>NW_020174042.1:3824737-3931519 GCF_003031525.2 Neophocaena asiaeorientalis asiaeorientalis | reverse complement strand
TCGGGACCGCGTGGTGGGTGGGGGAGGGGGGGTCCGCGCTCGGCTCCGCCTAGTAGCACGTAGTCGCCATTACGCGGGCCGCCATTTCCTGTCGGATCCGGGTGAGGAGAGGTGCGGCGCTGGTGCTCTCGCCTCGGGAGCTTTTTCAACTCCTGTTGTTGGGCCGTTGCCGATCCCGGTGTCTCGGGCGTTGGAGAGAGAACGGCATGTTTGCGCTCGGCTGGCCACGCATGTACTTAGCGATTTTCACGGTCTGAGAAACAGTGACTGAAGGACCTGAAGGATACTTGTTTATTTTCATAAATAGAGCTTGCGGTCGTTAAACCACTTTACCCAAATGTTCCACCACACCTCAGTATTTAACTGAGTGATGGGCCAGGTTAGCGTTTCAGTTGGTCATTGGAAGAGTGGAAGGCGTAAATATGGCCTTGATTTTTAGCTCTAAGCTGTTCAGCTATTCCTGGGGGCCGCAGGTCGCCGCTTTTTGCCAGTCATGAGAGGCGAACTAAAAGGCTGTTTGCAGTCCTATCGCCAGTGTGGTGTTGGAGGTATAATTGTGAGGTTATACCGCTTTTAACGTAATGTAAAATAACTCGCTAGTGATGGTGTTGGTGTTCAGGGGTTCTGTAGGATAGTCGAGTAGTATTAGCAGTTTGGGTGTGCTCCTGTATCAGCTTTGCAGGTTTATCGACCTGCCGGTTGGCTATGACTTGAATTCGCTTTTGTATTTGTAAACTTTAAAGATTTCAGAAGGTAGTTTTTCAAGTCACCAATGGAAAGAAACCCAAAAGCGGTTTAAAATCCCAATGTAAAAATAATCTTGTATATTTTTTTATAAATTTATATTTTTCGGGAACAATAGTGAGACTCATGGGTTTATCGATATGCCCTACGTGTGTCTAGTTTTCGTTGTATTTATCATATAAAATAACTAATTGCTGTGGTGGGACTTGATCCAAAGGCTAAAAATGTGTTTTTCCTTTTACAAAAGAATCAGATACGGTCTTTTGGCTTGTGTTTTTGTGTTTGAAGGCAATCATTTGGAAGTTTAAGACCCTAAAACAAAGAAGCAAGTTTTAGAAATAGATCTTTTGTTTGTTGTGTTCAAATTGGTGTTGATTAGTATTCAGTAATAACCAAAAAAGCAAAACTGATTTGTGTTGGTTTTTATAGGCTACTGCAGCACTAGGGTGTCAGTTGGTCCTGCCCAGAACACTTCAGTTCTGCCCTGCAAGGATATATTTAATAACTGGTATGTTCTAGAAACAGTCATTACTTTCCCTTGTTTTTAACATTTAGCAAGATGCACAACTTACTTTTCAATAAACCAATTGTACTAGCCTCTTTATTTTTCAACAGATTGGTGTGTCCCTTTAATACAAGAAAATGGAAACTGAACAGCCAGAGGAAACCTTTCCCAACACCGAAACCAATGGCGAATTTGGTGAGAAGACATTTTAACAATTTTATTCTTGTTGGTGTTCTGTTAATTTCATTATTACTTTGTATGTTTAATTTGAGATCTCTGTCAGTTATATCTGATCGTATATTTATGAACCAGAAGTAACTCATTTGCATAGGTAACTGTAAACTGATTAAAAGAAAGCCAGTAAATGTAAAACTAATATTTTTCTTGCATTTTGAAGTTTCTTATCCTTTGAAGTGTTGTCACAATATCTTGTGTTTGGAAAACCATTTGGAATGGAGTGCTTAAATTCATGCTTAAAAGTCCAAGAACCAGTGCCTTTGGCCTTTTTAAAACATACCTAAGATTAGCAACAAATCCCTTTAAACAGTGGACTTAAAGTTTCTCTAATCTGTAGGTTAAAATTGAAATGTAATTAAACATACCCTTCCTTGAAGATGCTGGTGCTTTCTGAAATTTGAACTGTTAAATTTTAGGTAAACGCCCTGCTGAAGATATGGAAGAGGAACAAGCTTTTAAAAGATCTAGAAACACTGATGAGATGGTTGAATTACGCATTCTGCTTCAGAGCAAGGTATAAATTTTATTCTTGAAACTTTGAAAGTGGTTCTTAAGTAGGAATTAAGAAAAGTTCTGATTGAACCTTATGGGAAGCTTGCAAAAGCTTACAGCCTGCAAAATATAAAAGATTTGTGTGGCTTTTCCTAAACAGACTTTCTAGGTTATGGTAATTGTGTTATTTTGCCAACAATTAAAAAGAAAGCCCTTAACATAGTGAGCCTACTACAGGGCTGAACTAGGAGATGGGTGTGGATGATCCTTAAAGCATTAATGGATTAAAGATTGTGTCTGATTACATTGTGAATTCATTAGAAAACATCCTGGTTGGCAGTTTACCTGACTGATAATACGCCTTACAATGTGAAAGTACCTACTAGCATTTAAATTATTTAATTGGCTTGAAGAAAGGCATTGTAAAGTTAGTGCTATTGCTTCAGTTTTAGACTATGTTCTGAGTATTTCAAAGCTCTGCCTTGGTGTTTAGTCCCTAAAGCACATAGACTCTTTAGTTTTTGCTAACCTGATGGTCTTGACATCCCCAGATAGATTTTCATCTCTATAACCAAAAAAGAGGTTAGACATGTGTGGTGTTTGTTTGGCTAAAATCTTAAGAGCGTAGGAAGACACCATAATTCTAGAAAAAGACAAAATAAGTTTCTTTTTATTTTCTCCAGAATGCTGGGGCAGTGATTGGAAAAGGAGGCAAGAATATTAAGGCTCTCCGTACAGACGTAAGTATTAAAGAGTTTAAACTACTACACAGGAAGCTTCAGTTTATGTGTTTGTAGGATTAAAGAATTGCATCATAGAAATCATTTAATAGTCTAGATTCAAGCCTTTTATAATAATTGGTTACATAGATGATTTTCAAGGTTTGACATTCCTGATTTAACAACGCCCAGATTGAGCAGGGGGTGGTCTATATTAAACCTCCCTTTCTAATAACTTTACACCAAATTATTCACCTTCAAGCAAGATAACATCTTAATTAGAAATAACAATATAAAACTCCTTAATTTGTACCATTTCCCGTGTATGAATCAAGTACAGTATTACTGAAAACCATTGCAGGTGGCTGATTAAACTCCAAATTTTTTATTCCCTTTTTTTTTTCCAATTTGCCCATCTGTTCTTTAACAGCTTGCACATGGAGCACAAAGAAATTAAGGTTGCATGATTAAGATATGGGTAAAGAATAGAGTAGGCACTTAATCTTACAACTGGGAAGCCATTTGTCAATGCCGATGATTTGTTTTGAGTCTTCATATTTTATAGTGGGTTGACTCTTGTGATTAGACACATTAAATGTTGGTATCACCAGAAGTGAGCATATTTATAGGACTTGGGTACACCAGATTTCCTAAATTTTTTTTCTCATGTACACACTCTTGATGTTTCCTTGCTAAAGTTGAGGCAAATAATAACTGTGTTGAATACTTATTTGGTATTTTTTCATTTCTCTCTTGGTCACAGATCTTTGTATGTTCCTCTTGATTACTGTAAACTGAACTTGAAAAATTGTTTAAATTTTACAAACTTGCCTGTTAGGATCTAGGAGTGCGTTTTTAAATCTCCAGGAAACCAGTCTTTTAACAGTTAGGGTTTTTGGTGGTGTGGGAATTTTTGTTTTGTCTTTTATAAACCTCTTTCCTTTTAATCCAGATGTTCTATATAATTATCTGGGTTAATAATTTCCCCATTTCCTCAAGAATTCGAGTCATGACAGGTTTTGTGTCTACCCTCATGAGCCAGCCTGCTACTGAAACATTGTTTGTTTAAAAAAAAAAAAAGTACCATCATTAAAGGTCCTTAAATGTTAAGCCACAGTCAGATATAGAGAAGTCCATTATTGTGTTAGTCTTCAGAACAACTTAAGCTTGTTTCATTAATTGAGAGTATGAGTATAGTTTGTATTAAATTAAAATTTATTGCTTTTCCCCCTTTTCCCTCTCCTTGTTTTTTTGGCCATATATCTCCGTTGCCCATGTACTGGATCGACTTACCCCTGCGTTGCCCACCATGACGTTGGCCCATCCGCCCCTGAACGCCCATGTGAAAACCCTGGTTGGCTATGCCCAAAAATGTGCTCGTTGCCAAACGGGTACCATACTTGACAACTTCTGATTGAATGCCCATGCCCAATGCCAACATCCACGAACGCCAATGACCAATGCAGTACAATGCCAGTGTTTCAGTCCCAGACAGCAGTGGCCCCGAGCGGTATGTCCCAACAGTTTATGCCTCACTGCCTGATTAGAAAGAGAGAAATGTATTTTATTACCTGCCTTTTATATAATTAAATAGTATCCCCTTTAGACGGTGTATTGTTTTTCAAGTTTCTGTCTTATTTTCCCCATTAAGTCTTTTTGTCACTGAACTTTTACCGTGAGTTGCCCACCCAAACGATCCACTAATTTTATTTCGATGGAAGGAGCACAGCTTCAAGTGTTGCATATTTGCTGCATTGTAAATCAAATTGTTACCGAAATAGTCTCTCGCTCTGTCTTTGTGGCCCACCTTGCTTCCCAACATTGCCTGTTCATAATTTTTTCTGATGAAATGCTAACTCTGGTTCACTTTCCTTCACTTCTCATTTGTGTTGTCTTTGTTTTTGTCTCGCATTTGTATTTGTTTTCTTGCAGAGCCCATTAGTGATCTAATTTCTAACTGGTATTCATAACCTTACTCCAAATATAATGTTCACCACTTGCATATTCCCCCACTTTGCCTAAGAGAAGGTGTGCCAGTTTTACCAATGTAACAGCGAGGGTATCCTTAATTAACTTAGTGGTGGCGGGGAACATAAGTATTCAACTCTGCTTCAGTTCTGGTCAATTTATTGCCCACTTAATCTGAGCCCTTCCAAGAGCCCATTCTCTGTCTCTCTGCAAGTCTCCTGATAATGTTACCATGTTTGTATTGGGCATAAAACAAAATGCATGTGAAAAATGTATAAATAGGCTACTTTAAATGGGGAGGATTAAATAATTGTATGTTCTTCTCTGTAAAAGTTGTTTGACTACTGGTGATGACCACAAAACTCATTTTTCTTTTCCACCTTTTTTTTGTACTATCTGGTATTTGTGATGTTTGACAGCATATTGAGTATCAGTGCTGATATTGAAACAATTGGAGAAATTCTGAAGAAAATCATCCCTACCTTGGAAGAGGTAGGCTCATTTTTAAAATGTATTTGGCAGTTGGGGGGTGCTTAATGGATGTTTTAATGAGGCAAAATGGGGGAGGTGGAGAGACATTGGCTATAACAGTTTTGTAGCAGCAATGTGTTGCACTCTGCCACTTAAGGTGCAGGGTTATTATACCCACATAACTTGTTTGAAAATGTAGTCTAGCCACTGGAGTAGATAGGAACTACCTGTGGCCATACACTTTCATGAGGTTTAGCATATGTTTTATGGGCTTTAGTTTTAGAGGTTTTGAGTTAGAATAATGATTGTGGGACTGTCAGAAAGGACTGTGTTTGATTTAGTTCAAGGATTTTTAAATTTTATGTAATAATTTATTTACTAGGTGTATAGAGGAAAGCAATGTATGTTGATTCTTAATGTAGATAAGCAGTTTCTTGTTATTTAATGATATAGATGTGAAATATGTTGTAGTAGCTTTACCAATATATGCGACAATAGCCTGATCACACTAGACACTTAACCTATTACTCTTATTTTTCTACTTTCAGGGCCTGCAGTTGCCATCACCCACTGCAACCAGCCAGCTCCCGCTCGAATCTGATGCTGTGGAATGCTTAAATGTATGTCATAGTGCCATTGAACCCCACTGAAGTATGGAGCCTGGCCCATAGGATCAATTTTATTTTCAACATAGCGTACTTTTCCCATCTCTATAGAAAAAAGGCTTAAAAACATGATAAATGAATGGTCTTACAACTCACTGTTGACCCTGCTCCATGCTGCAGTGGGAATTAACTACATTTGCAAAGTGCTTTGCAGTCATTTTTATTATGGTGTTATTTGAATGTTAATAATAATTTTGTGGTAACAGCGACATGCTAAATGGCTGCAGTGTGGGTATGGTGTTGCAGGACCTGAAAATAAAATAGTTTTTTAAGGTGGTGCAGAATGTCCTTTTTGGGCCTGGCTATTGAGGATAATAAGCACATAACTGGTAAAGTTATTGAAATATAAATTCAGGTTGCTCACTGCAACAGTATATTGGTATGCTTATAGCAGATAAGTGTGTATTCTTGGGGAATCCTTGATTTGGGACTAAAATTTTATAACTCTCCCTCCGCAGTACCAACACTATAAAGGAAGCGACTTTGACTGCGAGTTGAGACTGTTGATTCATCAGAGTCTGGCAGGAGGAATTATTGGGGTCAAAGGTGCTAAAATCAAAGAACTTCGAGAGGTAAAGTGATAGTTTTCTTTTTTCCTGCCATATTACTAGAAAATAGCTTTTTATGTGGACTTGGTTCGTGGGCTTCTCTCATTCCCCTTTTTGAGTTTCCTCCCTTAAGTTTATCTAGTTTGCTAATTAAAATATGACAGAAAGGCCTGCCCATGCTATACAAGTTATTTTGCCAAAAAAATTATCGTACAAAGTCCTAGTGTTACTAACAAGCTTTTTATATGGGGGGAAATTTTACTGAAATACAAATGAAATCTGTCTAAACCTGGACATTGTTTTGTACTGCATTTCCTTTTTTCTGATTGATCAATGATTGATTAATGCTGCTTTTTTTGTAAATCTGTTACAGAACACTCAGACAACAATCAAGCTTTTCCAGGAATGTTGTCCTCAATCCACTGACAGAGTCGTTCTTATTGGAGGAAAACCTGATAGGGTTGTAGAGTGCATAAAGATCATCCTTGATCTTATATCAGAGGTACCTTCAGAACGCTTTATTTTATTTGCGCTTAATTTTGTAAAACAGATGTCTTGTTCAAAAGTACTTTGAGAACATTTAGACAAATGGCTTTTACTTTTACTCTTACTTCACCTAACAATTTTCTATCATCCTGCTTTTAGCTATCACTTTAACTTAGAAATACTTTGGGAGAATCTGGAGAGTTGTCTTTACATTGTTGGTGAGGTTTTTAATAGCCGTTGGTCCTTCAAAAGAAGTTTCTATGGTTCCTCTATAGTACTACACTGCATACCCAGGATACCGATCCCCTCAGCCCTTGGGGTGGTCACTTCTTCATAATCCCCATTGTGAAATGTGAAAGGGGTTTGTAGTCTGTTACTTAAGCTCTAAGGGTAAAATAAAGCTGTTAATCCTTACCTCGCAAGCAGTAAAACTCAATTTTTTTTGTTTGAAACTCAACAGAAATGCTTTTTTAAAATTCTTCCTATCTTTGCATATATTCCTATCCCTATCTCGAGTACCTCCCAGGATAAATACAAAGGGCTTGAAATGTTCTGTTTGTTAAAAGAATGTTTGGTGTGAACTAAGGCTTTTTCCTCAGTCTATAAAGTTGCTATGTTTTTGTTTCAGTCTCCCATTAAAGGACGTGCTCAGCCTTATGATCCCAATTTTTACGATGAAACCTATGATTATGGTGGTTTTACAATGATGTTTGATGACCGCCGTGGACGTCCTGTGGGATTTCCCATGCGGGGAAGAGGTGGTTTTGACAGAATGCCTCCTGGTCGGGGTGGGCGTCCCATGCCTCCATCCAGAAGAGATTATGATGATATGAGCCCTCGTCGAGGACCTCCTCCACCTCCTCCTGGACGAGGTGGCCGGGGTGGTAGCAGAGCTCGGAATCTTCCTCTTCCTCCACCACCACCACCTAGAGGGGGGTAAGTTTCTTTCATCCACACATTAACATACAAGAAGCTGCACTTTATGGGTAGAGGGGGTAGGTTTTTACTTGATATGTGTGACCAGCTGAGATTACAACAAGTACTATGCTTGCAGAGATCTAATGGCCTATGACAGAAGAGGAAGACCTGGAGACCGTTATGATGGCATGGTAAGAACTTTGATATTTCATCAATATATTTATGAGTGCTAAAAGGGGTCTTAAAGTCGGATAGCTAAGATTTTGTTCAAGATTATTAACTGAGGAATTTTGTCTTACAAACGGGCTTTTGTAGATAGCCACTTAAATCATTGTTTTGGGTGTTTGCTGGGATATTAAGACTTGTTCCATCTTTGTTTCCCCCAAAATACCTGATTACTGCCAGTGTATAAAGAGATGTGAAATAGTAATTGGTTGTATAAAAATGGTGATTCAGACAAATATAGTGCAGGTTCGTATTAATAGTTTTATCTCTAACACAGGTTGGTTTCAGTGCTGATGAAACCTGGGACTCTGCAATAGATGCATGGAGCCCATCAGAGTGGCAGATGGCTTATGAACCACAGGTTGAGTATCATGGGTGTTTATTACTCATGTCACTAATAATTTTAACATTCTCGTTTACTCATCGATAAGTGTTTTATTTCCCCCCATATAACATTTTTGTTTCTTGGGATACTGTGTACCTGAATGGTTTTTCTTCCCCTGAGGATTGTCTTTGAAATTTACTTACTAGGGAAGATATGGGAGGACTTTGCTTTCCTAAACTCTAGGGGATTTAATGTTAAAACACCTGAAGTTTTGAAGGCGAAGTAATTTTCTATTTTTTTCTGTTCTGTTTTTAGGGTGGCTCTGGATATGGTAAGTTTTCTTCTTTGTGAAATCAAATATTATTTCATGCTTTGTAAATGAACTTAATACTCATTATTTAAATCAGATTATTCCTATGCAGGGGGTCGTGGCTCATATGGTGATCTTGGTGGACCTATTATTACTACACAAGTAACTATTCCCAAAGATGTAAGTATCTTTAATATTATAAGGGACATTTAGTAAGTCATTTTAAGTTCCCTGGCTTTTAATAAAAGGTTTTAACAAAAATATTCCATTTTAGGATTAAAATTGTGTTTCAAGGACTTCAGCTGAGGTGTCATTCTCCAGTTTAAGCCTTGTCAAAAGATGTTCAGTACCGTTAAAAAGCAGTTAGGAGGGTTCTGAGCCCCTGGTTCATTTATTAAAGGAAGTGCCTATGGGTGATGTAACTACATTGTAATTCAGACCTTGACTAGTGTGGGGCATTAAATTAGCACAGCATAGTCAATATGTTGTACAAAGTTAATACTCTTGATGGTCACTGAACATACAGGATAATACTTTGAAAGTATATAATAAACACTTGTTTTTAAAACTTTTCAGCTGGCTGGATCTATTATTGGCAAAGGTGGTCAGCGGATTAAACAAATCCGTCATGAGTCAGGAGCGTCGATCAAAATTGATGAGCCTTTAGAAGGGTCCGAAGACCGGATCATTACCATTACAGGAACACAGGACCAGATACAAAATGCACAGTACTTGCTGCAGAACAGGTCAGTTTGTTTAGCTTTATGTTAGCCTAAACATACTAAAACCTTAAAAAGCTTCTCTTCTCAACTGATTTTTCTTTTTAGAAGCCATGGTGTCTCAACCTTTTGGGGACCTAACTTCTAAACATTCTAATAGCTTTGCTTTAATTTTCTTCTGCTTTCTTACTAAAAAAAGAAGACATTCAATACTAATCTTGCTGGAAGAAGCCTTAACCAAGCAAACTTCTCATTTCTCTGGTGAAAACTGCTGCCAAAACCACTTGTTATAAATTATACAGAGCCTGTAGAAAATATAGAAGATTCAGTGGATGTTGGTCTAGTTCTGTGTGGAAGACTAGTGATTTTGTTGTTTTTAGATAACTAAATCGACAACAAATCACAGTCTGCCATATGGCACAGGCCATGCCTCTACAGGACAAATGATTGGTGCTGTAAAATGCAGCATTTCACACCTTAACTGACATTTCTTTGTCTTTTCTACCAAATATTAACAACTTTTGATTTTAATTCTGCTCTACTAATGTCTGATTTACTGTTAATCTTTTTTCTTGGGTTTTACATTGCTCTAATTTGTAATTGCTAATATTTTAATTCTTATCTCTGTGTAATGGACATGTTTATCATTTTAATTTAGCATTGAAATTGTCTTAATGTTGATTAAGATGTTAAGAACAAAAATTCTAATTCGTACTTTTTTTTCTTTTCTTTTATAGTGTGAAGCAGTATGCAGATGTTGAAGGATTCTAATGCAAGATATTTTTTCTTTTTTATAGTGTGAAGCAGTATTCTGGAAAGTTTTTCTAAGACTAGTGAAGAACTGAAGGAGTCCTGCATCATTTTTTTTTATTTGCTACTGTTTAAAAAGCCAACATTCCTCTGCTTCATAGGTGTTCTGCATTTGAGGTGTAGTGAAATCTTTGCTGTTCACCAGATGTAATGTTTTAGTTCCTTACAAACAGGGTTGGGGGGTGGGGGAGGGTGTGCAAAAACTAACATTGAAATTTTGAAACAGCAGCAGAGTGAGTGAATTTTAATTTTTGTTCATTGTTGGTGGTTTAAAAAAAAATCCCCCCATGTAATTATTGTGAACACTTTACTTTGTAATCACTGTAACATTTTGGGGGGGGGGTGGGACAGGGAGGGAAAGTAACAATAGTCCATATGTCCCTGGCATCTATTCAGAGCAGTGTGCAGAATGTAATGCTCTTTTGTAAGAAACGTTTTATGATTTTTAAAATAAATTTAGTGAACCTATTTTTGGTGGTCATTTTTTTTTTAAGACGGTCATTTTTCAAATGGCTGAATTCCCCCCAACCTGCCCCCAAACTAAACACTAAGTTTAATTTTCAGTCCTCTGTTGGATATAAATAAATGCATCTCTTCTTGGACTTAGGCAAAGTATCTTGACACATTAAGTTCTGGTGATTTCTTAAGTGATTTGAAAGTCCATTGCTTGGGAGGAAATTCCACCACACATTCATGCTTATAATAAGCTGGGGATTTTTGTTTGTTTTTGCAAATGCTTGCCCCTACTTTGCAACGATTTTATGTTTGTAATTGTGAAGAAACAAGGTGGGGAGCAATACAACAGATGGAGTAGTTGGTATAAGTATATACCAGAAGCCTAATGGCAGCAAGTTTTATTAATCAGAATAATACTTGGTTATGGAAGTGACTGATGCTAAATAAATTCTGATTATTTTTTACTAGATAATTTCTCACGTATAGACTTAAATTGTCAGCTTGGTAGTGTCTATTAGTTAAACTTTGTAAAATATATATATATATTCTTGTTTTTCCATTGTATGCAAACTGAAAGAAAAAGATGTACCATTTCTCTGTTGTATGTTGGATTATGTAGGAAATGTTTGTGAACATTCAAAAAAAGATGAAAAAAGTTCCTGTGGATGTTTTGTGTAGTATCTTGGCATTTGTATTGATAGTTAAAAGTTCACTTCCAAAATAAAACTCCCAAAATGCTAGATTTGATGTGTGCCCAATTCGAACAAAGGTTGATTGACACCTGTAAAATTTGTTAAAACATTCCTCTTGTAAGGAAATACAGTAATCTTAAATTATATATTTTTCGTGTGAAGTGTTTTTCTAGCATTTATAAATCAAATATGATAGGGGTGGTAAGTTAAAAATTACAGTAGTTGGGCTCTTAGTTTTAAAGGGGAGTCTAGCATAATGAGAGCTGAGTCATTCCAATTCTACAAGTCCTATTCTCACATTACCTGTGAGCTGCTTTGAGTTTCTTAGGTTTAACTTTAAAATAGTTCCAGTTTGTTGAGAGTGTTTACAGATGAATGTAAAAATTTTTTTTCTGGTTCTTGGCTCCGTAAATCCTTAAAATTCTACCTGTTAACTTCCAACTGCCCAGAAAGCCTGAGAACTCAGCAATTACATGGAAAAGAACTCATGGATGCAATTCTGTTTAAGTCTAGAAGAGGCTTGTGTATGATAGAAGAACGTGAAGTGAGCAGAATTTTCTGGACTATGTATGACTAGTACATGCAAAGGTGTTTAAAATTTCAGTGATACCCCTTTTTAGGGAGAGAGATGGGGTGTTCTCTTGATAAGTGACAGTGATATCACAACATCACTTAAAATACTACCTGTGATAAGGTTTCCCCAAAGGTGAAATTAGTCTGAATTGCCACTTGGGTGTTAGTTTCCCTCTTGTGTTTGTTTTAAGTATGGGTAAGTTTGGGTTGCATAGGGTCAATATAGTGTACTTATGCTGAAATGTGCCCCTCCCCTAGAGAAAAACTATCGGTAATGACATTTTAGTCAAATTGTTACTTATATTGGAGGAAAGTATCCCTGGCGAGAACACTGGCTTTCAAAGTTTTCGTTTGTCATTCAAAAATTAGTTGTGTAGGGACTTCCCTGGGGGTCCAGTGGTTAAGACTCCCCCTTCCAATGCAGGAGGTGCGGGTTGGGGAGCTGGGATCCCACGTGCCCTGCAGCCAAAGAACCAAAAAGCAAAAGCATTGTAACAAGTTTAATAATAAAGACTTTAAAATGTTCCACATCAAAAAAGAGTAAAGAATTACATAAATAGGCTTGGCTGAAAGTTTTTATTTTTGCCTTTTAAAAATCAGACCTTGAACACAAAAACCTACTAAAAATCTGTGACGTTGGTAAATTGGGGACACAACTTTGGAGGGAGGGGCCTTTTTCATTTCCACTCTTACCTGGTAAATGGTGTCTGAACATGGGCTGGCAATTTGAGAAAATTCTCTGAAGTAAGCTTAAAATTCACTGAACAAACGGAATTTTGAGCCTATTTTGTAAAAAATAAATATTAGGCGGATTTATTGAAGTTTTAAAAGTTTAAATGTAGTTTCAAAAATGTTTTTAGCCTAACTTTTTGAAAATCAAGTGATAGGCAAACAATGTTGGAAACCAGATTGCACCAAAGTTTTTTCAGGATCGAGGAAAGGAATTTAAATCTTTTCCCTACTATTCAAATGTTAATAGTTTGCATAAAGAAACTGATAATAAAGTACATGAATTTTATTGAATGATCTGTCAGTTACTGCTAAATCTAATCACTGATACCACTGCAACACATAGAGACTGAATCTTTAAGGAAAGTAGACAGCAATTTTTCTCTTGACCATACTAGTGGTTTTGTTTTGAAATGCCTTATGTTGTTGGTACTCAAAGTACTCAAAATGGAATTACTGTTCCACAAACATGATAGGTTGTGGTTTGCTTAAGACTGCTACTTGATAAAGAGACCTGTATTTTAAATTCTCTTTAGACCAGTGGAAACTTTTCTGTCAGTAGGTGTTCAGGGCCATCAAAATGTTTATTGAAAAAGTAACCTTGAATGCTACATTTTACATCTCCCACTTATCAAGGTTTGCCCATTGTTGGCAAGTTTGAAGTGAAACTGATCCAGCTTTTTTTTTTTTTCTGCCGCGCCTTGTGGCCTGCAGGATCACAGTTCCCCAAGAAGGAATCAAACCTGTGTCCCCTGCAGTGGAAGCGTGGAGTCTTAACCATTGGACAGCCAGGGAAGTCCCAACCCAACTTCTTGATGGTGGCATTGAACCCTTGGGAAGCAATATTGCAGTGTTTCTCAGGCTGTTCTTAGGACCACCTTCAAAATCAACAGTGCTGGTTAAAAATGAGAATTTCTGGACCATCCTTCAGCTGTACTGAACCACAATCTCTATAAGAGATGCCAGGAATCTGCATATTTAACAAATTCCTCAAGTTAAAATAGTTTTGAAGACCTGTAATATAGCAACATGTAGTTAAGAGAACAAGTTTCCATATTTTTTCATTAATTCATCAAATACATATTTTCCTAGGTGTACAGTGGTAGTCCCTGAAGAGGCAGTGGTTAGCAAAAAGTATTTGGAGAGATCAATAATTACAACAAGCTGGTAATGAAAAAGAAACAGTACTGTGAGATGTGTTTGAGAAAGCAGAAACCAGCATACATGTGTGTACATGTATGTAGTCATCACAAGCATATTGCTTGAAACAAAACTGCACTAGGAATATCCCAGTGTGTTGACTAAAATTCTGCCTTCTGCTTCTCTTAGCAGATGAAAAAATAAAGACATGGGGCATATATACACAGATCAACATCATTTACCCAGGCCAGGCCTCGACACTTCCAGTCAGGGAAGACATCTGACCTGAGGAAAAGGAGAGAAGGGAATACCTGAAAAATTAAAGCCCAAGCAGTTACCATTTGTCTTTATTAAAAATGGGGAGCTCATCTGCTGAATCAAGGTGGTTGGATGTGCAAGTACACATGGAAAAATGTAAAATGCAAGTGTTTTGTGGGGTTGGGCTTCCCTGTTTGCTAACTGAGCAACAGGCACTAGCAACAGTGTTGGGGTAAAATGATATACCAGCTATCCTATGACCTCAAAGCTTTATCCACCTCACTCTTTGTCCAGAACCCATAAGACTTTCCTATCCTCCCTCTCTACAGATCTCCCCCAATTTCTTCCTCCTCACCTGAACTCAGACCTATAACCCCCAAACCTGTAATTGTGAAGGAAATAAACATTTGGTCACCAAAACCTCACACTTCTCAAAATCTCAAATATTCTCCCCACTTACCCTCTCCTTTTTTTTTTTTTTTTTTTTTTAATGGCCACAGCACACTGCTTGCGGGATCTTAGCTCGCGGACCAACCAGGGATCAAACCTACACAGAGTCCTAACCATTGGACTGCCAGGGAATTCCCCATTTTCCCCTTTTGGACATCTTACTCCCTTTGCCCCTTTTTTCCCTAAAGTCTTTCTACCATTAAGGACAGGCTTCACTGGAAAGGAAGGGTCACCTTGTTCACCTAGTATGAAGGAAGTCTATAGCGTAATAAGGGAAAGCATATGATATCTGCATATCAGACCAAAAGTGGGAGAAGTGATTTTGATAGTAATGAGACAGATTTGGCAGAAACAGTGTAGAAAATGCCAGCTAAGTCCCTCAGAGATCGCCCTAGGCTTCAGCCTAGGGCAGGGCAAGTGAGCAGAAATTCCAGGGAGGTTGAATAAGAAGCCAAAAACAGAAGCAAGGCTCAAGACACCTATTTGGAACACTGCAAAGTGTCCCTATGACCACATAAGCTAGTAAAGCACAGCAGAATTGAGACATACCACGTTTGGGCACAGGGAACCTGACGCGCTCGTTCTCCTCAGAATTCCCTTTGATTCCTATATGGCATAAGAGGAACATTAGTTAAGTGCTAAGGGGCTTGTCATGGGGCCACTGTGATGAAGCGGGTGGTTACTGCATGACAGGAGCTATAAGGTAGCCCACCCAGGGACTGGATGGAGACACAGCAGAATTTCAAAGGGTTGTCAATACCAGTGAAAGCCAAAGTGAGATCAAGTTAGTCAAGGAAGACCACTGGCCTGAGTGCTGAGAAACCAGACCACCAGTTACACTAGCATTGGTCATTCAGTGGTAACTATAGGGAGAGTAGGTGCCAAAATTCAGACACCAGACAGACTACGCCTCAGAGGTCAGAGTTTACTAATAAAGGCCCTTTCCTTCCATTATCAGAACACCTAAACCCTTTGCACCCAGACCTTGGAAAGTCTTGGAAAGGTGGAAATGAAAGAGCTTTTAGCGAAAACAAACAGCCCTAATAATAGGTCTGACCTTTAAGTTAACTGAAGTTAACCTAACTTGAATTAGATCATTTTAAACTGGAAGAGATCAACTTACTTTTACTTGGCAAGTTTATGTGTTTGTTCTAACGTCAGTGGAAAATGGAAACTTAATGAGAAAGAGGGTATAAGGGAATTTGGGAACTCTAGAAGTCCCCATTTTAAAAGCAGGAGAGGGGCTTCCCTGATGGTGCAGTGGTCAAGAATCCACCTGGGAGACATGGGTTCAAGCCCTGGTCAGGGAAGATTCCACATGCCACCGAGCAACTAAGCCAGCGCACCACAACTACTGAGCATGTGCGCTAGAGCCCCTGAGCCACAACTACCGAGCCTGTGAGCCGCAACTACTGAAGCCCGTGTGCCTAGAGCCCATGCTCCGCAACAAGAGAAGCCACCACAATGAAGAGTAGCCCCCGCTCGCCACAATTAGAGAAAAAACCCGCGCTCAGCAACGAAGAGCCAATGCAGCCAAAAATAAAAAAATCAGGAGAGGTAAGGCTAATACTACCAAACTATATGTTCCAGGTGGAGGTGGCCCCAGTTGGGTTGGGGCCTTCATTTGGTAAATCATGTGGCCTTTTTTATCTAGATCATTTATTCATACCTGTGTTTCAAAGTGGCACCAATTCTGTGTACGGTCCAGACTCCAGAATTCTGTGGGATCAGGCTGACACTAATCTCCAGCTGAGATCAAATCATGGCTTGACTGATTCCCTGCCCTATCCTGCTTCCTTCACTCCCTTTCACCTGAGAGCATTTCCCCAGCAAATCATTTGCACAAGAATCCCTGGGCTGGGTGCTGCTTCTAGGCACTTGATCTAAGACAGCTGAGCTGGAGCTAGAGCAGAAATTGATTTCACCTAGACACCCTTGACAGAGTTGATGCAGTAAATAATGATACATTGAATTATCTCCTTCTGAGGAAGGAGTGCGAATCCTTTTACTTTATGAGGCATAGCTGCATTCTGTTAGGCAGGAGTATTTTTGAAAGCATATATATGGGAATAAAATTGTTTGGGTGCCGAACAGCCATAGGGGTGAATTTTGTTAAACAACACAGCATTAGTTTTTCCTTTCTAATAGAACCCAGTTTTCCTTTTAGAATTTTTCTCTCCCTATTGTATGTAGACTTGATGAGATAGAAATCTTGGTCGTTAGAGACTCCTTATCACCCAAAAGAGTGGGCATTTGACCCAGCCTTGCCCAACCAGACACTTTGTCCTGGGACTTTGAACCTTGAACAAAATAACGGAAGCAAGTTAAAATTATCATAGTTTTTTCAGCAGCACCAGTAGAAGAGAACTTTGGGTAGTTTCTGCTCTCAGTACTCTAGAACTGCCTGATTTCTGTTTACACGTTTCATTCCCCAGCCTTCCCTTCCATCCTGAGAGCTTTTTCATAACTTTTTAAAAAATTTGTTTTCCTTAACTAGCTAGCTAGTTGCTATTATATGCAGCCCATCAAATGAAGAGGCTTTTCTATTTATTTATTTATATTGAGGTATAGTTGATGTACAACATTATATAAGTTGCACAACATAGTCACAATTTTTAAAGGTTATACTTCATTTATAGTTATTATAAAATATTTGCTACATTCCCTGTGTGTACTATATATCCTTGTAGCTTATTTATCTTACACATAGTACTTTGTACCTCTTAATCCCCTACCCCAGTCTTGCCCCTCCCCGCTTCCCTCTTCCCACTGGTAACCACTAGTTTGTTCTCTATATCTGGTAAGTCTGCTTCTGTTTTGTTATATTCACTAGTTTGTTTGATATCATACAGTATTTGTCTTTCTCTGTCCAGCTTATTTCACTAAGCATAGTACCCTCCAAGTCCATCCATGTTGTTGCAAGAAGAGGCTTCTCTTGTACAGGCAGCATGGCTAATTTCAGGGAGGAGAGCCACAAAGTATGGGTGAGAGCTTCCTGCTCCACCTCAGCTGCCACTGCTGCAACCAGTGTCAGTTGGGCCTTCACAGCTATGCCATCTGGGGCATAAATCAGTCATTTTATAGGAGAGAGCCAGGCCCTATCTCAAGGCTGCCACTGAACATCCAGAGCAACTAGCAATGTGCCCCGAGTTTCTGGCTTTTTCTTCCACTTTCAGACTGCGATAAAATGCCACACGTCACAGGCAAGGAATCTGACTTCTCTAACAGGCACCAAAGGGGCTGGGTGATGCAATCTGGGATGATGGAGGAGTTAACTCCCAGTGGGGAAAACTCTGACTATGGGGAAATAAGAGACAGGAGAGAGATGTACACTGTCCTGTGATGGATCTTCTCCAGCCAGCTCCACCCATGCCGCTCGCTCGGGATGCACTGCGAACACTTGGAGGTAGGCAGTCATATTTAGCTCAGGCCACCAAGCTGCCTAGCTCTGTGTTGTTAGACATACAAAAGGAACTACTAGACCACAAAGGAGTCGGCATTAGTGTTCTTGAAATGAGCCACAGGCCATCAGCTTTAGCTGAGATTATTAACGGCACATAGAATCTCATGTGGAAAAAAAAAAAAAAAAGAATCTCATGTGGAAATTGTTAACCGTTCCAGATAATGATTTTTGTGCAAAGAGGAGGGTTGGTTGGGCCAGTTCAGTGCTGTCCCCTTAAACCTGATTGACGTGAAAACCCCCAGAAGCCTAGAAGTTTGGGAACTGTGAGTGTCATCCATTCTAAACTTAGAAGTTATAGGAAAATTCTGGATCCAAGCCCCTGGAACTTCAATCAGGTCACTTCCTCTATGTATTGCTGCACAAATGAGACCAGGTCCAGAGTAGAATTTTACTTTATCCCTGATGTCAGGGGAGCACTGCTGGTTTTTGACACGTCCTCAAATTTCCCATATAAACCAGTTTGGTGTTTACAAGTTTGGTGTGATTTTTGATGGTGCCCAGCAGAATGCTGGCTCTTCAGGGGTCACAGTGGTGATCTTTCAAGATATCCTGCTAGGATTCACCCTCAGAAAGTGCCCCTCCATCCTGGAATACAAAGTGCAAGCCAGAAACAACTCTATTCAACACAGCTCCCTGTTTCGGCTTCTATGGCATTGGCTTGGTCTTGGAGTATATTAAGAATAACAGTGGTGAAGGACTTCCCTGGTGGTCCAGTGGTTAAAACTCCATGCTTCCACTGCAGGGGGCGAGGGTTTGATCCCTGGTCAGAGAAGTTCTGCAAAAACAAAAAGAAGACTAACAGTGGTGAAGCAACCATGAAGCTTAGCTCTGTCAAATCTCAAATGATTTATGATGTTATTGATAATTCTCAAGGATCCTATATATATCCAGTGAAGCCCAGAATAGAAGCAAGGCAAATATTCCATTCTGAAGCAAGATGAATATTCCATTCTGCATTGGCAATGCCAAAGGAGATGATGCTTTAGACTAAAAGATTTCTCAATAAAGCTTTTGAATTCAATATAATCTCCTTGAAAGGGCGTGGGTCTGTGGCAGGCATCATGGCTTCTCTGTATAATGCCAACAAGAGAGAAGATGTTCAGAAGCTGGCAGCCTTCATGAAAAATTATTTGGAGATACATCTATGAACACATCCTAACCAATACGTACTCTGTCCTTGAACATCGGACAAAATTTAAAGTAACTTGGGAATGGCTACGAAAAACTTAACAAACATGGCATTTTTCTCGAATGGACATATTTATTATAGACTCTTCTTTTTTTCAAGGAACAATAGCAAAACATCCACAGCTGGTGGGACTTAGACTTGACTTGAACTGGAAACATTTAAAAAATCTTCCTCTTGCTTTTCTAACAAAAACTAGCTTATGTTGCCTTTGCTACTACTTTTTCTAGCTAGATCTCAGTATTCACACTTGATTGTGGACTTAATTATGCAAACTGAAGTTTCTAGAGGCACACAAACACACAGTGAGGAGGGTGGATGGTGTTCTCTAGAAACTCGATCCTTGATCCTTTACAAAGTGACAGCAGTGGGGTCTCCTGGCTTCTGCAGCTGTTAATTCAGGTCTGCACTGACCGTGTGCTGAGTGTTCAGAAGTTCCAGACTAAAGGGCAAACGGGAGATCTTTCTTTATACTGTTATTTTCATAAAGAGACAAAAGTGACGTACTACATGTTTATATAGCAAGGTCTGTTTTTAGTACCAAATAGTTTATATCACTACATGCTTATATTTCCAATAATGTGGTTCTCAGTAATACACATAGAGACTTTTAGAATTTGTTAGAATCCTTCACTTCCTGCATTGTAGTATTACATT
Organism: Neophocaena asiaeorientalis asiaeorientalis; assembly: GCF_003031525.2. NCBI lineage: Eukaryota > Metazoa > Chordata > Mammalia > Artiodactyla > Phocoenidae > Neophocaena > Neophocaena asiaeorientalis. Next base: position 3,911,773 of record NW_020174042.1, on the reverse strand, counting down.
AGCCACAGTTGCGCTCCCCACTTCCACCCTCCCTCCCTTTTAAAGCTGCTTTACAAAAAAGATTTAGAAGTTCTCAGGTTCACTTTTGCTTTCCTTTCAAAGAGTAGAAGAGAAGGTTGGTTGATTGGCTCTTTTTTGGTTATGCCGTTGAACTAAAATTCTCTGTTAAACTCCCTTATCCTTTGTTCACTTGAATGTTCTTTTATAGTGTTTGACCAGAGGGAAACTGTGAGTTCTGGAAGGTCTTTGCTGAAGAGTCTTTTCCCTTATTGTTTATATATTGTCAGTATTTTATGTTGAATAGGTGAAGAACATTAAAATCCTAAAACAGCTAGAAAAAGAGAGAGACAGAGAGAGAGAAGAGGATTTCCTTTCTTTTCTTCTTCCACAGACTGCTCTGAGGCAGTTTCTTCACATAGTTTGTCCAGGGTAGTGCAGGCTGTGCCAATGCTTCTACACAGTGATTAGCTGTGTCTCTTCCAGGCTCATCGTGAAGCAGTAGCCAGCACACATACTATGTCCCCCTGTGTTACTTGCCAACCGAACTTCCTCCTTTCCTCTCCCTCACTGTCAATGCCCTCAGATTGCACCTCATAGATAAAACACCAGCACTTAATCCCTGCCTCAGTTTCTGTCATGATAAATATTCCTTTGTATCTGTTTATTTTTGCACTTTATAAAAGTAGGTTTTTTGCATATGTTACTGTGAATCCCCACTCCACCCACACCTTTTTTTTTCACTACTAAGTGATCTGCTGCCAACTGGCACCAATTCGGCAAATCAAAGTGTGCATTGCAAACATGATCATGTGATCCTCTTTACTAGAAGGTACACCAGGCAATCTGTCTACTTCTGTTCCCCAGAACTTCTCCACATTTGCGTTTTTTTGGTTCGTGTGTTGTTTTCTTCCAGTTTTATTGAGATATAATTGACATACAGCACTGTATAAGTTTAAGATGTACAGCATAATGATTTTTTTTTTTGGCTACATTTTTTTGTTTGTTTTTTGGTCTTCATTGCTGTGCGCAGGTTTTCTCTAGTTGTGGCAAGCGGGGGCTCTTCGTTGCAGTGCACGGACTTCTCATTGTGGTGGCTTCTCTTGTTGTGGAGCATGGGCTCTAGGTGCACGGGCTTCAGTAGTTGTGGCACGCAGGCTCAGTAGTTGTGGTGCACAGGCTTAGTTGCTCCACAGCATGTCGGATCTTCCTGGACCAGGGATGGAACCCATGTCCCCTGCATTGACAGGTGGATTCTTAACCACTGCACCACCAGGGAAGTCCCCAGCATAATGATTTGATTTACATACATCAATTTTATTATGCAGTGATTATCATAAGTTCAGTGAACATCCATAATCTCATATAGGTACAAGATTAAAGAAATAGGAAAAAAATTTATTTCTCTTGTGATGAGAACTGTTAGGATTTACTCTCTTAACAACTTGCATATATAACATCCAGCAGTGTTAATTATATTTATCATGTGGTACATTACATCCCTAGTACTTATTTCTCTTATAACTGGAAGTTTGTATCTTTTGACTGCCTTCATCCAATTCCCCCTTCCCCTGCCCTGCTTCCACATATTTAAATATCAGTTATGGAAATTTCTTTAGCTTGTCTTTGGGCAGTGCAACAACCCCTTGCTTGATGATTTCCAGAACCCACTCCACTGACAGCTCAGCTCCAGCTTGTAGCATCCTTGAGCTAAAGAAGGTGATTACCAGATCAATATTTTGTGCTACATCCTGAAATGAAGGGTGAGTTCAAAATTGTTCAAAGAGATCTCATGTTCAAAGCAGTGCATACACCAAGTTTGGATGGTGGTGAAGAGAATTTGGCAGGCAGGAACTGATGATCTCTAATATCATTGAAATCATTTCTTCAATGACATTTAAGTCTTGTTTGTAATCTGCTAAAGGAACATCCCTGGAACTCAGCAAACCTCTCAAGGACTGTCTGGCTTGTTCCAGAACTTTGTTGTGTTTTTTAGACAGCAAGGAAAATAAATAGATTATCAGTTTACTGTAAGAGGATAAAACTCAGGAACAGCCAGATGAAAGAGACACATAGGGCAAGGTATGTGGGAAGGGGCATGGAGCTTCCATGCTCTCCCAGCATGTTACTCTCCCCGAATCTCACCAATCTGGAAGCTCTGTACTGTTTTTTCAATAATACTTAGTTCTTCCTCCAAAGTAGGAAATGTTAATATTAATATTTCACTAGTTAAAAGCAAACTATGGTTCAAAAAAATTCTAATTGGTTTTGAACTGTAGTGAGAATGTTAATGATACATAATGGAAATGATATATTTATTCCATTATAGCTGCATATTTTTAAATAGAAGTTGAAGTATTTAAGAGTCAGAGTTTTCACTAAAAAGAGTCCATTCTGTCCCTAAGCAAAGCCTGTAGATGGGACGTTCTACATACAATAAGAAGAGAGGAGGAAGAGAAGGAGCCTTCAATGGTACTAAGAAAACTAGGATAATATAATGCCCTAGAAGCCAAGAGTGAACTTAAGGAAGTGATCAATTTTAAATGCTATACATGGATAAATCAAGGAGAAAATGAACAGAAAAATTACATAGTAGTGAACCATATCTCTTTTCTGTTAAGCCTTCTTGGGGCTTTAGTATATTGGTCACTTCGGGAGAGTCAGGAGAAATGAAAATAACAGATATCCTACCTTCACAAAATCCATTTTACTTCTTTAATTTCCTCCTTCTGCATATATCAGAAACTACTGCTCTCTAGCAATGTCCATCCATTGCTCTAGCCAACTTTTGCCCAAGAATACATTTTAACCCACTTTTTTAAGTATCTGCCATAGCAGATCATGACAGAAAATAGCAGATGTAGCAATGATTGTTGCCAATGCTTGACATTTAATTTAGCTATTCAGAATGATGGCTCTCTTGATAACTGGAATAATCTAACTTGATTACTGTTTGGGGGGTGGAAAATGATAGGGACACAACATCATTGACCATGCCTCCCTCCCTTGATCTCTTCAAAAGCCTATGCCTATGTGGAAGAGCTTCTGGCAAAGGTTTTCAAAAGAAACATACTCAGTTGGCATGTTTCCTTGGCCCTTTGCCCCCTTTACTTCTTTTTGTGGACACAATGCTTTGTAAGGGTAGAGCCATCTTACAACCATAAAGCCACATACTAGTGATAGTGAGACAGGAAGCGAGGAGCCTGGCTCCTTGCTGGCATTCTCAAAGTGTTGCACCAGCCCTGCAGTGCCTACCTCTGGACTTCTTATTATATGAGAATAACAATCCCCTTTTTGTTTAGTCACTAGAATCTGGTTTTCTGTTGCTTGAAGCATAATTCTACCCAGACATTTGATTGTCTGCCTTCCCCACTAGATCATAAGATGTCAGATAGCATGTCTGTATTTGCTACCTAAGATAGGAAGCTTTCATAGCAAATAATAGAAAACCCAACTCAAAACTGCTTTAACTATAAGGAAGTTTATTAACTCAGATAACTGGAATCCAAAAGTAAGACAAACTTAAGAGTTGACGTGGGCTTCCCTGGTGGCGCAGTGGTTGAGAGTCCGCCTGCTGATGCAGGGGGCACGGGTTCGTGCCCCGGTCCGGGAAGATCCCACATGCCGTGGAGCGGCTGGGCCGTGAGCCATGGCCGCTGAGCCTGCGCGTCCGGAGCCTGTGCTCCACAACGGGAGAGGCCACAGCAGTGAGAGGCCCGCATACCGAAAAAAAAAAAAAGAAAAAAGACTGTAGCAATTTCAAGCCTCATATCCAAGAACAACCATGTCCAGAAGGAGCATGAATCACTTCTGGAAGTTCTCCTGGAATAGCTTTTCTGGAAGCATCCTGCAAACCTATCCTTGCAACTCATTGAGGTGAACTGGGGAACATGCATGATCCTAATCCAATCCCTGGCAAGAGGGTAATATTACCCTTAGACCAGTCCAGACCACCTCTGGAGCTGAGGATGCTGTGCTACACCAACTATGGGTAAGAGAGAGATTCCTGAACAACGTCAGAATTCTGCTGGACAGGGAGATCATCTCTGTGCTTTGTGACCACCTAGAGGGGTAGGATAGGGAGGGTGGGAGGGAGACGCAAGAGGGAGGAGATATGGGGACATATGTATATGTATAGCTGATTCACTTCGTTATAAAGTAGAAACTAACACACCATTGTAAAGCAATTATACTCCAATAAAGATGTTAAAAAAAAAAAGAATTCTGCTGGGAAGGAAGAAAGAGGGAAAGGATGTTGAGTAGGTAAAGAACTCACTTTTTCTATTCCTAGCATCTTGCAAACACACTTAAAAAAAAAAAAACTCCTCTTATACACGAAAAGTTTATGCTTTATCTTAACAAGTTCCTTGAGGGAAGGAAGCATGTTTTACTTTTGTTTATACTACTCTTATGTCTCACTCAATAGCCTGAACATAGAATTTTGACTTTTTTTTTTTGTCAACAAGCCTCAGTATAAGAAAATGGCCTAAATTATTTAACCTCTTGGATTCTTTCATAGATTGCTAAATTTTCTTGTTAATCAATCAACTTTTTTTTCCTTTGGCCACATGGCTTGCGGTATGTTAGTTCCGGACCAGGGATTGAACCTGGGGCCGTGGCAGTGAAAGCACCAAGTCCTAACCACTGGACCGCCAGGGAACTCCCTACTAATCAACTTCTTTGACTCCCAAGACTTACAACTGCTAGGGTAGTCAACAGGTTGACATTTATTCAACAACCGTATTACTGTACTAGTGACTTTTTCTGGAAGAGTAAATCGTAGTGAAGCTCTTAAAATTCCTTTTTCTTATCCAAATGAAGAAACTGCAGGGATGAAGGTGTTCTGCTTCTCTAAAGGCACAGTTGTCAGACTTAAAGTTCCAAATACTCCCCCAATTCAATAACTAGAGATGACTACTGATGATTATTTTTAATGGGTGATTTTCAAAGATGTGAACGTTTTATATGATCCATGGAGATTTAAGTCTCTGAAGGAGAAAAAAATACATGCCTCTATACCAAAATTTCATCACGAGGCAAACTTGGATCATCACTAAACTGACTCCTAAACCTCTCTCCTTATACTACTAGAAGGTTTGTGTGCGTTTGTTTTGTTTTGCATTTTTAAGTTTGGGGCTGTAAGGTGATACTTATATTTTATAATAATGTCTCTTCAGTTGATTAGAGCCACTGACATAGTCCCTTACTTGACCAGGATGGTTGGCACTGGTGAGGTTGGTTCGTGGAAAGTGCCCTTGACTTGGAGATGGAATCTCAGCCCAGACCGCTGCTATGACCAGGAAGTAAGCACTGAATCACTCAGCTTCTCTTGCACAAATAGGGATTACGATTGCTGCTTTTGACACGGCCGTAGACTACATGGGATTCGGTATCTAAGCACAAATCCAGGCACATAATATTAATTTAACGATTTAAGACACTTGTTTCCTCATCCATTTCTCCAAACATTCCAACTAATCCTAAACCTCCAAATGGGCCAGGATTCAGCAAAATGAAGAAGTGGCCTGCCTGGGACATGGGGGTGGAGGTGGCGGGACCGCCAACCCGTGTCGTAGTCTAGGGGTGGCTCGGCCCCCCATACCGAGACCCGCGGCCAGAAAGCTCCTCGCGTTCCAGGAACCCGGATGCAGGGCGTCGCCACGGATATCTTGCCCAGACTTCGCCCTCCGTGGAGAGGGGAGGGGCGGGAGCCGAGTGAGGGCAACGCAGTACACCGGTTGGAATCATCGCGACTCGGGCCACAGCGGCGGACGCAGGCCCACCTGCCCGAGGGAGGGGGGAGCACGGGCAAAACGGCCAAGCCCCACGTCTCGGAGTGGGCAACTCCCAGCAACGGCGCGCCGGACGCTTCGAGGCGGTTTCCAGACCTTCAGAAGCGGAGGCGGGTCCTGGGAGTGCGCCCCGGCGCGAGTGGGCGGGGCCGCCCTCCCGGAAGTGCCTGCGGCCTCGGGCTGGCGCGCTGCGCAGCGCAGCGGTATGCACAGTTCCCCAGTCTGGTACGGCTTCGGCTGTCGGGGCCGGGCCCAGTCGGTTTTGCTAGCCTCTCTGAGAGGGCGGGAGCCTTTTAGGGCAGCGATCCCGCGGTGGAAAGGGAGGAGGAGTCGTAGGGGACCCTGGCCCTTGCCCCAGCTAGAGAGGGAAGAGAGTTTGGCTGGCCTGCGGGCGAAAGCGTCGGTTCCCTTTCCACAGGAGAGGGGCGGATGGACGGGCTTCTGACTCCCAGGGAGTCCGCAGAATTCATTGCGGAGAACAGTCGAGATGTGTTCATTGACGGCGGAGGCGTGCGGAGGGTGGCCGAGCTTCTGCTGGCCAAGGCCGCGGGGCCCGAGCTGCGCGTGGGGGCCTGGAAGGCCCTTCATGAGCTGAACCCCAAGGCGGCCGACGAGGCCGCCGTTAACTGGGTGTTCGTGACAGACACGCTCAACTTCTCCTTCTGGTCGGAGAGTGACGAGCACAGATGTCTGGTGGGGTACGGGGGGAAAACGTACAGTGGGTACTGGTCCCTGTGCGCCGCGGTCAACAGAGCCCTGGACGAAGGTTGGTGCCCCTTCTCCCGGTCAGACCCAGCAGCTTTGAGGTTTCAGTTTAGTGGGAGGGTCCCACAGAGCGGGTTGGGAGATGGAATAATGTGTTGATAAGGCGAAATTGAAGTTCTTCACTGCCGGTACCTCTGCTTAAAAGTATGAGAAGAGGCTGGCATGAAATCTTTATTCAGTGGGAAATGATTCTAATATTTATCATTGTCACAGCTAAGTCAAAGTCAGTTTTCTAAAGAATGCCACTTTGATGGCATCTGAGGAACAAAGGGCAGAAATTATAACACATTTTACACAGTCAAAATACATCTGATGTAATATTACAATTGTTAGAAGTGGATGAACAAATACAGACAAGCAAATAGAGAATGAGGGATCTGCTTCTGATTTTTAATTACTCATCCACTTTTACTGCATTCCTATAACAATTATGCATTCCTTTAAGAATTATGTGGTTTCATTTTAATTGTGTTGCAATAGCAAGGGCCTAATGAATATAAATGTATGACGTTGTTCCAATGCCTTTTCTTTTCTCCCCAAGGGATACCAATAACTAGTGCTTCGTACTATGCCACAGTTACCCTGGATGAGGTTCGGCATATACTCCGTTCTGACACAGACGTCCCCATGCCTTTGATAGAAGAGAGGCATCGGATTCTCAATGAAACTGGGAAAATTCTGCTTGAGAAATTTGAAGGCTCTTTTCTTAATTGTGTCCGGAAAAGTGATAAAAGTGCTCAGAAGTTATTGCACCTGGTAGTTGAAAGCTTTCCTTCTTATAGAGATGTGACTCAGTTTGAGGTGAGTTGCTTCTGTTGGCCATTTAATTTTTTTTATTTTTATTTTTTAAAATATACTTATTTTTTGGCAGCATTGGGTCTTCGTTGCAGTGCGCAGGCTTCTCATTGCAGTGGCTTCTCTTGTTGCGGAGCACGGGCTCTAGGCGCGCGGGCTTCAGTAGTTGTGGCACACAGGCTCAGTAGCTGTGGCTCACGGGCTCTATAGCGCAGGCTCAGTAGTTGTGGCGCACAGGCTTAGTTGCTCCACGGCATGTGGGATCTTCCCGGACCAGGGCTCAAACCCGTGTCCCCTGCATTGGCAGGCAGATTCTTAATCACTGTGCCACTAGGGAAGCCCCTGTTGGCCATTTTAGAGTTCTTTAATTATCTTCTCATAGTTAACTCTTTTACTTCCAGAATTCCTTTTGAGAATAAAAATTTTAATTTTGGAATTTTTTTCCATGTGGAACAAAGGAACAATAACAAAATTATTAAGTAGTGTTTCAAAGATATTACTTTTCTTAATGTTTTCTAATCAGTGTATTCTCTTTATTCTGTCCTTTAAAAATGTTTCAAACCTGAATTAACACTAGACCTTCAACATGATGTTGTCACTTAGGGATAGTGAGGTCCTTTTAGTACTTCAAAAAATTTACTTCATTGGATGAAAATCAGGATGTATACTAAATTCTCTCTAATAAAAAATATTTCTTGCAGAGTTCTAATGTATATATACTGTGTGTTTTCTTTTTCATACACAGGGTACTTTAACAGTATTATTTGCTTTATGGTACAAAAGAGTTTAAATAGGCATTCTTTTAAAAGGGTGAACATTTTGTGTACTCTCCCAGTGTACACCTGGATTTTGCTTTTGTATAATTCGTTTAGAATTTGTTATCACTGTTTATTTTAACTGTGACGTAGAATTGAAAGCAACTTCAGGGGGATCATATAATGTAAATCTATTGACTAAGTTAATGAATACTTGTGTCAACTTAAAATTTTGAAGCTACCCTTTTGTGATCACAATTCTGCAACTAAAATTACCAGTAATATTGTTCAAATCGTTCTTTATGATTTACAAGGTGTTTGCACAGACGCTCTCATTTGATCCGCAGAACAACTCTGTGGGGCCTAGGGACAAGGAACATTACAGTCCTGTTTGCAGACCAAGAACCAAAGTCTGAAAAAAAGAAAGGTTAACTAGTGTATCTTAGGTCATTTAGTCAAGAAATAGCTAGCTTTTCAGTTCTGCTGTAAAGTGAGAGATGCCTGATTATGTATGTTAAGATTCTTTTAATTGCAACTGACAGACACAAAACAAGAAAAAACTTAAGCAAAAAGAATTTGGGGATAGGTACTGGGGATAAACATCCAGGATCAGGGACTCAATGCCGTCAGGATTCAGTCTCTCTTCTTTGTTTCTCTTGACTCCATTTTTCCTTTACTGCAGACCAGCTTTCTCCATGAAGTAGAAAAGGTCCATGAATTTTGCATTTTATCACTTCAGCCATCAGGGAGAGAGGGAGAAACTTCCTCTGGGTTCTAAAACTCCTGGGCGAGGACTGAATGGGCCGGACAGAGGCAGTTCTTAGAAAAGAGGCCCTAGGCCACTGTTGAACTTTATTCTCTTCTGAGGAACAATTTTACTAATGCAGAGGGTACTTTGAGATTTATCTTTGTCTTCAAAGTATGTCATTTCAACCTTGTTTTTCAGGAAATTTGGATCAAGTTCCTTGGTCCATCATTTATAAATATATTAAACAGTGTATAAAATAAATCAAACTGCCATTAATGTGGCTGAGACTCTGTGTATTCCAGAACTGACATGGTTGTTGTACAAGAAGGGCTGAGATTAAATCTAACATGACTTCAGGATGCAATGAATTCAGGACACCATGTAGTTTATTTACTTTCAAGTTGTCCTGAATTTTTGTCTTTGTGAAAGAAAGGAGTGATTTTTTGGTAGATTATGGTGTTGATTTAGTAAGCATTTGTTGAATTTCTCTTTTATTTACAGCATAGTGCTTTCTTTTGATTTGTTATGTATGCTGAAAAGTTCAGTTAAAAACTGTACCAGGATATAGATTAATTTTAAGGCTGATACATTTTAAATGAAAATTAGTACCTGAACCATTTCCCATCAGTATTTATTTCTAAAATACATTCTTACAGAAATATCCCCAAAATGTAACAAAAATCAAACCTAAACCTTTTAACACTTTCCTAAAGGAGTATTATATTTTTTCATGTATTTTTTCATAAGATTATCATTATTGTTACACAAAAGCACTATATTTCTGAAAGCCGTATGATTCCTAACATAACACTGAGCATGTAGTGGGTGCTCACTTAACCCTTTGATTAGTTAATTTACAGTTACTTTTGCATATTCATTTAAAAGATATATAAATAGTTAGAGCACTTTGCTCAATTAATTCCAAGTCTAAAGGAATTCAAATTAAGTTTGGGTGCTGCTTCTGAATTCAGAAAGTGCTAAAATCAAATGTCTTTTAATCCATATTTTAAAATTTTCTAATTGCAAAAGTAAAACAAATTAATACAGAATTTGGAAGGTACAGAGGAGCAGTCTTTATTCTGCCAAGAGGTAACCACTATTCACAATTTGGTCTTTTTCTCTGTGTGTGTGAATGTGTATACATATGAGTGGGGGAGAGTTATGCTATACAAACTTTTAAAATTTAACATATTATGAGCATCTATGTCAATAAAAATTCTTTCACAGCACACTTTTTTTTCCATACTACTATTTTTAATGACTTCACAGTATTCCACCATATGGATGTACATTACCATAATTATTTGCCTGAACTATTTTACCAGAATAATTGTGATACACAGTTTTAGTTTTTAAATTAAATTTTGTATCTTATTGTTTTCCGTTTTATATAATAATAAGCAATACTGACAACAGTTTACACCCGTAATATTTTCTTAGGATGGATTCCTAGTAATAGGATTACTGAGTCAGAGCATGGCCAGGATTTTCAGGCTTGTGATACATAAAAATGGTAACTCTTCTCCAGAAAGATGATCAGCCACAGCGTATTGGAATGCCCTTTTCCCTGCTCCTTCGTAATATGGTCATGGTATTGGTTGCTGTATTTTTTAATCTTCAGCAAGTTACATAAAAATAGTTACAATTGTTTTTAATGTTTATTTAGTTACTGCGATTTATCATTCACTTTTAGATATTATGAACAAATTAATGAAATTAGAAAATTTGTCTAAATGAGACAGTTTTAGATCAGTGATTTCCCAACCTGGCTGTGCCCCAGAATCAGTTAGGAAGCTTCAAAATTCAGATACATTTCCAAAGCACCATCCTCAAAGATTCTGATCTATGGGTAAAAGAACTATTTTTTTTAAGCTCTTCAAGTGACTCTGATTTAGACTATTCAGTAGCTATATAAAAGTCCTAATTAATAGATTGGCTTCCTTTACGCTGATGTACTGATAAATATACATGAAAAGCATGAGCTTTTCTGATATTTTAATTGATAACATTTTATGTTACTCTTAAGCATTTGTAATTTTTGACCTTTCTAATTTGTTCATAATAAGTTTGTTGCAGAAAATCAACTCATGGTTATAGAGTTTTACACTGGTAATTACTTTATAAAGGTACTATTTTGAAAATATTTTATTCACAAAGCAATATTATGGAAATATAGGGTAATTGTTATTTGGGGATTTACTGGTATTTTCAGTGATATCAGTTAATATTTTACAGATGTAGAATTTTATTACTAAAATTATTTCATTACTAAAAACCATATCAGCTTGTTAAGAAAATGTTTTATAGGTGATTTGAGTTTATTTTTAGATTCTTTGCTTGAATTTGTTTTTGTTTTTGTTTTCATTTTAGGGTATTATAATCTAATCCTTGTGATACTAGTTGGCTACCATGGAAACAGTGCTCATGATGTGACAATTTGTGTTTTGTTAGATGCCAGCACTGATTTTGTTATATAAGTCTGGTTCCTAGATTTTTCCAGTTTGCTCTATGAATCTTGTTAAAAATAGGAGACAGTAGCTTCTATCATAGTAAATATTATGATGTAATAATTTTGTTTGAAACAGTTTTATTTTGCCAATTAAGTTTTATGCCTTGCTGTTTAATAAAGTAGACTTGAATTAGAAACCTAGTTACCATATATAAGTCCAGTGTATATAGAGGAACAGCTGCCAGGTTGTCATATTTTGATAGGTTTGAGAATATAGATTATTAGCAAATGATATAGGGATATTTCTTAGTGGTGATTTGTTCCCCCAGCACTCATTGTAATTTACAGTCTTTACACTATGTCAAAAAATGAGTGTATGTGTTTGCCCTAGAAAACAAGATACCTGCTTTTTTAGTGGTGGCCTTAGAAAATTTAGTTTAAAAAAAAAAAGAAATGAAATTTAGTTTATTTAGTAAAAGTAAATCTGGATTGATTGTAAGAGGTATACCTTAAGGTTAAGGAATATTAGGTTATTTCTCATTAGGACAGTGTAGCACTGGAGGTTTTTTTAGTAAATAAAGGAATCTGTATTATCATCTTAAAGAATTTTTATATGGAGTCTTTCCTTGAAGAATTTAATTTCATTTTTTATTTACTTCTTTATGTCATTTACTTATTTAAACATTCTCCAAGGTGGTCAGAATATATTTTGGGAGCCAGTGATACTGATTATTCACATTTAGCAGACTAGCAGTTATAGAAGATGATTTGAGGTTATTAGCATTGGTGTTAGGACTAGGAGTAGACTGTAATTATCTGTTTTTCCATAGTGAAAGCTAATGAGCATTTGTAGTTTTATAGAGAGTTTTAAAAAATTCATTTATTTATTTGGCTGCACCGGGGTCTTAGTTGCGGCACATGGGATCTTTAGTTGCGGCATGTGGGATCTAGTTCCCTGACCAGGGATTGAACCCAGGCCCCCTGCATTGGGAGCATGGAGTGTTAACCACTGGACCACCAGGGAAGTCCCTATAGGGAATTTTTGAGTTAAATTATGACCCATTATCTTATAATGCCTGGTTAAATTTGTTTCTTCCATGTATAAATATAATTGGTAACTAATTTTGTTATATAGACTTACATATTAACTTGGACCATTTCCAAAAAGGGTAGACTTGATAAATTATAGCTGCTGATCAGTTTTGTCTTTATCTCTGAAATAAGTTAATCATTTTATCTGAAAGGAAACTAAAAAATGGATGTTGTAATTCTCTTCAGAGGTGAATTTAGGAATGATTATTTTCTTCTTTATACTCTTCCATATTTTATACAATTAATGTGAATTATGTTGCAATCAGAAAAACATACATTTTTTAACTTAAACTTTCTAAAGAAATGCTATCTAGCCCTTAACAATAGCAAGCAGGTGGATTATAGTGACACAGAAATATGTATATGAAGTAATGCCATTGAAAAAGAACACTAAATAGTGCCATGATTACATAAATTGTATTTTATGTGCTTTGAAAAATAGGAAGTAAATTTGGAGTGATAGAGATAACTTAGTATTTATTAGACCCCTTCTTTTTTTCTGTAGAAGGCCTATAATTTCTTACCAAAGAGTAAGATTATTCTACCCTTGAAAAATGTTTTCTGTGTGTGCCTTTTTTTTAGTAGCATACATAAAGCTTTCACATACCCAGGTAACATTTATATTCTCCTCATTCATCAGGGGAAAAGAATTTCTTTTTACAAACGGGCCCAAATCCTTGTGGCAGATACGTGGAGTGTATTAGAGGGAAAAGGAGACGGCTGCTTTAAGGACATCTCCAGAATCACCATGTTTGCTGACTATAGATTACCTCAGGTTCTTGTTTACCTGGGAGCCCTGAAATACTCTGACGAACTACTGGAGAAACTTCTCAAAGGTTTGCCAGCTTAATTAAGCCATTCTTTGTTATATGTTGGGTCTTTGTCTAGTTTCTTTCACAAAAGGTCTTCTTTCCTTAAAAAACAAAACAAAACACTATTACTGTTAAAAGCACATGTAAAGAAGAATGCAGGGGCAATTAAATTACAAAGAAAATTGCTTTTTGTTGTTTACAGTGTGGAATATAGATATTGTTGGAAATCACACTATTTGGACATCATCATTTCAGAGTCTTATAATAAAATGAAACCTAAATTTATGTCATGTGAAGGTGTGCAACACTAAGACAGTTCAGGTTTGTATTTAAAGAGTGCTAAGCTGAAGAGCACACTACACTGTGAAATAAAAGGTGGGCTGAGGGCTTCCCTGGTGGCGCAATGGTTGAGAGTCCGCCTGCTGATGCAGGGGACACAGGTTCGTGCCCCAGTCCGGGAAGATCCCACATGCCCCGGAGCGGCTGGGCCCGTGAGCCATGGCCGCTGAGCCTGTGCGTCCGGAGCCTGTGCTCCACAACGGGAGAGGCCACAGCAGTGAGAGGCCTGCGTACAGGAAAAAAAAAAAACAAAAAAAAAACAGGTGGGCTGAGAGATAGGTAATATTTACTGGATTTTGCATTAGGAGGCTCCAAGGTCTGTCACTGGCTTATCTTGCACAAGTCACTCACTTTCCTAGGCTTATTTATTTACCATTATTGGGTTTGATTATTGATTCTCAAGAGTGGGAGCCTTATTATAATATGTGAGTATAGATAATTGTGTTTGTATGAAAAGTAGCTTTTTGTTTTTTAAACATTTCTTTGTATAAGGAAAATAATTATACTGTACAATTTTCGTGTTAATTTCTCTTTTAGGTACAGTATTTTCAGCTACTTTTTTCTTTATTTTTAAAAGAAGTAGTTTTTATGATTGAATAATTTTCTCTTGTGAAATAGATTTCAATCACCGAAAATAAGAATAGCACAGGATATAAAAGTACCATTATTTCTATGATTGCTTCTACCAGGTTTTTATGCAGCCTTGGGCAATCTGTTTTGCCCATTTCCTCATCTGAAAAGTAACAAGCTATTTTATGTCACAATGCTCATGTCTGGGGTCATTAATTGTTGGATACCTTTAAAAGGGACAACATTTAGCAGTCAGGGCTTCTACATACAGCCATATTCAGCTGATCTTTTTTTTGGCCAACGTATAGAATGTTCATTCCTATCTCTAAACACACTCTTGCTTGGTTTCCCTCACCCAGATTTTCTTTTTTTCAATTCAAATCCTACACATCCACAAAGGCTTAGTTCAATTGTCACCTCTTCCACATAGCTTTTCCTAACTCTCCATGCTTTGTCTGTCTCCTTCTCCTGAGTTTTTAGAGCACCCAGTTGTCTCTGCTACTGTGAGAAAAACTCTGGTGAGAAGGGATCACCCAGCGTAGTTGTACAGAGTTGTCTGAATTTTCTTGTACCATCCATTTCACCTCCAGAGGCTCTTTTCCAAATGTCCAGCTGCAGCTGTTACTGCCTCTTATTACATCCAGCTTCAAACTATCCTTCGCTAGTTTGTCATAGGGGGAGCAAATTCCCTTGCCTCTTAGTTTATTTAAGCAAAGTTGGAATTTTTTTTTCCCCAAAAAGTACTTTACTAACAACTAGAGGAGAAAAATTGATAGAACCTATAAATATAAAGGAGCACACATAAGTCTAGGACACTGATTAAAAAAAATTTTTTTTTAATATTTATTTATTTGGCTGCGCCGGGTCTTAGTTGAGGCATGTGGGCTCTTTTAGTTGCAGCATGCGAGCTCTTAGTTGCAGCGTGCAGAATCTAGTTCCCTGACCACGGATTGAACCCGGGCCCCCTGAATTGGGAGCATGGAGTCTTAACCACTGGACCACCAGGGAAGTCCCTAAAGATTATCTTAAGTGAAATCTAGAACCAGGTGGCTTGATTAGATGAGGTAGAAACTTCCTTAACTGATATCCAGTGATACTTTTTCCAAACTTGAGGATATACTACATGTATAATTCTTTTCTTCTCTTCTCTTCTGGGTAGGGCAGCCCTTGGAAGACCTACTTAGATTTCTGTTCATTTACCTACCTAGATTTCTGTTCATTTTATCTTTAGCTCATCTCTTCGCCAAAGGCATATTTTTTAGCTAGCTATAAAGACTGACAATGCAGTTTGGCTAAATTAGATTCTTCATTGTGATTCTAAGGCTGACTTTTAGGCCTAATATGTTGGCCAAGTTACCTTCCCTGACTCTAATCTATGTCAGTCCTCTCAAATGGTTTCATTCTTTTTCTGTTTCAAAGTCCATGTCCTATTCCATACTGTAAGTTGCTGTATTAGTTACTTTGTTAGTTTCCTTATGGCTGACATAACAAATTATCACAAACTTGATGGCTTAAAACAGCAGAAATATATTCTCTCATGTCTCTGGAGACTAGAAGTCTGAAATCAAGGTGTTTGCAGGGCCATGCTTGCTCCCTCTGAAGGGTGTTGGGAAGAATCTTTCTTTGCCTCTTCCTAGCTTCTGGTGGCTGCCAGCAGTCCTTGGCATTCCTTAGCTTTGTAGCTGCATCACTCCAACCATGGCTTTCTTCACTGTGTCTCCTCTGTCTCTTCGTATCCTCTCATTTTTTTTATGAGGACAGCAGTCATGGCATTGAAGGCCCATCCTAACACAGTTATGACCTCATCTTAACTTGATTACATCTGTAGAGGCTCTTTACGAGTAAGGCCACATCCACAGGTACCAGGAGTTAGGACTCGAATGTATTTTTTTGTTGGGGGGGGGGGAACACAGTTCAACTCTACAGTTATTTGTTACTGTGTAACAAATTATGCTCATATTTAATGACTTAAAGTAACACATTATCTCACAGTTTCTGTGGATCAGGAATTTGGGTGCTGCTTAACTGAGTGCCATCTGGCTCAAGGTTGCAGTCAAGCTGTTAGCTGGGGCAGTGGTCTTATCTAATGGCTCCACTTGGGTGTGGTATCTACCTCCAAATTCACTGTCATGGTTGATTTGGCAAATCTGGCAAGTTGATAGTCAAGTTTGAAGGAGTTGATTAGCAAGAGAACTGAAGAATGGATTTGTATGCTGGCACCTGGGGCAAAGTAAGGAAATGGAGGGACACAGCCAGTGTCTGTTCTTCCACCTGCCCCAGGGATCAGGGAGAGATGGATGGAGGGGACACTTAAGATCCTAGGTGACAGAGTGGAACTCAATGGGGCTAGGGTATTTTCCCTAGGTCTCAGTGGATCACAGGGCCTCTCAGGTACTGTGAAGCTCTGTACAAGGGTACAGATTGGTGGCCAGAGGCCAAATATAGCTTGCAGATGTATTTTGTTTGGCTTGAACAGTGTTTTAAGTGATTTTTAATTAGTTATCAGCACTTGACAAATAGGAGATTTCACATGAAAATCAACTTTCTGGCTTCTCTTGTAAGAGTAGAGAAATATAGGTACATTGGGTTTACCTTTACACGGGGCAGCACATGCTCTCTAGCTCACCACAGTTTGCATCTGGCAGCTGCATCCACTTACTCTATCTGGCTTATCTTTATAGGCAGTTGAGTTGATGAGCCCAGCTCTAGTCTCCCTGGCAAAGCACTGCCAGCGCCCACCCTGCAGGATCAGATATACCCTGGAGATGGGCGCTGAATATACTGCAGGTCCTATAGGAGCTCGCGGCTCCATATTCAGGCAGAGCTGACTAAAGGATCCTGAATCCAGGATGTAAGGGCAATCTGGCTGTGACATCTGTCACCCCATTGATGGCCAGGGTTGATTCGGCTGATCTGGCTGGCTAGGCGGGTGTCCCCTTCCTCCCTCACTGCTCCATGTGCGTCCCTCCTGAAGCTGCACACTCGGTGGAAGAGGACGACCTTCCCTGATAGAGGAGGACCATTCTTTGGTCAAAGGTATACAAGTAGCTGCACTCCCCTGCTAGAACCTCCAAACAAGCTCTCAAGGATCCTAAATCCGAAGAATGATGATGGTTTTCCTTGCTTAAGCTAAGAACTTTGATTTCCTAGGTTTTCCTTGATGTACCTGGCATGTCCCCAAGACAGTGTTAAGTGGGGAAGGGAGGTACTGTTTATTTGGCCCCCTAGGAGTCCTCCACATTTTGCAATAATGTTTTTATTTTTCCTGACATTAAACCCAAAATTTAAATCCTCTCTAAAAGTAATTTAATAATCTTGCTGTCATATTTTAAAATGTATGGTTAGAGACTTCCCTGGTGGTGCAGTGGTTAAGAATCCACCTGCCAATGCAGGGGACACGAGTTCAAGCCCTGGTCCGGGAAGATCCCACATGCCGCGGAGCAACTAAGCCTGTGTGCCACAACTACTGAGCCTGCACTCTAGAGCCCACGACCTACAACTACTGAGCCTGCGTGCCACAACTACTGCAGCCTGCGTGCCTAGAGCCTGTGCTCCGCAACAAAGAGAAGCCACCACAACGAGAAGCCCACGCACCGCAACAAAAAGTAGCCCCCGCTCGCCGCAACTGGAGAAAGCCTGCACACAGCAACAAAGACCCAGCATAGCCAAAAAAAAAAAAGTATGGTTACTCCATACTTTTTATTTATTGGGGAGCTAGTATATGCAAGGTGCTAGGTTAGGTCCTAGGAATATTGAGACAACTAAGCTGGACATGGTCCTTGTCATTGTGGAACTTAACTTGCAATTTTGAATTAATGCCTGAGTTTAGAAATGGTTTAAATTACCAAAAATAAATCTGAGATTTACAATTTTAAAATCAGTACTATTTAAATACTGTGTTTTGTCCTATAGTAAAGTTTTGAGTAGATTTCATTTCATTGACTATTAGTGCTTCTTGCTCTGTCTTTTTTCCCTTTCAGGAGAAGTGCTTTCGTATGGGAATAGGCAAGAGGTGGAAATCAGAGGGTGTTCACTTTGGTGTGTTGAGCTGATCCGGGATTGTCTTCTGGAGCTTACTGAAAAAAAGGATGAAAAAACTAGTGGAGAGATCAATTCCATTCTTCTGGATTATTTCTTATGGGACTATGCCCGTGGTCACAGGGAAGATATGAAAGGAATTCCATTTCATCGCACACGTTGCATATATTATTGACCCACAGTGTAAACTGATCCTAAAAATACTTGCATTTTTTTTTTTTTTCTTTGCGGTATGTGGGCCTCTCACTGTTGTGGCCTCTCCCATTGCGGGGCACAGGCTCTGGATGCGCAGGCTCAGTGGCCATGGCTCACGGGCCCAGCCGCTCTGCGGCATGTGAGATCTTCCCGGACTGGGGCACGAACCCGTATCCCCAGCATCGGCGGACTCTCAACCACTGTGCCACCAGGGAAGCCCTAAAAACTTGCATTCTTATATCACATAATTATTTGTATAGTTTTGCTTTGTTATTAGAGAAGGTGGTAGAGGTTACAGCAACAAGAAAATTGATTACTCAGTCTCTCTTAAAATATTTTTCCTGACATATCACTCTGTATTGCCAACTTTTTCCTTTGTTTGCTTGTTTAGTTCTAACTATATTTTCGTTTTCTGTGGATACATGACAGAAATAGTAAAGGAAATTTAAAGCTTTCTTTAAAGCTCAGATTTCTTTTTTTTTTTACATCTTTATTGGAGTATAATTGCTTTACAATGGTGTGTTAGTTTCTGCTTTATAACAAAGTGAATCAGTTATACATATACATATGTTCCCATATCTCTTCCCTCTTGTGTCTCCCTCCCTCCCACCCTCCCTACCCAGATTTCTTAAAATTAATCATGCCTTATAATGTTATTGATCTTTGGTAATAATATTTCATCCATTCAATTGGTATCTTTTTCCAAGGTGTCATAATTTTCTATATACCTTAATCATTTGATATAAGAGAGAGAGAAAGTAGGGTCTTTGCTGTATGAATGCTGCTGCTCTTGTAGAAATCAATCTTGACAGATTTTTAAAAACTTCTTATTGATAAACATAATGATTTTCAATTTAGAATATCTGTCCAGTTTTCTTTTTTTCCTTCGGAGTAACTACATTAGAATTTATTGAATAAAGATTTTTAAAACTTCTCTTAAATCTGGAATGAATTATTTCCTTAAAATAGAATTTACCACACATACTTTTAAAAGGTTTACAATGAATTTGACTATTTACTTTATGTTGCAGGACTCTCATTACCTACCAAGCAAGCACTCGTCTCCCACCTTCATCCCCACCTCCCTTCTAATGTAATCTTGATTTTTGTTACCTACCTTATCACCTCACTGTGACTTGGTGTGAATCAGAAAAAGCCGGCCTTTCTCCAAGCACTTCACTGCCATCTGCTGGAAACTTGTCATAATAGCTTTACAAATGACAATGAGTGGGAGTGTGAGTGGGGCCCCCTGGAGTCCTGTACTGCACAACTTGCCCCACCAGAAGTAGTGGTCCTGTATCTGTCTCTCCCCTATGTGACTAAGGGGAAGGTGATCTTGTCCCCTTCTGGAGATAGACCCGAGTTAATATGAATGGTGTATTATTCATGATGATCCTATTCTCTGCCTGTGATTGTTCTAATAATAGATATATAATCTAGTTCTGGCCAGTGACACTGGAGGGCAAGTCTGCAGGGAGGCTTATGGGAAAAGGTTTCTTCACTTTTAAGAAGGGGCCATGGGAGAAGATCCCTCTTCTTCCTCTGAGCAATGTACTGCCTTAAATGTGATACCTGAAGCTGTAAACGGTTATGTGGAGCCAGAGCCCTCCTGAACCTGCCCTGCCTGAGTCCAACCTAGCTATGGCCTTCATTCCTGAGATAATGAGCTCAGCACCTTATTATTGCCATAATTTTGAATTCGTTTTCTGTAGAAAGTATCATAGTTAATAGTTTCCAATTTAACCCGCTCTTACAAGGCTCCAGGAAGCGCAAGCAGAACAGTTGCTTAGACCTCAGGGCTGGCCCAGCTCCTCCTCCTGTCGCCCTTCTTGCTCCTCTCCCTGTCCTGCCCACTGCTGTACCCTTTCCCCTGCTTCCTGTCTTTTCTCTCTTCTCCCTCCTCCCCACCTCTCCCTCTCCTCCCCTCTCCTTCCCCCTCCAGGCTCAGCCAGCTTTGGGCTTCCTGCTTTCCCCATTTACTTCTCTATCATGTAAAAGACAGGGAAGGCAGTTTAGGGCTGTATGGTGCTCCTTGATGTCCAAGACGCAGCTGTCTTTTCTCTTGTTTACACTGAGCATAGCCTGGACTCGCCATCCAAGGTGTCTGCGTTCTAATCTAGGCAGCAGGGTTGAAGAAGCTATGAAGTTGAAGAGTGCAAGGGTTGACAGGAAGGCTCTAGCAGTTACCACGTGCAGTTTTGCTTTCATTTCACTGACTAGAACTTAGTCACATAACCACAACTTACTGCCAGGGAGGCCAGGGAACTATTCTCTATTCCAGGCATTGGGTACCAGCTAAACTAAGGAGTGTGGGTGAATATTAAGAAACAGCAAGTTTTCGTCACCATGCATGGATTTTATAGTTTTCATACCTGATACAGACTAAGAATTTAAATAACAATTCACCTAATGGTTTTAACAGCCAATGATGCTCACTTTCCAGATCTATTGTTTCATTAGGGATTGCAAAATAGTAATATTCTAATTCTAATATTCTTGGTTGTGTGAGCCTTGCACAGAGAGAACTTCTCTCTTGATGGATTTCAGGATAGACTGAGGAACATAATGAACTTGGAGCCACAGCTCCTGAAGTTCCAGAAGATGAGAATGTAGAAATAGGATCTAGAAAGGTTTCTGGTTATGTTGATTTATTGTGCGTGCTAATCTCAAAGACAATTAATGAAATGTGCACAGTTCCTGGAGCCCTTCCCCGCCCTCCCCATCACAGCCCTCCACTCAGGGGAGTCCTTTGTTTACTGTCATTAAACCAGTTCTCTAGCAGAGATCAAACATTAGTTCTGATTCCTTGGTGACTGTTTCCTTTAATAGCTTTTGCTTTGTAACAAGCTCAAAAAACATTTTTTAAAAACATATTTCATTGATTTCTTTAGGATTATTTGGTGGTTTAGCCGTGGTACCATGTCGATGTCCTCCAGCCAAAGTAAACAGGTTGGGTTAATTACTTGTTGCAGCATGGGATGTCTCAGTAAGAGGATGCCTTGGGACAGGGTCTAAGGAAGCAAGGTTCTCTCTAAATTGGATGCCATCAGCCAAAGGCAATTCTGCCTTTGGCTATCTCAAATCTTATCCATAAGGAGGGCAGGCTGAAGCAAGGAAAAACAGAGATTGGTAAAGAAGCATCAGTCACTCATTTCAGCCAAGATAGTAGGATGTTTGGTTCTGTGTGTGTGGCACAGTAGCCTAGGCAAAATTATCAAGTGGCCTTATTTTGTCTCACTTTATCAAGGTCTCTGAGTAACCTTGTCTGAGATTATGTTCAACAGGCGAATACCATGGCATAGCTGTGAGTGCCAGGGCAGCTTTTGTCAGGGGCTGCTTTTGTTCCTTTCTCAACCTTTAACTTCTCCCTGATTAGCACTAAAGAAATTAATAGATTTCATTCAATTCAGTCCAGAAATCAATTAATGAACTCCTTCACTGTTCCTCTTCCCTGAAGCTGAATAGATAATGGTTTAATAATCCAGTTGCGGAGGTACAGGTTTAATGAGCCACAGTACGTGACTTGAGGCAACTACACCTTCCTTTTCCTTGTAGCTCTATGACTCATCTCTCTCTCAGTGTGCTTAGATCAGTTTTTTCCTTTTTTCTTCTTTTTTTACTTTGTTTTTTTATTCTCAGCCCTTTCGTGGATGTTATTGCCAAAGAGAATACCTGAACAAGTAAGGAAATTGACCTCATTCAGTTAATTGCAATATGAAGAGCACCCCAGATGCAAAGATCAGGGTTTCTTGGCAGGGTGGTGTTGCCCTAGTCTTTTATAGGGTGGAGTAGACAGGTTACAGGTGGGGGAATTCACAGGTGGGTTTGTTTTGCAATCAGGAGGCATCTCAGTTCCCTGAAGAGGAAATTTTTATCTTTGTGTCTAGCTAGTTTGAGGCAGACAGATAGTTCTAATCTCAGCTAATCATTCACGAGACAAAGAATGAGGAACTGGGGAGTCTGTGGCTGGCCTCCTCAACAGGTTTGGGTGAAAGGGGAAAGATCCGTGTTTGGTCTTGTCACAGTCACAAGTCAAGCAGGGAGACATGAGAAAGAGTCGACAGACAGTCTTATCTAAGTCACATGGAGAAGGGTCGTTCTTTTGGGTAAACTGTTTCCCAGAACATAAAAGGGTGGGGGATTTCAGAAAACAAAAAGTTAAAAGGTTGAAGGGATTTCTTTTTATTCTTTTTAAAAATATTTATTTAGTTACTCATTTGGCCACGTCGGGTCTTAGTTGCGGCATGCGTGATCTTCATTGTGGCACGTGGGATCTATCGTTGTGGCATGCAGTCTCTTTAGTTGTGGCTTGCAGGCTCCAGAGTGTACAGGCTCAGTAGTTGCAGCACATGGGCTCTGCAGTTGTGGCATGTGGACTAAGTAGTTGCAGCATGCGGGCCCAGTAGTTGTAGCACACGGGCTCCTGAGTGAGGGCTCAGTAGCTGCGGTGTGCAGGCCTAGTTGCCTTGCGGCATGTGTGATCCTAGTTCCCTGACCAGGGATCTAACCTGTGTCCTCTCCATTGAAAGGCAGATTCCCAACCACTGGACCACGAGGGAAGTCCCTGGAGGGATTTCTTTTTTTCTAATTTTTAAAATTAATTAATTAATTTTATTTTTGGCTGCATTGGGTCTTCGTTGCTGTCCGTGGGCTTTCTCTCGTTGTGGTGAGCGGGGGTTACTCTTTGTTGCCGTGTGCGGGCTTCTCATTGCAGTGGCTTCTCTTGTTGTGGAGCATGGGCTCTAGGCACACAGGCTTCAGTAGTTGTGGCTTGCGGGCTCTAGAGCACAGGCTCAGTAGTTGTGGCACACAGGCTTAGTTGCTCTGCAGCACGTGGGATCTTCCCGGACCAGGGCCTGAACCTGTGTCCTCTGCATTGGCAGGCAGATTCTAAACCACTGGATCACCAGGGAAGCCCCTCTGGAGGGATTTCTTAATGTCACTGTTTTCTGAAAGTACAGAGCTCAGGTAAAGTTCAATGTTGTCACCATCAACCCTTTCTTGTGCTTGTGCGTTTTTTGGGAAAAAGATAAGCTGCCATGGCCTAGGCAACATTTGTATTTGCTCTCAAACCATGGGAGGTAATGATCCTCAAAGTAAGGAAGTCCAGAATTGTGAGTTCTCCATAGTATAAAGTATCCAGAGTTAAGATCCAAGGGTCTGGGCTGCCCTAAGGGGAATCACTGTATGCTCACTCCCTTGGTTCTGTCATCAGCTTTTGAACAAATCAGTTAAAATCTCTATGCCTATTTAATTTACATATGCAAGAGGATAATCTGAGTCTGATTTTCTAGTTCTGGTTCCAGTTTTCTTTTTGTATCATTTTGTAAAATATATGCATGTCTCATTTACAGGCTGCAGTAGGATGATACCGTGGTGGTTAATTTTGTGTCAGCTTGACTAGTCCAAGGTGCCCAATTAGTTGGTCAAACACTAGTCTAGATGTTGCTGTGAAGATATTCTCCAGGTGTGATTAACATTTACAATCAATAGACGAGTAAAGCAGTTACACTCCATAACGTGGGGGCTTCAGCCAATCAGTTGAAGGCCTTAAGAGCAAAGACTGAACTTTTCAGAAGAAGGAACAACCCTGCCTCAAGGCTAAAACGTAGAAACCCTGCCTGAGTTTCCCACTTGCTGCCCTGCCCTGAAGATTTTAGACTCAAGACTGTAACATCAGCTCTTATCTGAATTTCCAATTTGCTAGCCTGCCCTACAGATTTCAGACTTGACAGCTCCCACAATCACATGAGCCAATTCCTTAAAATATATCTCTTTCTCTCTAGATAGATGAATGGATGGGTGGAGGGATAGATAGACATATATAGATTATATGTCTATAGTTAGATCTATATATCTATCTCTCTCTATATATTCTGTTGGCTCTGTTTCTCTGGAGAACCCTAATACAGGTATGAATAAATAAAATGGCAAAATAATTTTTGTCTAACTCAGGGATATCAAATATAAAATAAGAAATTAATAAATGTATAATGGGACTAAGTAATTTTTAAGATTCCTTTCAGGTATAAAATTTGCTGACTAGGGCTTCCCTGGTGGTGCAGTGGTTAAGAATCCGCCTGCCAACTCAGGGGACATGGGTTCGATCCCTGGTCCGGGAAGATCCCACATGCCGTGGAGCAACTAAGCCCATGCACCACAACTACTGAGCCTGCACTCTAGAGTCTGTGTGCCGCAACTACTGAGCCCCTGCGCCACAGCTACTGAAGCCCGCATGCCTAGAGCCCGTGCTCCGCAACAAGAGAAGCCACCACAATGAGAAGCCTGCACACTGCAACAAAGAGTAGCCCCCGCTCGCTACAACTAGAGAAAGCCCACATGCAGCAATGAAGGCCCAATGCAGCCAAAAATAAATTTAAAAATTAAATCTTTAAAAGAGAAAGAAAAAATCAAGCATGGTTCCTGTACTAACCGTATTTCAGGATAACCTGATAGTGGGAAAGCTCTTCTTTATAGAATAATTCTAGCTAATAAATGCAAAAAAGAATATTAGAATTAGAACATTACCATTTTGGAATTCCTACTGAAATAATACCTCTGTAAAATAATATCAGTGGTTGTTAAAACCATTAGGTAAAATGCTGATGGGTAAATTTTAAAGGGATGTATTAGGCTGAAAGCACCTGAACTCACTAATAATCTTAACATCACCAGAAGTGAGATACTCAGACATCATGTACCTCCTGGTGTGTTGCAATAGGGAAGTACACAGCCCTGTATTCTTGCCAGAAAAATTGAGCCTGAGTCTAATCAAGAATCTAGATCTACAAGTTTACAGGAAATGTAGGAAAAAAGAGGAACAAGTTAAATGGCAACACAAAGATGCCATCGCCAAATATAGAATGTGAGATGTTCTAAAGGACAAATGGCACAGTTTCTTCAACAAATAAGTGATTAAAAAAAATGGTGAGCATTGGTGAGGATGTGGAGAAATTGGATCCCTTGTGCACTGTTCATGGGATTGTAAAATGGTGAAGCTGCTATGGAAAGCAGTACGGCAGTTCCTCAAAAAATTAAAGATAGAATTACCACACAGTCCAGCAATTCCATTCTGGGTATATACCCAAAAGAACTGAAAGCAGGATCTTGAAGAGATAGTTGTACACCTTTGTGCTTAGCAGCGTTATTTTCAATAGCCAAAAGTTGGAAGCAACTCAAGTGTCCAACAGAGATGAACAGATAAACAAAATGTTATATGCATACAGTGGAATATTAGCCTTAAGAAGGAAAGAAATTCTGACACATGCTACTGAGGCAAGAGACAGATGGGCCCTCAGGGCAGACGGTTTGCGTTAGTTCCTTATAGACGGATACTCTGAGATGGGAATAACAGGACAACTGAGAGAGGAGGCTCAGCCCTGCCCAGATAGAAGATAAGAGACCTCATTCTCCAAGTTAGAAGACCTTCCCGACTACACATGTGCAGAAAGGCTCCTTGGAGGTCAAAAGGGGAGTCATGCCAAGTGACCAAATCTACACATAGGCCTCGTTGGTAGAATCCATCTTGGCTAAGAGATGCATGCACAAACATGGGAAAATCCTGAGATACACCAAATATGGACTCTGAATCAGACAAATCAAAATGATTGGTCAAAGGAAACATGGAAGAAATGCCCCATATAAGTGATTTAAACTGCCACGAGGGCACAACTCTCTCTGAGCCCGCCTGTGTGTCTGTCCACACATACTGTACTTTTTTTTTCTCTTAATAAATACTTTACTTGTTTCACTACTTTCTGTCTTTGTTGGAATTCTTCTTCTGCAAAGACATAGAGCCAGGGCCTTGTCACTGACCACTGGTCTAGTGGCTAGGATTCAGTGCTCTCACTGCCACGACCTGACCTCAGTTACTGGCCGGGAGCCGAAATCTCACTTCAAGCCGCTGTAGGCCAAGGCCACCCAAGATCACTACAACATGGATGAAGTTTGAGGATATTTTGCTAAGAGAATAAGTCTGTCACAAAAGGACAAATACCATATGAATCCACTTATATGAGGTACTTAGGGTAGTCAAATTCATAGAGACAGAAATTAGAATGGTGGTTTCCAGGGGGGAAAGGGGTGAATGGGGAATTGTTGTTTACTGGGTATAGAGTTTCAGTTTTGCAAGACAGAAAGTTCTGGAGATTTGTTGAACAGCAGTGTGAATGGACTTAACACTACTCAACTGCATACCTAAAAATGGTCAAGATGGTAAATTTTATGTTATGTGTATTTTACCACAGTTTTTAAAAAGGTGGAGGTAACTGTTACTAAAAGAGAATTAAGGGACCTGTCAACCAAATGCTACATGTGAACCATGTTTGGATCCTGATTTGAGTAAATACAGGGAGAGAGAAAGATGGAGAGGGGAACAGAGAGAGAGAAAGATGTACATTATGTAGAAAGCTATAGCTGAGCTCAATCTTTGAGGAGGCAGTGTTGACTTTGTCATCTGACACATATAGGCTTCAGTCTTGCCTCTGTCACTTACCAACCATGTAGCCTTGAGCAAATTACTTGCTGTCTTTTAGTTTTTTATTTCCATAAATATTTGTTGCATCTCTGCGACGAGCTTAGTATTTGCTATGTATTAAACGCTGCTCAACTATGGGGGCATAAAAATAAATAATATATGGTCTCTGCTGATGCTGGAGAATAAAATGTGAGGCAACAAATAGCAGGGATGAGTCTAGAAAGGTAGGCAAAAAGTAGATTAAGGAAGGCCTTTGTATACCATGTCAAGAAGACTGGACTTTATCATGAGAGCCGTTTTATCTTTTTCATAAAAGAGCCATGCAGTTTATACATTTTAAAATTTGTCCTCTATGTTTATAAAAATGTGTTATAAATTTAAAAAATTTAACTGCAATTCAATAAAAAAAATCTCAATGGAACTTTCTTCTGGAAAATGTCAAACTGATTCAAAAGTTCTTCTGGAAGAGAAATGCTAAGAATAGTCAAGAAAGTTACAATAATGAGGAAGGGCTTGCCCTATCAGCAAAATATACAGCAAAATGTGCAAATATACAGTCTGCCTCACTGAATGCTTGCCCGTATTACATTATGAAGAGATGTTGCCAACTTTATAGGCGAAAATGGTTTATCATTTTAATTTTTAAAAATATTTATTTATGGGCTTCCCTGGTGACGCAGTGGTTGAGAGTCCGCCTGCCGATGCAGGAGACACGGGTTCGTACCCCAGTCCGGGAGGATCCCGCATGCCGCAGAGCAGCTGGGCCCGTGAGCCATGGCCGCTGAGCCTGCGCGTCTGGAGCCTGTGCTCCGGAACGGGAAAGGCTGAGGCAGTGGGAGGCCCGCGTACCGCAAAACAAAAACAAAAACAAAAACATTTATTTATTTAATTAATTTTTTGGGCTACGTCAGGTCTTAGTTGCAGTATGTTGAGGCACCTTTGTGATTAGCAGCGTTATTTTCCAGTCTTTGTTGAGGCAGTCTTTGTTGAGTTTCAGTCTTTGTTGAGTTTCAGTCTTTGTTGAGTTCCAGTCTTTGTTGAGGCATGTGGGATCTTTCGTTGTGGTGCAGGCTCTTCACTGCGGCATGCAGGTTTCTTTCTAGTTGTGGTGTACGACCTTCTCTCTAGTTGTGGCTCGTGGGTTTCTCTCTAGTTGTGGCATGCAGGTTTTCTCTCTCAAGTTGTGGCACGCAGGCTCTTCATTGCGGCATGCAGGTTTCTCTCTAGTTGTAGTGTACGACCTTCTCTCTAGTTGTAGCTCGTGGGTTTCTCTCTAGTTGTGGCATGCAGGTTTTCTCTCTCAAGTTGTGGCACGCAGGCTCTTCATTGCGGCATGCAGGTTTCTCTCTAGTTGTAGTGTACGACCTTCTCTCTAGTTGTAGCTCGTGGGTTTCTCTCTAGTTGTGGCATGCAGGTTTTCTCTCTCTAGTTGTGGCACGCAGGCTCCAGGACACATGGGCTCTGTAGTTGTGGTGCATGGGTTCCAGAGTGCGTGGGCTCTTGTAATTTGCAGCATGTGGGTTCTCTAGTTGAGGAGCACGAGCTCAGTAATTGTGGCAAGTGGGCTTAGTTGCCCCGCAGCATGTGGGATCTTAGTTCCCCAACCAGGGATTGAACGTGTGTCCCCTGCATTGGAAGGCGGATTGTTTACCGCTGGACCACCAGGGAAGTCCCTATCATTTTAATTTACATTGTTTTGATTTATTAGTGAAGTAAAACATCACTGACATGTAAGCCAGACTTCAGCTTTCTTCTAATCCTCTGCCTTCTGGGTTCACGTGGTTTTGTCCAGCACCAGACTTGACTTAGGGTCTGGCAGATCTTTAAGTTGCTACAAACAATCCTCTGTCACAAATACCTCGGTTAGCAATGTAGACTTTACTGAAGATTTTGCACGGGAGAGAGAGGAAGAGGTTCACCTTCCTCACAGCATGCAACCTAAAGATCTCCATTAGCCATATCTGTTCTCCCTGGAATTCCTTTATCAGCTATCCTTTCCCTCTCTTTGATTCAGCATCTTCCCAGCATCTTGGGCTTCCTCCATCTTTCTCATTCCTTCTCAAGAGCAGTCAAATAATTCTCCTGGTTCATATGCGCAACACCATCTTCTTCTCTGAAGCCTGGGTACCTACCAAAGGTCAAACCCAGGAGACTTAACTTCCACCTGGGTGTAGGCTGGCAAAGCATCTTCTCTGCAAACTTAACTTCCACCTGGGTGTAGGCTGGCAAAGCATCTTCTCTGCAAACTTAACTTCCACCTGGGTGTAGGCTGGCAAAGCATCTTCTCTGCAAACTTAACTTCCACCTGGGTGTAGGCTGGCAAAGCATCTTCTCGGCAAAAGAAGTCTCTCTCTCTACATGGATTTCTCATTCCAGCTGCTGAGTAGTAATATTCTCCATGACGTCACAGAAATGGTATAGGCAAAGGTCAGATTTGTGGTCAAGTTTGTGTCCTGCATAGATCACTATAGCAGGTGTGCAGGAAGGATTTGTGAGGGCAAGATGGGAAACACAGGAAAATCACAGGTTCTTGCCCTGCCAAATGGTGGGAGTGCAGGCTGCTGCACTCCAGCGCCCTCCCTGCACTGCTATCCAATTGCTTTGCTTCAGTATAGAGAGGCACATGCAGCCTCTTCCCCTAGCCCTGTCTAACCAGAAGGCCAGTTTCCCCTTGGTGCCACTCCCCCAGGCTCTCCAGGTCACTCTTAGAGCCTCCTTTGACTTAAGAGAGATGCCTCTTACTTGTGAACCCTCTATTCCCCACTCCACAAGGACCAAGACCCCATGACTCTCCTTCAACACCCCAAGTCCCTCTTTATAAGAGCTATAAAAGGAGATAGGATTGGAGTTGGAATGGAATTAGTTTTGTTCTGCTGTAAGTCCTGGGGGTGAAGGGGGTGATAATGACTGGTGTCTACAATGTGGGGAACTTAAGTGACCCCTTCTCTTCAACTTTGGACTCAAGACACCAATTTGGGGGCAACAGGAAATGTCCCATTCCAATCCTGTTAGGCATTTGCTGACCTCGTCTGCAGACATGTGGCCTCCTGAAACCTGCTGCCTAGTCTTCCCGGGAATTCCCAAACCTAAATTGTTACTTTTATTTGTTGCAGTTTTGTCAGCAGACCAGTCATGATGGGCAACTTTTAAAAAAAAATTCTAAAAGTGCAACATAATTAACAAATTCACCTCTTTGGATTTTAAAAATTCAAAATAATTCAATTTAATAATTTAAGCAGCTTTTTTTTCTGCTTTCACTTTTAAGTTTTATGAGAGAAGGACTGCTTTTTGAAGATACTTAGATGGTGCTATTAAAAATGGGAGGCATTGAGGCATTTAAAAGTAAATTGGAAAAGTTAAACATAGAATTACCATATGACCCAGCAATTTCATTCCTAGGTCTATACCCAGAAAAACTGAAAAAAACAAAACAAAACATTAAACAGATACTTGTACATGATGTTAATAGCAGCATTATTCATATTATTCCCAAAGTGGAAAAAACCCACATATCCCTCGGCTGATGAATGGATAAATAAAATGTGGTATGTCCACATAACGTAATATTATTCATCCATAAAAGGGAATTAAAGTTCTAATACATGCTACAACATGGGTGAAACTGGGAAACGTTTAGCAAAAGAAGCCAGACACAAGGCTACAAATTGTATGATTCTATGACTATGAAATGCCCAGAACAGGTAAATCCATAGAAACAGAAAGCAGATTAGTGGTCGCCAGTGGCTGGGGAAGAGAGGAATGGGAGTGACTGCTAACTGGTATGAGGCTTTCCTTTTGGGGTGATGAAAATGTTTTGGAAATAGGTGATGGTTGCACAACATTGTGAATGTCTAAAACGCCATTGAATTGTACATTTTAAAACGGTTCATGTTATGTTATGCGGACTTAACTTCAATGAAAATAAACGGAATTGGTAGCTAAAATATTGAAAGCAATGTGAATCTTTCTCATATTCATCTTACAAACTCCTGGAGAGTTCTCTGGCTCAGCACTATGAGAGGGGTCCCTGGGTAGTATTTACTTTGGAGCTAATCTGGGAGGCGGGGCCTCCAGGTGGCCGGCTCTAGGCTCCTCCCTGACGGGGCGGGGGCATGGGCGGGGCTTGGCGGGCTGGGGTGGGGTCTGGGGAGCTTCCGGCCGCCCTGAGGGGCGCGGGCGCGTCAGCGCGGGCTTTGCTGGTTGCCGGGAGAACCCGTGACAACAAAAGGCGCGGGCTGAGGCGGTAGTTGCGGCGCGGCGGTGCGAAGTGAAGGCGAAGAGTCCTGCGCTGCGTTAGCCGCGGGAGACTGGGGTTTCTCGAACCGGTCAGTGAGTGGCAGGCGGGTCGGGCCGGGCTGGCGGGGTCGCCCCTGGTGCGGCGCCGGCCAGCTCTCTGAGCCGGTGTCCCCGGCCGGCCGTTGGGAGGAGAGGGGGCCGGCCGGGGGATTGGGAGCCTCCGCGGCTCGGCTGGCGGGGAGGGCGGTCGGGGCGCCCACAAGGCGGAGCAGTGCGTCCGAGGGGCCTGGGCCTATGCTGGGACTCCCAGGCGAGCGGCCGGGGAAGTTGGGTGCCCCTTGAGGTAGAAGGGCTTGGAGAAGAGGGACGCGCGGGAACCCCGGGAACCCCGGACCGAGCCTCACTGAATCGGATCCTGTGTATTTCTTGTTTTCGTGCTTCCAGCTGCGGTATCTGAAGAGGGATGGAAAGGCCCACCTTCCTTGGGGGTTTCGTTTTGTCACAGGCCTCCTTTTTCCATTGCGGATGTTGAAACTTCGGTGCATTATAAGTTCTGCGGAAGTCTGAAAGACCCCTCCCTTAGAGCAGGTGATAACTGAGAAAGAAAGGGTGCCCAGATTCTTTCTTTGAAACACTTTTAAAATAAAACTTCGCCCACTCCAACTTTAAAAATCTTTGTTGTTTCCCCTGTTTGCTTCCTGTCTTCTCCATCTGTTCTTTATGCATTTGGGGCCTTTTCTGAGATCCTTGTGAGATTCACTATCCACTTGCCAGAAAGTTTCTTAAGAAAATATTACTTACAAACTACAATTTTTAGACAGTCACTACTTCTGAAAAGCCAAGGGCACAGGATGGCAACGGTATTTGGAGACACTTTTCCGATCAACGGCATGGCATCAGTGATCAAATACTTCTCCTTCCTTTGCTCAGATTTCAAAACTCCATTGAGTATGCCAGCCAATCAGATTTCACTTTTCTTTACATTGATTGGTGAGATTAATACGTACGCTTCTGATGGCTGTAATTGATCAGAATCTGAAGAAGTATAAGTGCTATGGATTTTTTAAAAGACATGTAAATTCTTTTTTTAATTAATTAATTTATTTATTTATTTTAGCGGTACGCGGGCCTCTCACTGTTGTGGCCTCTCCCGTTGCGGAGCACAGGCTCCGGACGCGCAGGCTCAGAGGCCATGGCTCACGGGCCCAGCCGCTCCGTGGCATGTGGGATCTTCCCAGACAGGGGCGCGAACCCGTGTCCCCTGCACTGGCAGGCGGACTCGCAACCACTGCGCCACCAGGGAAGCCCAGAACCATTTATTTTTGTTTTGTTTCTTTAAACATTTTTGAGTATCTTTTTTTTTAAGTTTTATTTATTTTTTGGCTGCGTTGGGTCTTCGTTGCTGTGCACGGCCTTTCTCTAGTTGCGGCAAGCGGGGCCTACTTTTCGTCGCAGTGAGAAGGCTTCTCATTGTGGTGGCTTCTCTTGTTGTGGAGCATGGGCTCTAGGCGAGTAGGCTTCAGTAGTTGCAGCACGCAGGCTCAGTAGTTGCGGCATGTGGGCCCTAGAGCATGTGGGCTTCGGTAGTTGTGGTGCATGGGCTCTGTAGTTGCAGCTTGCAGGCTCAGTAGTTGTGGTGCATGGGCTTAGTTGCTCCACAGCATATGGGATCTTCCTAGACCAGAGATCAAACCCATGTCCCCTGCATTGGCAGGTGGATTCTTAACCACTGCGCCACCAGGGAAGTCCTTGCCTTATGTTTCTAATTCCCCAATTATTCAATAGTTAGATTAATGAGCTGGGAAACATATTACCACTATAGAAAGAATGGCATAATGGAATCCCATGCACTTATCACTTTGCTTCATCATTTACCAACTCAAGGCTCCCATCCCCTAGATTATTTTGCAGCAAATCCAGACATCATATCACTTCATCTATAAATTATAGGTATACTTTTTCAAGACAGATTTACTCTTTATAGCTATCTTATATTAGAACAAAACCTGCTTTAATTGACTTTGCTTTAGAAGTTGCTTAGTTTATTAGGATAGAGAAGTCAATAACTAAATTTTGTTTTTATTTTGATACACAGGAGTCCAGCTCTTACGTAAAATGGATGTTTCTCACGCTAGATACTGAATATTAAGTAGAAAATCTGTTTAGTAAAATCTAAGCTGCCATGGAAGAAATACCAGTGAAAGTTGCTGTAAGAATTAGACCTCTGCTGTGCAAAGAAGTTCTTCATAATTATCAAGCTTGTGTGAGAGTTATTCCAAACACCCAACAAGTTATCATTGGGAGAGATAGAGTCTTTACTTTTGATTTTGTTTTTGGCAAAAATTCCACTCAAGATGAAGTTTATAATACCTGTATAAAGCCACTAGTGTTGTCACTCATTGAGGGCTATAACGCAACTGTTTTTGCCTATGGACAGACTGGATCTGGGAAGACATACACCATTGGAGGAGGCCATGTTGGTAAGATTCTCATACTCTTTTACTTTTATTTCAGACAGTAGAAAGAAGCTGAAATACCACAGTGCCTGACACATAGTAGATGCTCAGCATATTAACTGAATGAAATAATCAATAGGATAACAGATGTGTTCATAAGATCATCATCTTTGAAAGATTTGCTTTAAATATTGAAGTTTCATTAAACTATTTATGATTATATTTGCTTGAGGAAAGACGTTTAAGACAATGTTCAGTATTCAGCCCTTTGCTGTTTTTCCCCAGTTTTGAGATATAATTGACATGCAACATTGTATTAGTCCAAAGTATACAGCATAAAGTTTGATATATCTATATATTGCAAAATGATTACCACAGTAAGTTAACATCAGTCACCTCAGTTACATTTTTCTTCTTGTGATGAGAACTTTTAAGTTCTACTCCCTTAACAATTTTCACAGCTTGGTCACATACTTACAGCTATATTGTTTTTTTTTTTAAGAGGCCATGAATACAATTTTAATTCCTTAAGGGAAAAGGTTATTAAAGTTATCTATTGTCCTAAAATATTTTAGCTAAAATACTTCATACCAAAAGAAACAGATCGCCATTAGGAAGAGTTTTTGATGTTTTTTTCTGCTAGTTTAAAAAAAAGTAATGTTCATTGTAAAAAGAATTGCAAGTGATGCTTAAGAAATCTAATTAAACTAATGAAAGCTCCTCTCATTCCCAGGAAATAACAGTTTGATGTATACATTCAGAGTCCTCTAGACATTTTTCTAGGTATATTACAAGTATTCACACATGTAGTTTTTTGGGTTTTTTTGTTGTTAGTTTAATTGTTTGATGAGGTATTTCATACCTGTGATTCTGTAACTTTCTTTTTGCATTTAACGATATAAAATATCATTTCATTTCTTTCCATTTGGGTCATAGAATTTCACCTCATTTTTTTTGGCTGTACATATAATGTTCCATAGTTTGAATGGATCATAATTCACCCATTCCGGTATTAATGGACAGGATTAATGGTTGGTTTTGATTTTTACTGTTATAAAAAGTTACAGTGTATATATCTTTATACATTTAACTTTGCATCCATTTGTTAGTATTTCTGTAGAATAGATTCCTAGAAGTAGATTTGTTGAGTAATGGGTATGCACATTTAAAATGTGGATAGATACTGACAAATTATCCAAAAGGGTGTACCAGTTTATATCCTGCCACCAATATGTGAAAGCCATTTATTTGCTCATATCCTTGCCAGTTACTGGAAATCAGAAATCCGAAAATTTTTTTTCACTATCTGATAAGTGAAAAATTGCACTTTGTTGTTTGAAGTTACATTTCTTGGTGTATTTGTGAAAATAGCATTTTTGATTTCCCAGGCTATCTGTAAGACACCAATTCTGGGTCAGTATCTGCTGTTTGATTATTGACCATGCAAATAATGTAGTTTTTTTATCCAATAAATAATTTATTGAGCTTTTGCAGTGGCTAGAGTACCATGCTAGGCACTGTGGTAGATGAAATCTTATTTTTCAATATGATGCTTATTTAAATTACTGTTCATTTCCCTGCTTTTCAGAACCTTGGATTTACCAACTTTTACCAGGTGTAATCTTCTCTAAAAACTTTCATTTGCATACTCTTTTTTTTTTTTTTTTTTGCGGTACGCGGGCCTTTCACTGTTGTGGCCTCTCCCGTTGCGGAGCACAGGCTCGGGACGCGCAGGCTCAGCGGCCATGGCTCACGGGCCCAGCCGCTCCGCGGCATGTGGGATCTTCCCGGACCGGGGCACGAATCCGTGTCCCCTGCATCAGCAGGCGGACTCTCAACCACTGCGACACCAGGAGAGCCCTGCATACTCTTTAAATAGTGTATAAGAGCTAAATGATGGCTATTAAAGTATAAAACTTTACAGTTTTTCTCTCTGAAATAGTCTTTCAGGAATATAAGAGTGACAGTGAAAATGTGATCTTTAGGTTACCAGAATACATTTTGAAGGTTTATTTGTAAATATTATTTGTAATTCAGCTTTTTTTTTAAGTCTTTTGAGTTACTCTGCTTTGTTATCTGTTGAAGTGGGAAATGAATGAGCTATTCTGATCAGCCTCATATTATGGCTAATCTAGAATGCATATATTCAATATATGCTGGAGTTTATAGATAGTACTATTGACTAGTTCCTGGAAGCTCTCCAAAAGGAATTTTCACTTTCTCTTGTACTGGAAAAACCTGCAGCTTCCCGTATTTGCTACATGATGGCAATCAAAGGCGGTCCAAGTTAGTAAGGTTCAGGTTTTCAGGATGTTTGTTGCCAAAAATCTGAACATTGGTAATCTTCAACTTGGAAGCAAGTTGTTTTTAAGGTTCATTTGTAAGCCACCTTTTTGTAGCTTGGAATATATTTTCCATGGAACAATGCTAAAAATGGTGGGCAGGTTTCTAAATCGGCCTACAGAAACTTATTTAACTTTAAGTCCAATTTATTCTTTTACTTATTCTAAATTTTAGCTTGTATATTATTTTTACTATTTTAAAAATTGTGGTTAAATAAATAAATATAAAACAAAATTTACCATTTTAACCATTTTTAAGAGTACAGTTCTGTGACATTAAGTATATTCACAGTGTTTTGTAACCAT
Organism: Neophocaena asiaeorientalis asiaeorientalis; assembly: GCF_003031525.2. NCBI lineage: Eukaryota > Metazoa > Chordata > Mammalia > Artiodactyla > Phocoenidae > Neophocaena > Neophocaena asiaeorientalis. The sequence continues at coordinate 3,875,610 of NW_020174042.1, read as the reverse complement.
CACTGCTCTTTCCAAAACTTTTCATCTCCCCAAATAGAAACTTTGTACCCATTAAGCAATAACTGTCCCCCCCCCGCCATCCCCTGGTAACCTCGAATTTACTTTCTTTGACTGTAAGTTTGCCTCTTCTAGATATTTCATAGAAGTGGAATCATACAGTATTTGTCCTCCTATGTCTGGCTTCTGTACTTAGCAGACTGTATCTAAGGATATCCTACATGTTGTAGCATGTATTGGAACTTCATTCCTTTTTATGACTGAATGATTTTCCATTGTATGTATAAGTCATCTTTTGTTTATCCGTTCATCTGTTGATGGACACTTGGATTGTATTCCCCTTTAGGCTATTGGGACTAATGCTGCTCTGAACATTGGTGTACAAATACCTGAGTCTCTTGTATGCATTTCTGTTCATTCATGTTATTGTGTTAATCTGTGTTCTGTGTTGCGCAAGTGATGGAGGAGAAGAGGCAGTAATGGAGGAGAAGAGGCATAGAGATGTTCCCTTCCTCATTCCTGGATTGAGGTCTTGGCTTGGGCAGAACTGGTCTTTCTGTACCTCTCTTCTGCACACGTCCTTTGTTGCCATTAGACCCTGGCTTGCTCCCCTGTCTCTTTCTTATGCCTGTTTACCCTCAAACTACCTGTACCTTTCCATCCCAGAAATCTCAAAACATGCTTTTTGGCTAAATGTGAAGAAATACGACACAAATAATTTTTTTAAAGGGTTCTTGCTAACATAAATGAGTTGCATTCCAATGATTGGGATTCTCCCCAGACCATAATAAATGATCTATCTAAAGAGAGAGATTTTAGGTACTACCTCTTTTGTGGCACATGGGCTTAGTTGCTCCGCAGCATGTGGGATCTTCCCGGATCAGGGCTCGAACCTGTATCCCCTGCATTGGCAGGCGGATTCTCAACCACTGCACCACCAGAGAAGCCCTACCTCTACCTATTTTGAACTTCACTGGTGCTACTTATGCCTATTGCATTCCTGGGGTTTTCAATAAATATTTTCTTATTAAATCTTTTATTTTTGCCTTAAACTGTTATATAACTATCATTTAGTTTTTTTCATTGTCATGTCATTTGATTGTAAGCTGTTTTTGTGCTGCTTGCAATTCTATACAGTATATTTAGTTTATTTTTAAGTTATTTATATTTAAAACTTTTATTTTTAGACTATATATATTTATTTCTAAAGGTAAAAATTCAGATATTACAGCCATAAGATAAAAGTAAAAGTTTTCCTTTCTTTTCTCTCCCTGTTCTAACTCCCCAGAGGTAACCACCATTTTTTGTGAATTTTTTCAAAAATATTCTTTGCATAGATATGTATGTTTTCTTTTATGCAAATGAATGCACGAACCCGTGTCCCCTGCATCAGCAGGCGGACTCTCAACCACTGCGCCATCAGGGAAGCCCTGCAGTTGCTTTTTTTAACTTTATGGATCTTAGACATCTGTTTAACAATAGGTGCATGGTATACCATTGTTAACCATTCTCCTAATGGATTTATTAGTGTTTGGAATTTTTTATCAATTACAGGAAATTGTTACTGATCCTTATACAACACCTTTGGGTATGTGTATATGTATGTCTTTAGGACTATATCTGAGTCAAAGGGTGATCACGTTTCAACTTTTGATACTATTTATACTAATGTTTCTCCAAAAAAGCTGTGCTGGTTAACATTGTCATAGTATTCTAGAGGACCAGTTTGCTCACCTTGAGGAAATGGGGCATTATCAAATTTAAAAATCATTGCTCACATGACATTTTAAACAGTGAATAGTCATAAACAGTGATCACAGTTTTTCCTTAATTACATTGATGTTCACAATTACATTGTGAATACAGTTTTTCATCAATTACAATGATGTGATCTTTAATAGTATTTTAGTGTTAATAATTGAGAGAATGCTGGGTAAATCAGTCTTTACTGTATCTTAAAATAATTAGTTACATTTCTCACTTCCCCTCTGTTTTACCCACTCTCGCTGCCATCCAACCACCCCACTTCTCTCTGCTCCTCTTTGCAGCAGAACCTTGAAGGTATTATCTGTGACTTGTGGTGTCAGTTCTCCTCTCGGTCTTTCTTACACTCACTCCATTCAGACTTTCACCTCCACTACCACTGACACTGCAATTGTCGAGATATCACAAATGACCTTCACTTACTAAATTTAGTGGTCAATTCTCATCAAACCGGCCTTTCAGCAAACTTGACGCATGCTCTCCACTTGGTTTCCAGGCCACCACGTTCTTGGTTTCCTCCTACTTAACTGGTCACTCATGCTCTCTTGCTGGTTCCTGATAAGTGAACCAACAAATGATGAAGTGCCCAGGGCTCAATCTTTGGTGTTCTTCTCTTCTGACTCTCAACTTTTCCCCTTGGTCTCATCCAGCCCTACGATGTTAAATACCATCTATATGTAGCTTCCAGTTTTTTACCTCCAGTCCAGATGACTGTCTTGTACTCTAGTCTCATATATCCAACTGCCTATTCAACCTTCCCAACTGTATCCCTAATAGATACCTCAAACTTAATAGGTCAAAAAATGAACTTCTGACATTTTCCCCTTAAACCAACTCAACACACACTCTTCCCTATATCAGTTGATGGCAACTCCACTGGCTCAAGGCAAAATATTGGAGTCATCCTTGACTCATCACTTTCTGTCACATTCCATATCCAATCTGTCAGGGAATCTTAATGGCTCTCCCTTCAACATAAATCCAGAACCTGGTCACTTCTCACCTTTCTCTGCTGCCAAGCTTATGTGACCGTCATGTCCACCTCTCCCCCGAACCCTCTAGACTCCTGGATTAGTGCACTGGTCTCCTAAGTGGTCTCCCCACTTCCGCCCCTACCCTTCTATGACTGAGGCAAAACGCAGCAGACAGAGTGGTCTCTTTTAAATCCCAAGTTACTGCTCTGCTCCAGTGGCTCTCATCTCACCCAGAATAAGACCTAAAATCTATCGTGGTCTACAAGGACCTGCATGGTCTTGTTTCTGTCACCTCTCTGACCTCATGCCCTGCTCCTCTCCCCTTGCTCCATCTGCTCCAACTACAATGGCCTCCTTGTTTATGGATCACACCATTTTAGCACCTTTGCGCTTGCTTTTCTGGGACATTCAGATACCTACATGGCTCCTCTGCCACCTCTTTCAAGTTTCTGCTCAAAGGTCAGCTTCTCCGTGATGCCCACCCATCATGACTTTCCTATTTAAAGTTACAAGCACCTCCCATCAAATACACTTACACTTCCAGTCCCCCTTACCTTGTCCTATTTTTTTCTCCAGGCATACTTAATGCCTTTTAATATACTATATAATTCACTTATTGTTTTTAGCTGTTGTCTGTCTCTCCTAGTACAGTTCCTTAAGGGCAGGGATCTTTTCCTTGTTTTGTTCACTGATGGTTCCCAGTGTCCTAGAATACTGCCTGGCACACAGTAGGTACTATATAAATATTTAATGAATGCATGAATGAAGTTTGAGTAAGCATGCATGTGAAAATTTTCACTTCTGAACTTTATAGAAAAAAAAGTTTTCTTTTTCTATTTTAAAATTTTATAATAGAAATTTGAGAAAATAAATTTATTGATTGTAGCTTTTCTTATATCTTAAATTTCAGATGTGCTTTCTTTCTCTAAATTTTCAGCTTCAGTTGTGGAGGGTCAAAAAGGTATCATTCCTCGTGCTATCCAAGAAATATTTCAAAACATCTCTGAAAATCTTAGCATTGACTCTAAGATAAAAGTGTCTTATATAGAAGTATACAAGGAAGACCTAAGAGATCTTCTAGAATTGGAGACATCTATGAAGGATCTTCACATCCGAGAAGATGAAAAGGGAAACACAGGTAAAGAAGCCTACTTAATTGGTAGTCTTCATTAGCAAATGAATATGGTTTAATTCAGTTTCTGGATATTTTCCAAGGATTCTTTAAAAACAGACATAAAAACAAAATGCATTTGTTTTTGCTTTTAAATTGAATAGCTTATTGATTACCAGTAGCAGTTAACGCACCCAGGTGAAAAGTAGAAGTTCAGAGTGGTTGGTAAGATGAAGTTATTAAGGTGTAATTCCAAATACAGGTGACCTTTGAACAACATGGTGGGGAGGGTGGCGATTAGGGGTGCCGACCCTCTGCGCAGTCAAAAACCCAAGTATAATTTACAGTCATCCTTCTGTATCCACTGCCTCAGCGGATTCAACTAACCTCAGATTGTGTAGTACTGTAGTATTTACTATTGAAAAAAATCCACATGTAAGTGGACCTGCACAGTTCAAACCCGTGTTGTTCAAGGATCAACTGTATTTATTTCCTATAATTGCCACCTCCCCCGCCCCTGGGCTGATCTTAAGAAAGGGTGACAGGCTAAAATAATTTTTGTACTTTTTTTTCTCCCAGATTTACCCTGAGGTTGGGGATGGCTTCTCCCTTTGGTGTTCATCCAAGTTGATCCAAGAACTCTCCTTTCTTCCTTTCTGATTTTTGTCCCAGCACACCTATTGCTTCCTCTTTTTTTTTTTTTTTAAATTTAGAGTTTATGTGTTTGCTCCTTCATACTGACATTTACTCATCCTTTGTTGTGCTTCTCAACGTCTGACGTTCTGTGCTGTCAACCTGTTAATCTCATTAAACATCTATTTGTTTGGAAATGGGAGAACGTTAGAATGGGAAGGTCAAAATACAAGTATTTTAAAGAATAACACTTTCTGATTTTCTGACTTAAAAGGTAATATGTTCAACATAGAACATTTTGAAAATATAGTAAAGTATAAGGAAGAAAGTTAAAGATCATCTTTAATCTCAGAACTCAGAAATAGCAACTTCCAATTTTGGTGTGTTTCCTTCCAGATTTCTTTTTCTACACACATCTGATTAAAAAAAAAATACACTCACAACCCCAAATATTGTATGGCATCTTTTTTTTTTTTGCGGTACGTGGGCCTCTCACTGCCATGGCCTCTCCCGTTGCGGAGCACAGTCTTCGGACGCGCAGGCCCAGCGGCCATGGCTCATGGGCCCAGCTGCTCCGCAACATGTGGGATCCTCCCGGACCAGGGCATGAACTCGTGTCCCCTGCATCGGCAGGTGGACTCTCAACCACTGCGCCACCAGGGAAGCCCCTTGTTTTGTTTTTTAGAAAGAAAGCATACATAGTACTTTGTGACCTTATTAGATAATTTTGTATAGTTTATCTTTTCTGGACGAAATCCAGACGGATGTTTTGAGCTTCTGTAAAATGTAATTATTGAATGTGTTTATCTTTTATTAAAAGTTACCCAAAAAATACATGTTTATTGTAAAATAGACAGTAGGGAAGTATACACTATCACTCCTCATAAATTTAATGATGGAAATACTCCACACCTGATAGCAATCCTGCAAAAATTTTGGTAGGATGTAACAGTCTTAAGACAAATTACCATATATCTTATAAAATGTCCCAATCACAACCAAAATGCATTTGTTTGACATATTTATTGAGTTTCTCTGTATCAAGTGGTAGTTGGTATCCAACCTGGATGCTGCACAATTAACATCACCTTGGAAGCTTTTTAAGAAATACTGATTTCTGGGCCCCACTTTTCACAGGTTCTGATGAATTAGTTAAAGATGGGGCGTGGATGTTGGTACTTTCCCTTTTATAAAGCTCCCCGGTGATTTTCAGCTGGGTTTGAGGACCATAGATAATGCTAAACTTTTAGAAAAGTTATACTATGATTTATGATTAAATTGTTATATTTTATAAACTGATAGTTTAGCACTCCCTGTTGTAGTACAGGTACATTAGAACTTTAAATGAACTGGGCTGTTAAAAAAGGTGTCATGATGGAAACAATGCAAGAAAAGTGAATATTTTTTAAAGAAACAGTGACATGACAAGATCTGATTAAAGAGGAAGCTTGGTGCTGTAATTCAAGCACAGACTTGGGAGGTTTACTGCTGTGATTCAAATCCCAAATCCACCTACTCCTTTTCAAAATATTTTTGGATATAAACAAATAACACATGTAGTAAGCTTAGGTTATTTTGGGTTCTATTCTGTTGTTAAAATAGAAACTTTTTTGCCTTTTTTGAATTGCCTTGCACTCTTATATTATGTAGGGGGAAACTGTTTTTAAAATGAATAAACAGGGCTTCCCTGGTGGTGCAGTGGTTGAGAGTCCGCCTGCTAACGTAGGGGACACAGGCTCGTGCCCTGGGCCGGGAAGATCCCACATGCCTCGGAGTGGCTGGGCCCGTGAGCCACGGTCGCTGAGCCTACGCGTCCAGAGCCTGTGCTCCGCAACGGGAGAGGCCACAACACTGAGAGGCCCTAGTACAGCAAAAAAAAAAAAAAAAAAAGAATAAACAACTTTATTTATATTGAAATTTTCATTTATCATTGGTTATTTACCAAAAACTTTAAACCTTAGGATGGCTTGAATATTAACGAAACTCAAAAGAAACTAATTTAATTTAATTTTAATCTACTACTGATTAATTCTTTTGAGTTATATATATAATTAATCTATTGTCTTTCAATCAGTATATTAGACTCTACAAATCAAAATACTGGAATAAAGAATTTTTCTTTTGTCATGTGTTTTAAAGAATTGAGTGTGATTCCAAAAAAACCCACAGATTGTTTAAAACATACATATATATGACATCTTTTAGAATTTAAACATCAAAATGAATGCCATCTATTAAAATAGTCCTGTTAGCAGATTATCTAAAATTATTTAATGATGTTGCTGATGTTACTTTTATTTTGAAATGCTATGAAGTTTTTTAAAGGGACTGTCTTAACTGGGCGGTATAAGCAAATGATAATTGTTGTATGGTTAATTTAACTCTACTGGATTTTGATTAAAACTTGCTGTTGCTATTTTAAGTGATTGTTGGGGCCAAGGAATGCCAGGTGGAGACTGCAGATGAAGTGATGAGTCTCCTGGAGATGGGGAATGCAGCCAGGCATACGGATACCACCCAAATGAACGAGCACTCCAGTAGGTCACATGTGATTTTCACAATCAGCCTTTGTCAAGTGGCGAAAAATAAAGAGGCAGCTGAAGATGGATTGTGGTATTCCCATCAGCATATTGTCTCAAAGTTCCACTTTGTGGATTTGGCTGGATCAGAAAGAGTAACCAAAACAGGGAATACTGGTGAACGGTTCAAAGAATCCATTCAAATCAACAGTGGCTTGCTGGCTTTAGGAAACGTAATAAGCGCTCTTGGGGACCCACGCAGGAAGAGTTCACATATTCCATACAGGGATGCTAAAATTACCCGGCTTCTGAAAGATTCCCTGGGAGGCAGTGCCAAGACCGTCATGATCACCTGTGTCAGCCCATCCTCCTTGGATTTTGACGAGTCCTTAAATTCTCTCAAATATGCCAACAGAGCACGCAACATTAGAAACAAACCCACCTTAAACTTCAGCCCTGAGTCAGACCGTATGGACGAAATGGAATTTGAGATTAAGTTGCTTCGAGAAGCTTTGCAAAGCCAGCAGGCTGGTAGCAACCAAACTAGCCAGATCCATCGGGAGGGGACTCCTGATAAAAATAGGATCCATTCTCTTGAGGAGCAAGTTGCTCAGCTACAAGGAGAATGTTTGGGTTACCAAAATTGTTTAGAGGAAGCCTTTACCTTCCTGGTGGACTTAAAAGATTCTGTCAGACTAAACCAAAATCAGCAACACAAACTGCAGGAGTGGTTTAACGTGACCCAGGAGGTCACCTCATTCAGAGGACACCAAGGCATTGGAAACCTGGAAGAAGGACCACAGCATATTACAGTTCTCCAGCTGAAGCGAGAGCTTAAGAAATGCCAGGTACTTAGACACTACCTTTGTAAGTAACTTGTTTAAAGACTACATTTATCTGGGCAAGTAAGAGTCGTTTTGGAATTTCAGAAGTTTTTTTGGAAAGGATTATATATAAAATCTCATTTGCCTTTACTCTGTTTCTTTCTCCCTTTTCCTATTGCTTTCTCCTCATAATTCATCTCTTTCTTGGTTCCTCCTCCTTTCTTCTTCAAGTGTATTTTAATTTGTTGTATTTATTAAGTAGGCTCTTGTGGGACTGGTCATTAATTTAGAGGATGAGAAGAAACACAGTTTCAGAACAAAATTAGGTTAAATTTTATTGAGTTTTTAATCCCTCTTTAGGTCAGTGCTTCTTGAAAGAAAAAAAATGCTACCTGACTCCTTGAGTTTGGTGTTTTGATTTTTTAGACAAACAAATAAATCATCATATTTTATAATATTTAAGGAATGTAGCTATGTACATGTATACATATTGTATATATGTATATTGAGTTAAAATTACATTTTCCCACTTTTCATTTGAAAAACATTTGTTATTTAAAGATTATGTGTCACTGGGGAAATAATGGAGAATAGACATACCTAGTTCTGCTTATGTGGAGTTTGCAATCTGGTGGACAAATGGATAGTCCACCATTTTCTTTTAAATAGGAGAAGATATAGGTAATAAGACGGCTTTCTAGTTAGAAATCTTTCCTCAATATCTATTTGTATGTATTAGAAAGAAACCTCTATTACAGCAATTCTCAAACTTTTTGCTCACAAGTTTTCTTTACTTTCTTCAAATTGAGGTTCCCTAAAGAGCTTTTGTTTGTGTGGGTTGTTATCTATTGATATTTACCATATTAGAATTAAAACAACAAATTTAAACTATTAATTCACTCAGAACTAACAATAATAACCCAATTACATGTTAATATAAAGAACATTTTTTCATTAAAAATAACTATTTTCCAAAACAAAAAAATTTAATAACAGTGGAATTACTTTATATTTTTTCAAATCTCTTTTCATGTCTGATTTAATAGAAGACAGGTGGATTTTCATATCAGTCAGCATGCAATTTGTTGCAATATGTTGTTTTAGTTGGAGTATATGAAGAAAATCCAGCCTCATCTAGATTTGTAGTTGGAAGAGAGGAATATTTTAATGACTTTTTCAGATAATTGTGCATATTCTTTGACATTATATCAGAACTCAACAAGCGGAAATTTCCTAAAGGTTACCTGCAATGTGGGATTTGAAACCATTTTGTTACATTAACATTCACTGATTTTTATCTTGTACTTTGAATGGATCTTTTATCCACACACGATTTTGAATCAACATGCATTGGACACTTGAAAAATATTTGTTTACTAAATTATGAAGATCTTTCAATGCTGACACATTTCACTATACAGTATCAAAAAAATCACATTCCTTAATATCACCACTGATCTCACCTGCAAAGTTGTTAATTACTGGAAGCTGTCAAGTTTACAGTAGCAGAAGTGTTTTCCAAAATTCTAATTTTTTTTTTTTTTTTTTTTTTTTTGGGTATGGGGGCCTCTCTCTGTTGTGGCCTCTCCCGTTGCGGAGCACAGGCTCCAGACGCGCAGGCTCAGCGGCCATGGCTCACGGGCCCAGCCGCTCCGCGGCATGCGGGATCTTCCCAGACCAGGGCATGAACTCGTGTCCCCTGCATCGGCAGGCGGACTCTCAACCACTGCGCCACCAGGGAAGCCCCAAAATTCTAATTTTTGCATGAAACTTGAATTTTATCATTTGCAACAAATACTATTAGTTGTTTTCCTTGAAATGATGGTTCTGTCACACATACAAGTGTGAATAGTTTGTCTGTTGTTCTTTAGAGTAAAAATAGCACCCTATTAAAAATGTGGCTAGTTCAGCTTGCAACTCAAACAGTTGCACAAGATTTTTTGCCCCAGATAACTATCACCAGATAACTACTTTATGCATACCTCCCATTTGACACATAGAATACTAAAAAAGTGCTCATGTGTTGAGATTTAATGAAATCATGTTTATTCCTTCATCAAGATATTCTTAAGTGAAACTGGCATTTGTTGGTTTGTTTGTATTGTTAGTGCACAGCAGTGAAGAATACAGTGGCTACCACTACAGTTTGGTGACACTTTCTTTATTCATACTAGGAGCCAGCAGTTTTACATATCATTGTTTTTGCACCATCAGTACAAATGACAACATGGTGAAAAAGGCAAATATCATTTTAGTATAACTAGGAAAATGGTTTTAACCTCATGGATACCCTGAAAGGATCTAAGGTTCATGCTAAAAGATTCACTACTGAATACACTATGAGAACTGCTGCTCTTTTACAAAGCTTTGATCTTTAAATATAAGCATATAAAGTACTGCTTTTAAAATCATGGATTTTTTTTTTTTTTAAAGGCAGTAACTCTGCTCTGCCTTTTTCTTAAATAGAGCAGGCCTGGCCCTTCCTCTTTGGTATAAGAAACTGGCAGAACATTAAGTACAGGTAATAGGAAGCTTGAACTTTGTGGTACACTATAGGAGTTGGTGGTAGAAAGCATGCTTCTAAGATGACTGATTTTGGAAGCCCACAAAACCCATCTGCTTGGGGGTGAGATGGGTAGTAACCTCCTCTCTCCGTCTGTTGGAAACTCTAAATTTAAACTTGCTCTAGATTATGTACTCTAGATTATGATATCCCAAAGATATTAACAGTCTTGATGAAAAATGGTACCATGATCAGATTGTTTTGGGAAATGCTAGGTTGCAAAAAACAAACAGGTTTCTTAATCCAAAGACTTCCCAGAACTTTGAAAAGTACTGATGTATATTGTGAGTCTCCAGGTGAGAGATATAGCATTCAGTGTTTCCCAATTTAAAAAAAATGGATTCCCTTTTTTGGTCTGCAATCTTCTAGGCCTAGTAATCTATGGATACCACTGAACAGCAAATAGACAAATGATTGGTGTCATTCCTTACCCCATATGTCTCTTAAAAAATTGTTTTTTAAACTTCATTTCTGTTCTTTTTTTCTGTGAGAGAATATAGTAGTTAAGAACATGGGTAACAGACTTCCAAGGTTTGAATCCCAGCTCCTCTGTTTACTAGCTCTCTGACCTTGGACAAATACTTAATCTCTCTGTGCTTCAGTTTTCCTACCTGTAAAATGGAAACACTAATAATAAACTCCGTTTAGGGTTGCTTTGAAAGCTATTAGAGCATTATTAGTTCCCATAAAGTGATGAGAAAGATGCCTGAGCTATAGTAAGGCTTAATACACGTTAGCCTATTATGATCTCCTCTCATTTATTTCTCTTCTACCTGGGCCTAGGTTATACATATGTGGCAGCTAAGGGATTGGACTCAGTAGTTGTAGGTAGGGCCACGTACCAGGAGTTCTGTGAAGGCAGCTCATCCCCTCATAAATACCTCTTAAGTCTCTTTGTTACTTTTTACTCCATAATTTGAACACAAGGACAGTATGTGAACATGAATATACTCAACAGATAAACACTTCTAAATAAATAATAAACAATAAAACTGTAGTTTATAAAGTATATGTAAAAATATTTAAATATGCAGCACTGGGAGAGCAGTTACATTTTAAGCTTCTCGGATGGGCAATTAATTGCCCATAGCAGAGGGTATTAACTAGTGAGAATTATAGTTATATTTTATTTTAAAAACAGAAAAGTCATAAAGGTCATATAAATATATAGGGTTATAAGGACCATCAGGGTCATGCGTTCCCTCCTTATTTGGTCATTCAAAGATGCCAAGCAGAGAAAAGAAGGAACTTGCCCAAAGTCCCAAGGGAAGGCTGTAGCAAATTCAAGGCTGGCCTCAGTCCGTGGGTTCCCAGTGCAGAGGCCCATCCACCTCCACGCCACCACCTGAGAGGTCACGCACATGCTCTGGTTTTGTGAATTAAATCTTGTTTGTAAAGAGAGCACCATTTTGTAAATAGCTACTCTTTCTTCTCTTTTCCTGTGGTTTAGCGGAAAGAGCATAGGCTTCAGATCTAGAAAGGCCCTGGAGTTGACTGTCAGGAATTTGGTTTATCCATTGTGTTGTCCTGGGAAGAGGTGTTAACTCACTGAGCTTTAGTTTCTTCATGAAAAAGGAATCATGTCTATTCAGTGAGATATTTTTAAAATGCCAAGTTACAATCTAGCATAAAGCAGACCCTTGACCAATGTTAATTTTCTGTTTATTTAGTTCAAAATTTGTTTTAAAAGTATTATTTGCATGTCCCGAGTTTATTTGGAGACAGGCAAACTAAGAAAACGATACGTTTAACCATATTTCCAGACATCTTCAAAATATATCTCTTTTTAGTGAAAGGGTGCAAAATTAGCAAATGTTCTTTATTTAAACATCCAAATGCATTTAACCATACTCTATAGGTCAGTTTGGGAAATGTGACCTCTTTGATTTTTAAAAACCCACATTAAAATCTCATGGCAATTCTAGAAAACTTATAAAAATCTCATTGAATGTACTCTAGAACTTGAATAACTGGCTTCAATCTTAAAATGCAGGAAATAAAAGTAAGGAAAATCTTCCTGTCTTTGTGGTGACTAATTCTTACATTATAGCAGTAATAGGTCCTCTCAGCTGTTTCTGCCTTTCTTATAAAGAAACAAGAAACAAAGGATAAGAAAATTTTAAGAGACATCTTCAAGGTGTCATTAAACCACAGTTTTTGTGGTATTATGTGGTCTCTCCAGTACTTTCCACATTGAATCTCTCTTGTGCTTTCTTTCCCTCCCCGCAGTGTGCTCTTGCTGCTGCTGAAGTAGTATTTAATCAGAAGGACCTGGAAGTGAAGGAACTAAAGAATCAAATGCAAATGATGATGCAGGAAAGCAATGGACATGTTATATCTTTGAAAGAAGCGCAGAAAGTGAATAGGTTGCAGGTAGAGTTTTTTAATGTACCTTGCTCTGTATATTTCATTGGAATAGTACATGACTAAATAAAATAGCATTGTAAATGATAAGTGGGAATGTTTGCAAAAATAGGTTTCAGATGGAGTTCTGAACACAAGCACCTGAAAGAGTTATTACAGTTTTCCTCCTAAATTGGTGTGTAGGGAAAGCATTTTTATTGCTAGCTTGATTTATATTTCAAAAATACAAAACCTGGGGCTTCCCTGGTGGCGCAGTGGTTGGAGGTCCAAGTGCCGATGCAGGGGACGCGGGTTCGTGCCCCGGTCCGGGAAGATCCCACGTGCCGCGGAGCGGCTGGGCCCGTGGGCCATGGCGGCTGGGCCTGCGCGTCCGGAGCCTGTGCTCTGCAGCGGGGGAGGCCACGGCAGTGAGAGGCCCGCGTACCACAAAACAAACAAACAAACAAACAAAACACAAAACCTTATACCCAGGAACTTAATTTGCAAATCATATTATGGTTATCCTTTCTTTATACTTTCCCTTCCGTTGTTTGCCAAAGTAATAGGCAATATGATATTGTCAAGTGTTGGAAGGTAAACACATAATTTAAACTTTTTGATTTGTTAGATTATCGTTTTATACTCCATCAGTGATTTGCTCTTTAATTTTGGCTAAATCTTTCAATTTCTCTCTCTTAGCTTTTCTGTATTAACATGGATGTGCCTGCAGAGTAACATGGTATGTCCCTAAATATTATACTCCCTGGCTATGAACCCTACCACCCCCCCAAACAGTTCATTTCATTTAAAGACTTTAGCTTCCTATCAAGGAGTAACTACTGCTCTGAGTAATAATCTGATTCAGGACAAATTAGACTTTGATTTTGACATTATTTTTGTTTTCTTTTTTAACCCTTCTAATTCTGTAATAATTTAAAAACATAAAACATATATAAAATAATATGTGTTGTTCAGTGATTTATCACAAAGAGAACAGCTGGGTAGCCACCAGCAGTTCAAGAAATAGCACACTGCCAGCCCCTCGGAAGCCCTTAGTCTCTCCTCGGAGAGAGCTGCTCTCCTAATTTTCATAATGATAATTTCCTTGCTTTGCTTTGTGGTTTTACTATGTATCCTTGAACACTACAGTTTAGTTTTTGGAATTTTTATAAATTTAATCATTCAATATATATTCTTTAGTATCTGGTTGCTTTTATTGAACATTTTATCTGTTCTGATTCATCCACGTTGTGTGTAGCTGTAGCTTGATTAGTTTATAGCTGTACAGGATTTCATTGTATGAATATACCACAATTTATTTTTCTGTTCTACTGTTGATAGACATTTTTTTCTATGAATTTTCTTAAACATGTCTCCTGGTGCACACGCACACACATTTCTTTTGGATTTGTGCCTAGGAGTTGAATTGCTAGGTCATAGGGTAGGCGAATCTTCAACTTTAGTAAATGATACCAAACTTGTTTTCCAGTTTAAACTTGCAACAGCACTGTATGAGCATTTCTGCTGCTCCACTTGCTTGCGAGCATTTGTTATTGTAAAGTTTTAAATCTTAGGCAGTCTGGTAGGTATATAATATTATTTTACTGTGGTTTTAATTTGTACTTCCCCGATGACTAGTGAAGTTGAGCACTTCTTCATGTTTTTTTGCTATTTGGATACCTTCTTTTGTGAAATGCTCATTCAAGTTTCTTGCTTGCTTTCCTATTGGACTGAGTCTTTCTATATTATCTTCTAGGAGCTTTATTGTTTTGCCTTTTACATTTTGCTGTACAGTTCTCCTGAAATTGATTTTTGCATATGGGGTAAAGTAAAGGTCAAATTTCAATTTTTTTCCATATAGATATCCATTTGTTCCAGCGTCACTTTTTGAAAAGACCATCTTTTCACCACTGTCTTTGTCATAAATCAAGGTTCATTCATGCATGCATCTGTTGTATATTTCTGGGACTTCTGTTGTATCTCATTGGTTTTTCTGTCTTTGGACTAATGTCACATTTCTTATTTATTGCAGGTTCCTAATAAGTCTAGATATTCTATAGAGCAAGGCCTCTGCTCTGTTTCCCTCCTCCCCAAGAATGTCTTGGTTGCTCCATATAAATTTTAGAATCAGCTTTTCAAGGACCACAAAAAAACCCCCAAAAAACAAAACTTTTTTGTGATTTTGGTTGGGATTGCATTAAATCTATAAGATACATTTGGAAAGAGTTAACATCTTTTGATCATGAGTCTTTTCACTAACCCATGAACATGGTATATTCCTCCATTTACTCATGTTTTCTTTGGTTTTTCTCAATAATGACTTTTTTGTGTGTATGTAGAAGTATTGCACATTTTTTGTTAGATTCATTCCCAGGTACTTTATTTTTTTATGTGACTATAAATGGAATCTTTTCAGATTTTCATTTTTTGTTGGTATGTGTAACTGTATTGATTTGTGTATGTTGATAGCTTATACCCAGCAACCTGATTAAATTCATTTTTTCATTCTGATATTTTATGTAAATTCTTTAGGATTTTCATTTATAGTTATGTCATCTGCAAATGAAGACATTTTTATTTCTTCCTTTATGATCCTTATACCTTCTGTTTTTTTTTTTTTAACCTTACTTCATTGACTGACATCTTTAATACAGTGTTGAATACAAGTGTTGATACCAAGCATCCTTGTCTTGTTTCCAACTGCTGAAGAAAAGCTTTCACTGTTTCACTATTAAGTATCATGTTTGCTGTAGATTTTTTTTTTTTTTTTTTTTTACTTTTTGGCTGCATTGTGCAGTATGCGGAACTTCCCCGACCAGGATCAACCTGTGCCCCCTGCAGTGGAAGTGTGGAGTCTTAACTGCTGGACTACCAGGGAAGTCCCGATATATATATATTTTTAATTTATCCTTTATCAAACCAAGGAAAATTTCTTTGCTGAGAATTTTTATTATGAATGGATATTAAATTTTATCAAATGATTTTTCTTTATCATGATTTCCTCCCTTTATCCTGTTAATGTGGTGAATTATATTGATTTTTCTAATTTTTAAACCAATCTTATATTCCTGGAATAAACCTTTCTTTGGGTCATGATGTATTGTGTTGGGGGTCCCCAAGACCACCCTCAGGTTGGATGATGCACCAGGAGGACTCAGCATATAGTTGTGCTCATGGCTAAGATTTATTACTGTGAAAGGAGAGCAAAGGGAACGGGGACATAGAGTGAAGTCCAGGAGAAACCAGGCACAAGCTTCCAAGAGTTGTCTCCCGGTGGAGTCACCCGCATGTGCTTAATTCCCCCAGCAAAGCCTGTGACAACTCACGTGAAATGTTGTCTACCAAGGAAACTCAGTAGAGACTCAGGTTTTATTGAGGGCTGGTAATGAAGGCATTCTCTGCCCAGCATGTACCAAAATTCCAGACTACCAGAAGGAAAGCAGGTGTTCAACATAAACCACCTTGTCTGTACAAACACTTTGAGCACAGTGAGCCACTCTTACCAGTTAGGGTGTTGGGAACCCTCTTAGGATCCAAGTTCCCAGACACCAGCCAGTGGACAACCTCTTAAGCAGGTCTTTCAAAGGATAGCAGTCAGGTCTGCTGTGTTAACTGTTTTCTACAAGTGTCCTTGATTTGGTTTGTGATTATTTTGTTTAGGATTTTAGCGTCTCTATTCATGTGTGAGATTAGCCTATATTTTCCTTTTTCAAAATATTCTTGTTAGATATTGTAACAGATTAGGTTATCCTAATAATATAGGTTAGGTAGCATTCCTTCTCTTTCTATACTTTGGAAGAATGTGTGGAAAAATTAGTGTTATTTCTTTCTTAAATGTTTGGTTGAATTCACCTGAAAAACATCTGGGACTGGAACATTTCTTTGTGGAATGTTTTATTATGAATTCAATCATATTTTCTTTTTGCCCCCCTTTTGATAAGGTTTATTTGTCTAAGAATCTAACAACTGTGTCTAAGTTTTCATATTTATTGGCATAAGTTTGTAATAGTCTCTTATCTCTTTAATGTTTTTAGACGTGTGATGATATCCCCCTTTTCATTCCTGGTTATTTCTGCCTTCTCTCTTTTTTTTTTCCTTGATCAACTTCACCAGGGGTTTATCAATTTTATTAGTCTCTTCAGAGAAGAAATTCTTGACTTTGTTGATCTTCTCTAGTATATGTTTATTTATTATTTAATTAATTTCTACCCTTATCTTTATTATTTAATTTTTTCTGCTTTTTTGGGGGATAGGATCCTATGCTATCTTCCTAACTTCTTTAGATGGATGCTTAGTTCATTGATTTTTAGCCTTTCTATATATTTTTAGCCTTCTATAATATGTGCATTTAAATTTATATGTTTCCTCCTAAGCTTATTTTTACCTGCATTTCACATTTGCCTCAAAATATTTCCTAATTTTTATTGTGACTTTTTTCTTTGACCTATGGGTTGTATAGTTACTTTATTTACAACACATGGAGAATTTCTTTTTATTAACTTTTAGCTTAGTTGCATTTATTAATTTTTAGCTTAATTGTATGATTTCAGTTCTTTGGGTTGAAAATTGCTTTACGGCTTAGCATAAGGCCAGTTTTTGTAGATACTACAGAAGTGTTTGAAAAGAATGTGTATTCTGCAATCATTGGGTACTCTTAATCCTGTTTATCCCGTTATTCAAATCTATATTTTTACTCACTTTTTGGGGGTCTTTTTGTCATATCAGTGATTTAGAGTGATGTTAAAATCTCCCACTATAATTTTGGATTTGTCTTGAGAATAGTGACCATTTTTGCATTATATATATTTAAGCTCGGTTATTAAGTACATAGAAATGTAGAATTGTTACATCATCCTGGTAAATTGACCTTTTTTTTAAATCACTTTTTACCTCATTTTATCTCTTCTAATGGTTTTTGCCTTAAAGTCTATTTTATATTAATATAGCTGTACCAGCTTTCTTTTGATTAATATTTACATGGTATCTCTTTTTCCATCTTTTTAATCCTTCTGTGTCTATTTTAATTGTGTTTCTTGTAATTAGCAGGTTAGATAATTTTACAGTTCTTTCTGACAGTCCTTATCCTTTAATTGGATTACTTAGTTCATTTCTGAATTTAACATAATTACTATTACATTCTGGTTATAATCCCACCATTGTGATTTTTACTTATCCTATCTGCTCTATGTTCCTTCTTCTCTCCTTCTTACCTTCTTTTGGATTAATTGTGTATTTTAAAATTTACTTCATTACCTTAGAAGTTGTACTTTCACTTTTTTTAGTGGTTATTCTGGAGAGTATACCATGCACCCTTGACTTAATACAGTCTAATATTAATTGGTATTTTTACCCTTTTCCTAGAGAGTATAAGGACTCCATTTAATATCCCCCGTCAACTTATATGCTATTGATGTTTTATATTTTAATTATCTGAATACATGACTTTAAAAATAAAGTTACATTTTATAGCTCAGCATTAACACAGTGAAAGTTTAGGGTTTTTTTTTTCTCCTATTTAAACATTATAATACATGTGAAATATTAAGATGAATGACATTTCTTATTTACATAATTTTGTGCTTATAAAACAAAGATTGATGTTAGAGCTTTCTAGATTGGATATACTTCAAAATTTTTCTTTAGAGGATATGTAAGAAGCTAAACCACACACGGTGTCTTCCCCCCCACCCCCCCATATAATTTGTTCTGCCTTTGATTTCCAAGTTCTTTCTCCCACGACTCTCAATTGCCTATCTTCTATCTCTTTGTGTTTCTGGCTTTCTTTTTCACTGAGTAAAGGCTTTCACTTCACTGCACCTGTTACCACTTTCTGTCCCCTTTGCTGTCACCTCAGCTCTTTGCAATTTTCTACACTTTTTAACATTCTGGTCTCTTGTTACTTATTGGATTTCACTCTGAAGTTTCAAACTTTTATAAAGATCAGCTAATCACAGTGCTGCAGGTTGGCAAGCTAACCAATCACAGTGTGTGGGGCACTGTCTTGCACACTCTTTAGGCTGTATTTATTGGTGCTTACTATTCAAAAGTTTTTACCACTCAGGACAATCCTAAATTCTTGTGAACACCAGAAAGCTAGTCTTTGTTTTTTGGGTTTTTTTTTTTTTGGCTGCGCCACGCACCCTTCAGGATCTTAGTTCCGTGACCAGGGATGGAACCTGCGCCCACTGCTGTGGAAGTGTGGAGTCTTAACCACTGGACCGCCAGGGAAATCCCAGAAGGATAGTCTTTGGATAAATGAGGTTTTACTGTTTTGTTAAGGTAGTTGTAACTTTGGTCGATGTACAGTTATTTTTAATCATTATACACATACTGAGGTTCTCTGTTTTTAAAATTCTTATCTCTCTTCTACAAAGAATGAAAAAATAATAGAACAACAACTTCTTGTGGATCAACTGAGTGAAGAACTAACAAAACTTAACCTGTCAATGACTTCGTCAGTTAAGGAAACTTGTGGAGATGGGCCAGATGCCAGGATACCTGAAAAGAGACCATATACTGTACCATTTGATACCCGTTTGGAGCATTATATTTATATTCCAGCAAGATCAGATTCCAGGAAGGTAAAGTCTAAGCATTAATTTCTTTCTTATTATGAGATTTAAAAAGTATTGTATATAATATAATATCACAGTGTATTTGTATAGTCTTAGCAGGTTTTTTTTCCATTTGGTTTCATACACTTTTGTTTATACTCTTCTTTTTTGTTTGTTATGTATACTCTTTTTTAAATCATGCTTCTTTTTAATAAAAAATTAATAGGTAGGAGAATGTATAGATATATTTGGAAGGAATAGTTGAAGATAATGCTTACATTTATCAAGGAGAAAAAAGCTACCCTTTGCTATTGTATTTTCAGACATGACTAAGTCTGATATCTTCATGAATTTTTTCTATCTTTATTTACCCAACCCAAGTTGATAAGGTTGGAGGTATTTATTTTGACTTACTTTGCCTGTCTGATTATTTTCAAAATGACATTTATGTGTTATTCAGTCTTGCCAAGTTTGACATAATCAAGACTATATAAAAATGAGTATGAAGTTTCATCTTAATTTTTATTTATTTATAAAAAATATGTGTGTGGGTGGTAAATATGTGCACACACTGATTTCTCTTGAAAAATCAAGGAATCTCCACCATGGAAAAGACTAATTAGCAGATTCATGAATTTTGGTTTCCATTTATTAATTTTAGGACTGGAAATGATTTGTTTGAGATCTATACATTGGTTACAGTCAAAGGGATAAGAAATATGAGAGATGTCATAGACTTTGCAGTCAGGCTGGCTTGGGTGTGTATACCATCTCTATGGTGTAGGCCTGGATGGATGACTAAAACCGTATGAACCCCAGGCTCCTTATCTGTCAGAATGGGGGACCTGCGGGGGTGTATGGAGGATTTACATGAGATGTTGACTCCAAAAGTGCCTGGCACACTGCATCCTAACACATGTTCATGGGGTGCTTCTACTATGTCCCAGGCTCCATGCCTCAGAATGAGTGGGACAGTTGCTACTGTTACCTCTATAGTTTTCAATTTTGAGTGGTTGGATTTAAAATTTAAACCATTGTTACTATTAATTTGAGTTAAACTTTTTAGAGTTATTGACATTTTCTTCTTGGTTGAATACATGGTGAATTTGCATAGAACATTTGAGAAGAAAGATAAGGTCTTCGTAGGATTCATGTTGGATATCTATTAATTCAACTTAATTATATATCAAGTCTTCTATATTAAAAAGAATTTTTTTTACTATTGGCTAGTAATGTGAAAGAATTTCCTGTTTCTGTTCATTCTTTGTTTTTCTTTTTAAATTTTTTTTTGGCTGTGTTGGGTCTTCATTGCTACATGTGGGCTTTCTCTAGTTGCGGTGAGCGGGGGCTACTCTTCGTTGCAGTGTGCGGGCTTCTCATTGCAGTGGCTTCTCTTGTTGCGGAGCATGGGCTCCAGGCGTGCGGGCTTCAGTAGTTGTGGCACGTGGGCTCAGTAGTTGTGGCTTGCGAGCTCTAGAGTGCAGGCTCTGTAGTTGTGGCGCACGGGCTTAGTTGCTCCGCGGCATGTGGGATCTTCCCTGACTAGGGCTCAAACCTGTGTTCTCTGCATTGGCAGGCAGATTCTTAACTATTGCGCCACCAGGGAAGTCCCTCTGTTCATTCTTTTATTTTATAATAATAACAACATTTTTTTCTGATTATAAAAGTTAGACATTTATTGTCTCTCTCTGTTTCTTTCTCTTTTTACTAGATGTTCACACACACGCCTGCGCGCGCACACACACAAACATGCACACATTCTTTGAGGAGACAGAGCTCCGTGGACTCTTGAGAAGGGGTTAGGCCCCTCTGTTCCTTTTTTTTTTAAGATTAAAAAAATTAATAAATTTATTTATGGCTGTGTTGGGTCTTCGTTGCTGTGCACGGGCTTTCTCTAGTTGCAGTGAGCAGGGGCTACTGTTCGTTGCAGTGCACAGGCTTCTCATTGCGGTGGCCTCTCTTGTTGCAGAAACACGGGCTCTAGGCATGCAGGCTTTCGTAGCTGTGGCACATGGGCTCAGTAGTTGTGGCTCCTGGGCTCTAGAGCGCAGGCTCAGCAGTTGTGGCACACAGGTTTAGTTGCTCCGTGGCATGTGAGATCTTCCCGGACCAGGGCTCGAACCTATGTCCCCTGCACTGGCAGGTGGATTCTTAACCACTGTGCCACTAGGGAGGTCCCTAGGCCCCTCTGTTCTTATCTCTAGTTGTTTGATTAGACCTGAAACAGCCATGACTGGAATAAAGACTTCCACAGTTATTGTTTCAAATTAGCAAATTATTATTTTTAAAATTTTAATTAGTTTCATTGCCCCCTTTCACTTTCAAGGGTTTTGGTTTGGAAAACATATTGTGTGGTTACCATAGTTTAGGAGAGGGCAGATGCACTATAAGACTTGTAGCTCCTCTGTGGTTACAGGTAATCTCAAAGTTCCCTTATGACCAAGTGGGATTAAGATGTAACAGAAAGAAAGAACCAGTGAGTTTGCCAAAAGATTACTGTGACATGGAAGGAAAAGACCCGGCCAGAGAGACTCTGCATTATGTTGAGGAATGGCAACACTTACTCCCAGTGCTGTTTCCTTCACCATGGATGGACATATATTCAAATTAGCAAATTCTTAGTTTTGTTTTTAAAATTTTCCTTCTACCCCAAAAGAACCCTTCTAGCCACTAAAAGAAGGGGAAAAGGGAGAAAATGCAATGATCAGCAGTTTTGAGAGTTCTCTTGCTCCTATTGTGTGTCCAGGAATCCTGGCCCCCACTCTTGCTTGGACTGGTTACTGCAGCAGACATGAATACTTGCATGGAAAGACGCAAAGCCTGCCAAGACTTGTTCAAGTCCTGTTTCCTGTTCCATTGTTCTAGAGTGAGCAGAACGTTTCATATTAAATACCAAAACTAGTTAAATTAGGCTAAAGAAGACGTCTGAAATCTTATTTCATTTTTTCCTGGATTTCTGTCTCCTTGGCAGAAGTTGAGCTAATATTTTCCAGCTCTTATATTTTCTTTTAGAATTTAGCTCAAATATTTTCTTGAAGTAAAAATAGTCTGACAAGGGAAATATTTCCTTGACTTAAAATACTTTCAAAGAGGGCTTCCCTGGTGGCGCAGTGGTTGAGAGTCCGCCTGCCGATGCAGGGGACACGGGTTCGTGCCCCAGTCCGGGAAGATCCTACATGCCGTGGAGTGGCTGGGCCCGTGAGCCATGGCCGCTGAGCCTGCCCGCCCGGAGCCTGTGCTCTGCAACGGGAGAGGCCACAATGGTGAGAGGCCCGCGTACCGCAAAAAAAAAAAAATACTTTCAAAGGAAAAGGGGAACAATGGCTTAATTAGTTTTTAAATTGATTGCATAAAGAGTTTGATTTCATTTCTTATATGTTTGTTTATACATATTCGAGGGAAAGAGTGAAAAGATCTTATTTATTTTAAAAGTGTATTATATATATATATAACTTACATACTTTTGTAGCTAGCTTTTCTCACTTAATGTATCACAAATGCTTGACAGTCATTAAATATTCTATATCATGATTTTGACAGGTAATAATATTTTATCCTAAGGACATACCATTGTGTGCTTTTTCCTATTGTTGCACATTTAAGTTGTTTGCAACCATCTCTTAATCTAAAAAGTTTAATTCCAAAATGGAATTTTAGGATTTATCTACTTATGTAGAAATCCTAAAGAAATTGCCCTTCACAACTAAATAGTATAATTTACCAAATTATTAGGAAAAACGAGAAAGAAACTCATTTGTCTCAACAGATACCAGAAACTAATCTGATGTAAACTCATGTAAAATTGAATCTATATTTAAATTTAAGGAAAAAAATGTAACAGAGGTTTCTATTTTCTTAATGTGGTAAATATGATATAATTAAAGCCAAACACCAGTGTTATATCAGTACATACCAAAAAGGCACTTTGGAAGGAAAAAAATTACAAAGTGGTACCAGTCTTTACTTAGGTTTAAAATAATACCATATATGCTGATGATGCTACCATTTTTCATGGATTATAAGACTCACATTTTTTTTTTCACTTTATCATCTTTGGTGGTAGGATATGTTTTACAATTGATGGTATGTCGTAGATGATAGCTTTTTTCTTTCTTGCTGGTATAAAAATAATGGTGTGTCTTACAGTTGATGACATTTTAGATTTGATAAAATATTGTATTATGAAAAGGAAATAAAAGCAATAGGTAAATAATATCACTTTCAGTACTTGACATAATTGTATAGTAAGAAAACCAACAAAAACGTTCTTAAGGGATTTTTTTTTCTTTCTTTCTTTCTTTTTATTTTGGCTGCCTCGAGTCTTAGTTGCGGCACGCGGGATCTTTCTTTTTCATTGCGGTGCGTGGGCTCCTCGTTGCAGCACACAGGCTTCTCTCTAGTTGTGGCATGAGGGTTTTTCTCTCTCTAGTTGTGCGTGGGCTCCAGGGTGCGTGGGCTCTGTAGTTTGTGGCATGCGGGCTCTCGTTGAGGTGCGAGAGCTCAGTAGTTGTGGCATGCGGGCTTAGTTGCCCCGTGGCATGTGGGATCTTAGTTCCCTGACCGGGGATTGAACCCGCGTCCCCTGCATTGGAAAGTGGATTCTTTGCTACTGGATCACCGGGGAGGTCCCAAGGGATATATTTTTTTAAACCTCTGGAATCTCCAAACTCACAAAAGTGGAAATATCTGT
Organism: Neophocaena asiaeorientalis asiaeorientalis; assembly: GCF_003031525.2. Classification (NCBI taxonomy): domain Eukaryota; kingdom Metazoa; phylum Chordata; class Mammalia; order Artiodactyla; family Phocoenidae; genus Neophocaena; species Neophocaena asiaeorientalis. The sequence continues at coordinate 3,851,638 of NW_020174042.1, read as the reverse complement.
AAAATCTTTTCTGTTTTTCCTGAATGAATTACATTTTTATTGAGTCACAAAATTCTTATGCATTAAATCCCATACACTGAAGTCAACAGCCTTTTCAGTTTTCATTAAGATTTTATCTTTCACACAAAGGCCATTTTTTTCTCTCAAAATAATTAATTAGTTTTGCTTTTTAATCACGTCTTTGCATAGATTGTTGCTCATGGTGAAGCAGAGCTGTGTGAGATGTGTCTGCTGAGCTTTGACCAGGTTCCCTTGCCAGCCCAGCACTCATTCCTGCAAAACATACCAAGTTCACAGTAGCAAAACGACAAATTACATCTTATGAACCTTTGTGGAACTCTCAAATTCAACTACAAAATTAAATATGTGAAAGCCACAATCTGTGGTAAATGAATTGCAACACATCTCATGAAACAAAATCAAACGCATCACTAGTGAGAAGAGATTATCTTATTGTATGATGATTGAGAATATTATGCTCAGATCTGGGTACAACACCTAAGTCAAATTAGATTATTTTTGGAGAACAACCAAGTTGCTGAAGGACCTTGGAGAAAATCTGAAATAACTCTAGATTTAGTCTGATTCAGAGGAGACATGATAACTACTTTCAAGTATTTGAAGGCTTATCATTACTGTTAGACTTTGTCTCTAGAACTAGGACCAATGAGAAGCAATAAGGCAATATAAGAGGCAATATAAAGAGGGATTTATTAATGAGAAGTGTCAAAGTAATATGAGAGGTCTCAGGGCTTGTGTGGGTCCCCACAGTGAATTTGTTTAAGCAGAGGTTAAATGATAATTTGCAGTATTACAGAGGAGAGTCAAACATGGGATGAGTTGAACTCTAATCTTTAAAGTTCTGTCCAGTCCTGTTGCTATGTAATTCTCGGAAAAAATGGTTAGAATAAAAAAATTGCCTTCTAGTTGGATACACTTCAGTTATCTGAATTATTACTCAGCTTATTGAGTACTTACATTTTGATCAGTATTGCTTGGGGTATGGTTGAAAATGCAAAAATATTCTTTGTTGGGAGCAGGGAGTGCAGAAGCAACTGAAAGAAGCAGGACCCAACACTTAGGTAGGAAGGGGCCAGATTATAGAAGGCTTGGTGAGCCAGAAGGGGCTAAGAACCATTCTTTTGGGTGGAATGACTGTTAAGGAATTAATTTACTGAATGTTACTCATTGTGGCAGAACCCATTTGGTGTTCATTATTAAGCTGGGTCATTTGCTTTTCTTTGTAAAAAGAAAATTTTAAAGCAAGTTACAATCCCAGAAAACAAAGTTTGATTCTGAACAAAAAGTTTTATTTGCTCCTGAAATAAAGCCCTCCTCCCAGCCCCCACCCCCACCCCCATCAAAGAGCAACCTTGAATCCTGTTGGTTATGGTGCAGGTGGCCATGCTAGGTACAATGTGCTTGTTAGATAAATACTTCTTGAGTTGGTTCTTCTGTAAATAATTTCCATACCCCAGAATTGGAAGGCCACCTAGAAAACTTTACCCCCCATCCATCATGGTGCTGATGTGATGGATGGTCTTATTAGGTGACCAACAGTGGAGGTACAAAAATCAAGTGTCAAGAAATATCCAGTATCAGGTTGGCTTTCCTGGGAGGTGGTGTGTAAAGGACCTACGTCAATTGAATCTTCACACCATGTGATATACACATTCTACTGTATGTAGTAATTTTAATAGCTTATAATGATTTATATTAATAAATTGAATGTCTCCTCTAAGATCTTATTATTTACCTTTTTTGAGAAATTACCCTCAGGTTTGGTTATAGAGAAGTGGTTAAAAAGGAAATATTTGGTAACAGAAACTAGAATAAAAGTATAAAGGCAATATCTAATTCATTGTTTTCCAAGGTAAATTTTTGAGAACTTAAGGCCAATAGAATAATAATATAGAAAGTTTCCAGGCTAGTCCATGAAAATCTATTTATCCCATGATACATATTAAGTGTCACTTAGAGCACTAATTCAGCTCTCCCTGACTACTACATGTAAAGTCTGAATAAATACATTCAAATTTTCAAATCAGGAATATTTTGCCCTGGCAGAAGGAGTGGTAGTGGCTCTGGATTTCTTCATGTGGTGGGATTTGGATTAGAGGGGAATTGCAGATCCTTAGCAGCACTGCAATTCTCCAAGTGTTCAGAAATGGGAAGATTGCAGTGGGGTGGGTAACAGTTGTCTCCTATTACACTGTGTATGGGCTTCACATTTGTTGGGGAGTGCCTGAGCTATGTTTAAGAGCTGTGATGTTGGGACTTCCCTGGTGGTCCAGTGGTAAAGAATCCGCCTTACAGTGCAGGGCCTGGTCAGGGAACTAAGATCCCACATGCCGAGGGGCAACTAAGCCTGTGTGCCACAACTGTTGAGCTCACATGTCTCAACTAGAGCTGGCGCACCACAGCTACAGAGCCCACGCGCCCTGGAGCCTGCGCGCCACAGCTAGAGAAGAGAAAACCCGCAGGCTGCAACTAGAGAGAAGTACACATTCCGCGATGAAAGATCCCGCGTGCCTCAACGAAGATCCCGCATACCGCGACTAAGACCCAACGCTGCCAAAAATAAATAAATAAATAATAAAGAAATCTTCTAAAAAATATATTTAAAAAAAAAAGAGCTGTGATGTTTTCACTCATGCCTCTTTTTGGTTTCATTTTTGAGTGCTATTTTCCTTGAAGTTATACGAGCTTTCTAGAAGAGGAAGAGCTGTGTATAGATTCTGAAAGAAGTGTGTGTCCATGAGGCACAATTAATATTATGAAATGAATTTTGACTTTTTTTGTGGGCGGGGGGGATGTATATTTTCAGTGATTGGCTATTTTAAGAGTACCTGTCTAACCTCTTTAAAAAACATTTTGAGTGATAGGATAAAAACAGACACAAAAAATCACGTTTTTTGTTGTTGGGTGGGGGAATCACTTGTAAGGTCTACACAAGTCCTTCTGTATACTCTCTGGATCGACTAGTTGCCGGATTTCGAACAAGAAGTCAGATGCTGCTGGGTCACTTAGAAGAGCAGGATGAAGTCCTCCACTGCCAGTTTTCTGATAACAGTGATGATGAAGAGTCAGAAGGCCAAGAGAAATCTGAAATTAGGTATGTTAATATAGACTGATTTAATAAACATAATTACGTGATACAATTAATATATACAGATGTAGGTTTTTTTCATTAAAGTATATCTTTTTCCATTTAGTAGGAGAGTTAAGTGGTTTTTGCTACATGTACTGTCAACTAATGTGTTATGAAACCAGTGTTTGAACACAAGTCATCAGTCTAACAACTGTAAAATAATTTTGCTTTAAAGCATTTATGGTGGTTGAATTTTAATTTTCAGAGAGAATGATTTTGGATTTCCTAATTCTGCTGCCACAGTGGCAACAAACATGATGAATTTTCCACTGGGTCCAACATGGTGGGGGATATCTTTTTATTTTGTGGAATATTAGTAAGTTCCATTTATTTTGTATTAATCATTTAAAGAATAATTAATCAATTTAAAGAATAATTTGGGGGGAAACTAATTTGAGGGCATATTAGAAACCACTAACAGACAAGTTACCTTTGATCCTGATATTTTTTTTTTTTTAGACATAAAGGTTGCTCGTGGATTCAAAAGCCAGGTTCTGTTTGTTCTTTTGTTGAATTGAATGATATTCAGGATCAAACACAAAAGTCAAGATTGGAGAATGAAGGTACACAGACTTTCTCAAGTACTTTAGATCTAATATTTATGACACCTCTCTTTTTCTTCAGGCAATAATTTAAGAAGCATCTGGGAATTCTCCAAGACGGGAACTTGATTAGGAGTGCTTTCCTGGCTTTTCCTTTGTGTTCTCTGCTCTACCTCTGAATTTTTGTTCGTTTTTACTCCTTAATGAAAACAGTTTTTCCACCAATCAGTTCAAGCTAGAGTTATAGGCTAAATCTCTCAGAATGGGGATTTTATATTCAAACGTGAGTTGATATACATTGTACTCTTGACTTATTTAAAATGCATCTTAAGTAATTTACTAGCTCTCTACTGCTTCACTGGCACCCATGCCTACCATTAGTGATATATTTGGCATTAGAGCCAACTTAGTCTAGTGGGTACTTATAATGTTCACAACTGATGAGAATTTATGCATCAAAAAACTGCATAAAAGACATTTATGTTGCAAAAAGTATACGCGGAGATTTTAGCTCATTTCTCTTAGCCTATGTGTGGTCACAACACCAAGAGTAAGAGTACAGAGAATATAAATAACGTGATAAGTCCTACACTGTGAAAATAGCATCTTTTTAAGAGCCTATGGGGGACTTCCCTGGTGGCGCAGTGGTTAAGAATCTGCCTGCCAATGCAGGGGACATGGGTTCGAGCCCTGGTCCGGGAAGATCCCACATGCTGCAGAGCAACTAAGCCCACGCACCACAACTACTGAGCCTGCGCCCTAGAGCCCGTGAGCCACAACTACTGAAGGCCGCACGCCTAGAGCCCGTTGTCCACAATAGAAGCCACCGCAATGAGAAGCCTGCTCACCTCAATGAAGGGTAGCCCCTGCTTGCCGCAACTAGAGAAAGCCTGTGTGCAGCAGCGAAGACCCAATGCAACCAAAGATAAATAGTTAAAAATAAATTTGAGCTTATGCGTGTAATATTAAAAAATGAAATTGAGATAAATTTTTAAAATGTATAAATAGTGTAGATAAGTGCTACCCAAGTAGCCATCCTTGAACTGTTTGTAACTGGTCTACAACCAGGTAAGAAACTTAATTTCAGGATGTAAATCAGTGCACCAGCTCCTTCACTGAGGAAGTCTCACTGTGAAAAAAATGTCAGCTGAGCTAAAAGAGTGAGGTAATTGATTTATGTTCTAGTACAAGACAGAAACAAACAGTGTGAGGCCACACTCTTATTAGCCTGGGGTAGAGGGAGACTACATTCTCTGATTACCGTAAAACTATGAGTTAATAGGAAAAAAATTAAAACCTCTACCTATCTGGATATTTTATATCTTTCTTAAATAACTCGGGTTAAAGAAAAAGTCAAATTGCAGAATATCTAAGGGTAATGAAAAACTGTATCAGAACCTACAGGATATGACTAGAGCCATATACATATGTTTTAAGGAAAGGAAAACTCACTGTGAGCTGGGAAACTAAAGTCCCAATTGCTATGTATTTTTTCCTTTTTTTTTTCTTTCTGTCCCTTCCTCTGTTACCTGTAGACTGCTTGTGTGTCTGCCTTTTTTTTTTTTTAACTCTACTTCTGTCAAATATTTCTGAGCAGATAGTTTTTATTTCTCAGTTTTGTTTCTTTTATTTTAAAGATTTAAAGATTGAATGTCTCCAGGAGAGTCAAGGGTTGAATTTGCAAAAATTAAGGAATTCAGAGCTCATACTTACTGAAGCTAAACAAAAAATGAGGGAACTTACTATCAACATCAAGGTGAAGGAAGATCTGATTAAAGAATTAATTAAAACAGGTAATAGTATCCTGTGAACCAGCTTATATGAGAAAGAAAAGCTTCTAGGGCTTCCCTGGTGGCGCAGTGGTTGAGAGTCCGCCTGCCGATGCAGGGGACACGGGTTTGTGCCCCGGTCCGGGAAGATCCCACGTGCCGCGGAGTGGCTGGGCCTGTGAGCCATGGCCGCTGAGCCTGCGCGTCCGGAGCCTGTGCTCCGCAACGGGAGAGGCCACAACAGGGAGAGGCCCGCGTACCGCAAAAAAAAAAAAAAAAAAAAATCTTCTGAAGTTGCTTCTGATGTTGTAACATTTGCTTTAATTTTTGATGCTCAGGACTATCCACGTTAGCTTGGAATTCGTTCTAACAAGGTGTGCTCTAGAGCCAGTATGTGGAGGTTAATTATCTAAAGAACTTTGTTATATTTGATTTCATCTATGAATTTTTCTAACCAGTGTGAACTCTGTGTTGTGCTGAAACTCTATGGCACTTAATGTTTTTTGCCACTCTTTAGAAACATTATACTAGGCATCTGGGATAAGTCTGAGATGTTTTCCGAGTTCATTTTTAGTAAATACTTATTTTAAATTATTAGTCTTTATTTTCTTGGATAGTTCATATTTAACCTTAATTATAAACTTTATATTTTAAATGTAGCTAATTTTTGTTTTTCTGAAGATATAAGGATTTGTCCTTGAGAGCTGTCCTCTTGAGTGAGCCAGGCTTTCATCTCCTCCCCTTAATCTACCAGGTTGGGCATATGTACCACATCCTCTCCTCACCCTGCAACTCCATTAGGCTTGCCTTAAAATGCACATCTCAAGCTTTTGGGGTTCCCCTCACTAATACACTCCAAGTGTAAGCCTTGACTACTCTGAAATTCAGTAAAGAATTGAAGGAATAAGACACACTAGCATTTCTTTCCCCCAATTTCAATGCAAAACAACTCTGGTCACATTTGGGGAAACTGAAGGAAATACTATCCTCCTCTTCTTCAAGCCCAAGACTATAATCACACTCAAACTACACGAATTGTGGTTTCCAAATCCTCTGCCAGCAAGGAGAAACCTGCCTGGCCTCTCCCTCCTCTTTCCTGCAAGTTTGCTTTCTGACCGTCGGTCCTCCTTTCTCATCTTCCTCTCCTCTAGCTGCTGTCCAATGCGTTTTCCGTTCTCATTCCTAGTGGTGTATGGGCTATGCATTGTCCCAGCTCCAGTTATCCCAGATGTTTGATTTTGACCATTCTCCTTCCTCATAGGCAGGATCAATGCCAGTAAACCTCTCTTAGGAGTATCTAGGAAATGGTTTAGGGGTTTAAATAGCTTCTCTATCCCCATGATTTTAGGGTAGTGAGTGTAGAAATTGAGGATATTTACCACTCTGAAATAAACGATTTTCTTTCATATAGGTTATCCCACCATGGGATATCTAACTAAACAAGCACCCTTTTGTAACCTGGTATACCCATCCTGGTTGCCTTAAAATAGAGGATACCTGAACTTAAACAGAGAAGGTCCTCTTCTTGTTCATAGAACGAAGGGCAGTTTGGAGCTTTCCTAAAGTCCCTTAGAAATGGTGATTAGCAAAAAGGTCAATGTGTACTTACTTTTCCAAGTCCTCTCACTGAAGACTTCCCCAAACAGTAGATACTTCAGCCAAAATTAATAACAATGACAATTATACTGTATTTCATCAATTTTAATACACACTTTTTTCACATTTTAATATCTCTGAAATCAGGATGCATCTTAAAAATCAGTGGCATTTTAGCATTTTGTCATGGTGTAATTGGTACTGTATATTTTTTTTCTTAGTGGTTCATAAAATATTAGCGTGTTAAACAATTTATGGGATCACAGATTCATTAAAACATTGTTGTCATATGTATTTTGAAGTTAGTTGAAAGCATAGAATTGTAGAGCCAGAAGACAACTTACAGTGCATTTAGTTCAATAACTCCCTTTATTAAAAAATTAAGAGCTTTACAGTATACCAGTATAACAACCTGTCCTGGTGATTATTCACCCCATGACCTCTAGACTCTTACTTCCCACTGCTGCTAGTTTGCCAGTCTGGTTCAGGACAGTTGACTATTCAGAATAAATCAGAACTAAATTTTTAGGGTCAGTAGCTGGGCTTAGAATGAAAAAAGATATAGAAATACCTATATTCTATTTTTCTCTATGTTCTAAATATTCATAAGAAAAGCATTTTAAAAAAATTATCTTTAACAAGTTAAAATGAAATGAAAAAGGAGAGGGGGCTAGCTCTATATTAAAGGATTCTTAAGAAACATAACAATAAGATGTACTGTGACCTTGTTTGGATTGTGATTAAAATAGACTAATTGTAAAAGACATTTTGAGACAGTTGGGGAAGTCTGAATAGGAACTGGTGGGTATTAGTATTGTTAGGTGTGATAATGACTTTTTGGTTATTTCCATATTCTGTTTAGATGCTTATTGAAGTATACATAGGTGATGACATTATATCTGGGATTGCTTTAAAGTTTTTAAGTAAATTGAAGAAAAAAAAGTATAGATGAAGTAGCTGTGGCAACATCTTGATAACTGTTGAATCTGGGTGATGGACTTTCATTATATTATTTCTCTACTTTTGATATGTTGAAAAATTTTCATAATAGTAAAATAAAAGAATTCGGAGACAGATTATGGGTGGTAGGAAGACAAAGTGTAGTAAGCAATAGGCCAGTGAGTCACTCCAAATACCTTTTAACTGAAGTTTGATGCCAGCAAAGGTAAACTGCAAATTCAGAACAAAAGATGAACCAGGAGAAGATAGAATGGCACCAGATGGGGACAGTCATTAAGGAACTAATTTATTAAAAGGACAGGTGGCAAGTTGTGTTTGATGGGGATGGGAGGGACAGCTGGATTTTTAATGCTATGCCTTAAATAGTTACTGCCCAGCTTTTTAAGAGTAGGGAAATTTTATGTTTTTGGTGTTTTACTTAGTTTTTAAACATAATTTATAATTGTTATTACTATTATTATTATTATGAAGGTAATGATGTCAAGTCCGTAAGCAAACAGTATTCTCTGAAAGTAACAAAACTTGAACAGGAAGCAGAACAGGCGAAAGTGGAATTAACTGAAATGCAAAAGCAGCTAGAGGAACTGAAAAACAAAGATCTTTCTGATGTTGCTTTGAAGGTAAAATTACAGAAGGAATTTCGTAAAAAGATGGATGCTGCGAAGCTAAGAGTCCAGGTAATTTAAAAAATATAATTGAGAAAACTTATTTAAGGCTTCCTGATTTTGAGGATTCTTGTACCTAGTTAGGAAAGAAGTAGGATTCAGTTTTTACTAGAGGGAGGAACTGGATGGCAAGTTTTCTTTTCCAGTATGCTGGTGGGTGGGTTTACATAATTTTAGTCTGGGTAGTATATTTCTTCATTCAGGAAGTGTATTATTTTAATCTTTTTATCAAAATCCACACGGTAAGCAATAAAGATAACCACAGAAAATAGTATCCTTTTCTGAAGGATAAAAGATTAACTAATGATTAAATAATGCATATATAACATCTGGTATGTATATAGCACTTTCTTGACACTCAACAAATATGATAACTGTTTCAGACAGTTTTCTGAAATCATAACTGATTGGTTTAAGAAAGGTTAATAACTTTGAGTACCACATCTTATTCTTAATTTCCTAATACTGGACTTTGCTATATCCTCAAATATAGCTATAGTTTAAAAATTCTATTCTTTGAGAAATATTCCATTATAGAGAGATTTTGTGTATGAAGCCGTTCCCAGATGCTTTTGGTATAGTCAGAGTGCTTTGTTAGTTTGCTTATAATGAATTTACTAAAGTGCCTTTTCCAGTTCTTTTGACTCATAATCTTTTTTTAAAAAATATTTTATTTATTTATTTTTTCGCTGTGTTGGGTCTTAGTTGCGGCACGTGGGATCTTTCGTTGTGGCATGTGGACTCTTCACCGTGGTGTGCAGGCTTCTCTCTAGCGCATGGGCTCATTAGTTGCGGTGTGCAGGCTCTCTAGTAGCGTGTGGGCAGGCTCAGTAGTTGTGGTGTGAGGGCTCCAGAGTGCATGGGTTCTGTAGTTGTGGCATGCAGGGTTAGTTGCCCTATGGCATGTGGGTTCTTAGTTTCCTGACCAGGGATCGAACCAGCGTCCCCTGCATTGCAATATGGATTCTCAACCACTGGACCACCAGGGAAGTCCCTGATTCATAATCTATTGCTTTCATATTGTTTCCACTGTACATAGAATGGAATTGTAGTTAACCTAGTCAGAGCATTAGTTATCTATTTTTGAAACTGTACCACAGTTATTTTCTTTCAACAAGATAAGTGTTCACCGCACACCTCCTGTGTGCCAGGTCCTGTTCTAGATGGGGATGCAGGAGTGAACAGAGCAAAAAAGTCCCTTCTTCTAGGGTTTTTAATGCCATCTCAAACATCTGCACATCGCCATTAAAATTTTTTTTTTACTTAAGTAGCCTCTCAAGTCAACACCAAGTTAAAATAACGTGACGTGACATTTTGCACTTTCCTTCAGAATACATTTTTTCCCTTAGCAATTCACCTCCGAGAGTCTTGTGATCAATTTTTTTAAATTTCTTGACCGTTAAATTAAGGCTGCGACGTCTAACAAAGTACTCGTTTTAACAAAACATTAGTAGAACAAAACAATTAAGAGCTTTCCTTTATGATTATTATGAAATTTATTTATAATTTCATAGGTTTATATCCTACCTTCAGTTCTTTTTTGTTTTTTAAAGACACATTTATTCAGCGTCATGATCAGACTATTACAGTTAGCAATCAACAGCATGAGTGCAAAAAAAAAAACCTACATTAAATAAAACCCTTTGTTGGAATGCTTTACACTTTCCGCAGAACAGAAACTAAAATAACCTGTTATACAACTAGGCACAAATACAGCCCTTGAGTTTTTTTGCCGATACACATGAGTATCGTCTAAAACATGTCTTCTTTGTAGCAGCTAGACCCTGCCACCGCTGTGCTTGGCCGAGTTCACAAATCTCTTGTAACCTGTAGCTTCCCTGTCACTTCCCTGGCTTCCTCTCCTGCTAAGCTTTGTTTCCTGGCAGTAATTAAAACCTTCTGGGCTTCCCTGGTGGCACAGTGGTTGAGAGTCCGCCTGCTGATGCAGGGGACGCGGGTTCGTGCCCTGGTCCGGGAGGATCCCACATGCCGCGGAGTGGCTGGGCCCGTGAGCCATGGCTGCTGAGCCTGCACGTCCGGAGCCTGTGCTCCGCAAGGGGAGAGGCCACAACAGTGAGAGGCCCGCATACCGCCTAAAAAAAAAAAAAAAATTAAATAAAAACCTTCTGCCACTGCCATAGCTACTGCTGCTGCTGGAACTACCATAGCCACCTTGGTTTCGTGGTTTGGCGAAGTATTGGCCTCCACCACCATAGGGGCCAGAACTTCTGCCTCCAAAGTTTCCTCCTTTCATGGGTCCAAAATTTGAAGATTGATTGTTGTAATTGGCAAAATCATTGTAGCTTCCGCCACCTACAAAATGGCTTCCGTCATTACCAAATCCATTACTGCCATCCCCACTGCCACCATATCCCCCCCCACCACGGCTGCCACCAAAGGCATCTCGACCACTGACGTTCCCTCCACAACCAGAGTTGTCATTCCCACCAAAACCCCCTCCACAACCACCACCAAAGTTTCCAGAACCACTTCGACCTCTGGCTGGATGAAGAGCTAGTCTTCTCTTGCTTAGATAGGGCTTTCTTTGCTTCACAGTTGTGGCCATTCACTGTGTGATATTTCTGAATGACAGTCTTGTCTGCGGCGTCATGGTCATCAAAGGTTAAAAAAGCAAAGCCTCTGTTTTTGCCACTGCCTCAGTCAGTCATGATTTCAATCACTTCAGTTTTCCCACACTGTTCAAAATAATCTCTTAGGTGATGTTCTTCAGTGTCTTCTTTAATGCCAACAAAAATTTTTTTCATGGTTAAGTGGGCGCCAGGTCTTTGAGAATCTTCTCTTGAGACGGCCCTCTTTGGTTCCCCAACTCTTCCATCCACCTCGTGTGGCCTTGCATCCATGGCCGCATCCACCTCCTCTGCAATGGCATACGTGACAAACCTGAAGCCTCTGGAGCACCTGGTGTTTGGACCCCTCGTTACCACACAGTCTGTGAGCGCTGCCCGCTGCTCAGGTGGCTCCTCAGACTCGCATCAATTGTTTCAAAGCTCAGACGTCTGATGAGGAGCTTCTGCAGCTGTTCGGGCTCTTTGGGAGACTGACTTCGACAGGACAGCAGTAGAGGGGGGAGGCTTCAATGATGCTTACTTGGCGGCATCCACGGGCAGAAAGGTTATCCTACCTTCAGTTCTGATTGTAATTCTTATACTCTATTAATGAGTAAGAACCAATCTTGTACTGGTCATCTGTCTATTCAGATTTTCTATTTCTTCATGATTCAGTCTTGGAAGACTGTGTATCTAGGGATTTGTCCATTTCTTCTAGGTTATCCAATTTTTTGGTATATAATTGTTGATCATACTCTTTTTTGTCTTTTTTTTTGGCTGTGTTGGGTCTTCATTGCTGCGCACGGGCTTTCTCTAGTTGCGGTGAGTGGGGGCTACTTTTCGTTGTGGTGCACAGGTTTCTCATTGTGGTGGCTTCTTTTGTTGCAGAGCATGGGCTCTAAGCACGCAGGCTTCAGTAGGTGTGGTACGTGGGCTCAGTAGTTGTAGCTCGCAGGCTCTAGAGCTCAGGCTCAGTAGTTGTGGCACATGGGTTTAGTTGCTCCACGGCATGTGGAATCTTCCCACACCGGGGCTCGAATCCATGTCCCCTGCATTGGCAGGCGGATTCTTAACCACTGCGCCACCAGGGAAGCCCCTGATCATACTCTTTTAGGATCCTTTGTATTTCTGTGGTATCGGTAGTGACTTCTCTTTCATTTTTGATTTTATTCATTTGAGCCCTCTCTTTTTTTCTTTCTGAGTCTGGCTAAATTGTCAATTTTATTTACCTTTTCAGAAAACCAGCTCTTAGTATCACTGATCCTTTTCTATTGTGTTTTTAGTCTCTATTTCATTTATTTCTTCTCTGACCTTTATTATTTCCTTTCTTCTACTAACTTTGGGCTTTGCTTGTTCTTCTTTTTCTAGTTCCTTTAGGTGTAATGTTAGATTGTTTGAGATTTTTCTTGTTTCTTGAGGAAGGCCTGTATCACTGTACACTTCCCTCTTAAAACTGCTTTTTTTTGTGTCCCATAGATTTTGGACAGTTGTGGTTCCATTTTCATTTGTCTCAAGGTATTTTTTGATTCTCCTTTGATTTCTTTGTTGACCCATTGGCTGTTTAGTAGCACATGGTTTAGTCTTCATGTGTTTGTGTTTTTTCCAGTTTACTTGAAATAGCCAAAATTATTATTTTTCTAAGGAGGTTATTATATTAACCATATAAATCTATAGCTTAAGCCTTGTGTGTGGATTTAGCAAAGATTATTTTTATGGTTGTGATTAAAAGATTAAATGAAAGATTATTAATAGGGTTTGAATTATCATGTTCTTTTTGTTTTCCATGTTTCTTGTTGTGTATCTTTTTCTGCTGAGGGTACTGATGAGGAAAGGAAAGAACTTAATTAAATTCAAAAGAAACATCTCATAGAAGGAGGACTGAAAGAAGTGTCCCACATAGTTTTAGAGATTTCTGTGCCTTTGCCATATGCATGCACAACTGTTGGGGATTGGGATGCTAAAGATGATAAGGATGGTGGTGGGGATGAGAAGTGTGATAGTTAAGTATCTACCAAGTGCTATATACATACTAGATGTTTTAATATGTATTATATGTATTACTTAATCATTATTTAATCCTTTGAAGTGGGTATTTTTATTTATTTATTTATTTATTTTTTGCGGTATGCCGGCCTCTGTGCCACCAGGGAAGCCCTGAAGTGGGTATTTTTACACTCTTACAAATGAGGAAGCTAAGGTTTACAAAGGTAAAATAACTCACTCAGTCACATAATTGTGATGATAATAATAGTTTTCAGTACTCTTAACATTTCATACCATTTTAACATTGAAATACTAATGGTTTTATTGGTATAATGAAGTTATTTTAGTTTTTAAAACTTAAAAAATTTGTTTTAATTAAAAAATATCTAAAATCTGTATTCTTGGTCTTTAGATATATATAGCATTATATGCTGCATTACATGTTCTGTTTAATGCTAACAGAGGTGCACGTTTGAGCATCTGTGGAATAAGTGCAAATGACAAACCTATCTCACTTTTAAATAAGATTATCAGTACTTATACTGATATCTTCAGTATCATGTGGAAAAGACACTAAAATTCTAGTGTTAACATTTTTTGCTCCAGTATTGCAATACTGTCAAATATAAGTGACAGGGGCTTCCCTGGTGGCACAGTGGTTGAGAGTCCACCTGCCGATGCAGGGGACGCGGGTTCGTGCCCCGGTCCGAGAAGATCCCACATGCCGCGGAGCGGCTGGGCCCGTGAGCCATGGCCGCTGAGCCTGCGCGTCCAGAGCCTGTGCTCCGCAAGGGGAGAGGCCACAACAGTGAGAGGCCCGCATACCGCAAAAAAAAAGTGACAAAGCCAGGGTCCAAATCCAGGCATGGGAAACTGCAGAGTCCTGTGGCCTCCAAGCTAGTAGTACTCAAAGTAGTCCATCTGCAGATTGTTCATTATTGGTCTGCAGTGAGATAAAGGTAAATGGGAGCACAGCTTCTCTCATCAACAAAGTCTTGCATGAAAACATCATCAGCTGAATCTAATAATGTGCTTCATGGTGCAGGCTGACAACAGTCTGTGAGTGGTACTGGTCCACAGACCACATTTTGAGTAGCGCTGCTCTAAGCTACAATGCCTCTGTGAATACTTAGTTTAATTAAAACAAAATGGGTTTATGTCAACAATTTATCGCCAAGATAAAGGAAATAATTAATCATAGTCTGCATAACTTACATATGACCTCACCTTAACTTTTTTATGTCACATAAGAGGTACTTACTTAATGTAACACTAAAGTACAGCATACAAATCTAATATATGTTTGCTTGTTTGATCAGGATTAAATTGAAATACTCTGGTATTTTATATTAGTAAACTCTTCAAAAAATTTTAATGCTGTCTATGGATAACTTTACCTAGAGAGAAAAAGCCTTATTTAAGGTAGTTAAAATAGTAATTACAATGGTTGGTCACTCTCAGGGAAAATGGTATCATTTCTGATCATCTTAACTCAGGGATTAATGATTTAGGCTGCAGCTGGGTATTAAAGATGAGCACAGTGGAATACTATGCAGTCATATAGAAAGAACAAATCTATGAGAAAACACCTCTAAGATACATTAAACAGAAAAAAAGGGGAGGTGGAGAATAGTCTACCTAGAACATAAAGTTACTTATGTGCATATAAATTATTTCTCAAGGAATATTTAAGAAATTGGTAATTTTGTTTCAGGAAAAAGGACAGGTAGATTAGGCATCTGAGAGAAGAGTCGTTTTAAATATAAGTTTAGTTTTGTATTGTTTTAATTTTTATTATGTATTTTTTTATGTATTTATGTACATAAAATATTTTAAAATTAAAACAATAAAAAAAGCAACGATGTCAATTTTGTTCTGTTTGACTGTCAGCACCAGGAAGTCTCATTATTCTTTATATCTGGTGAAAATTATGATATTTGCTTGACTGTAAAAGTAGAAATGTAGAAAACAGTTGTGAAACTATCAAGAATAAATTAAAATCTAGGCAAAAATGCCTACCTGCGTCATTAAATGAAAAGTTTAAGTTTAGCGGAGGGATATGAGAGGTGCAGTTTTTCATTTTGAAATATTCATATGATCCCAGGTCTTACAGAAGAAGCAACAAAATAGTAAGAAATTGGCATCACTGTCGATCCAAAATGAGAAACGTGCTAATGAACTAGAGCAGAATGTAGATCACATGAAGCATCAAAAGGTACAGCTGCAAAAAAGACTTCAAGAAGAAAATGAGAAAAGGAAGCAACTGGATGCAGAAATTAAGCGGGGTCAACAAAAAATCAAAGTAATATTGTCATACTTTCCTGCTAAGCATAATATGAAATGTTCAATGGCTCAGAGCTAATGTAACCAAGGTCTTGATTCAGTTGGCTTGTGAGGTATCTCACCTTGGCCTGTCCTTGGCTGCTGTCCTCATTCACTTTAAAACTTTGTTGATCTACATAGTAAAAGCTATTTATTGAATTCTGAGTACTGTCTTGAAGGCTTTGACTTCCCAAAAGAAAGTGCCGTGATGATTTCTGTAACTAGGATCTTAACTTCAGTTGAGGCTGTCAAAACACAAATTTATAAAGCTGACTTTCTAAAAAAATATCTAACATTCGAATAGGATTTGCCATTTTCAAAGTGCTTTGACATGCATTGTCCATGTGGCAGCATAGAAAAAAGTACAAGGTAAAATGGTACCATTTCATTCATAGTGTGCAGAAAAGTGATCAGACCTGTATGCCCAGCCGTTCTATAGAATGGATTGGGCTGGGGAGGAACTAGTGGTGTCAGCCTGGGCTCTGGAGCCAGGCTTGCATGTATTCAATCCCAACTCTCTCAGTTCCTGGCTAGATAAGATCATTTACTGAGAAAATCACTTACCCTCTCTGTGTCTGTTTATTCTTATCTAAGATGGCCTTATCATACTTGCCTCAGTAGGGCTCTTTTGAAGAAGAGAATGATGATAATGATCATAATAACAACGACAAACACTTATCTAGCACTGTGTACCAGGCTCTGTTCTGTTCAAATGTTAAGCCAGACCCAAGGTTTGGAACATAATTGGAGATTTCCTAGATTTTAAACTTTGGAAAATAATATATTCTCAGACCTTCAAAAAAAAAAATGACAGAATTTAGTGATGGAAGGGAACTTAAAAGAGCATTTAAGCCGAATTACTGATTCTTTTTTTTTTTTAATCAGCTTTATTGAGATATACTTCACATATCATACAGTTCACCCATGTAAAGCGTACAGTGAGTTTTGGTATATTACATTACTGATTTTTATAAAATAATGTAACATGAAATTGACCATTTTAACTTTGTTTAAGCGTATAGCTCAGTGCCATTAATTACATTCGGTGTTGTGCAACCATCACCACTGTCTTTTTCCAAAACTTTTTCATCACCCTTAATAGACACTTGGTAACCATTAAGCAATAATTCCCTTTCCCCTCTTCCCCCCAAGCCCCTGGTAACCCTAATCTATTTCTCTCTTTATGAATTTGCCTATTCTAGATATTTCATAAAAGTGAAATCATACAATATTTGTCCTGTATCTGGCTTTTTTCCTTTAGCATCATGTTTTCAAGGTTCAGCCATGTTGTAGTATATATCAGAACTTCATTCCTTCTTATGGCTGGGTAATATTCCATTGCATGCATACACAACATTTTGTTTCTGCATTTATCTGATAGGCACTTGGGTTGTTTCCACGTTTTGGCTATTGAATAATGATGTGATAAACATTGGCATAGAAGTAACTGTTCAAGTGCCTGCTTTCAATTTGGAATTGAAATACCTAGGTGTGGAATTGCTGGGTCATATGCTATTTCTATGCTTAGTTTTTTGAGGAACCACCAACTGTTTCTGATAGTGGCAGCACCATTTTACATTCCCACCAGCAATGTATGAGGGGTCTGATTTCTCTGCATGTTCATCAACACTTGTCATTTTCTGTTTCTTTTTTATTATAGTCATCCAAGTACATGCGAAGTGGAATCTCGTGGTTTTGATTTTCATTTCCATAATGACTAATGGTATTGAACACCTTTTCATGTGCTTATTGCCCATTTGTATATCTTCTTTGGAGAAATGTCTTTTCAAGTTCTTTGTCTACTTTTTAATTGGGTTGTCTCTTTGTTGTTGAGTTGTGGGAATTCATTATGTATTCTGGACATTAAACTTCATCAGATACATGACTTCCAAATATTTTTTTCCATTCTGTAGATTATCTTTACATTTTCTTTTTAAAAAAAATTTTTTTTAAATTTATTTATTTTTGGCTGTGTTAGGTCTTCGTTTCTGTGCGAGGGCTTTCTCTAGTTGTGGTGAGCGGGGGCCACTCTTCATCGTGGTGCACGGGCCTCTCACTCTCATGGCCTCTCCTGTTGCGGAGCACAGGCTCCAGTTGCGCAGGCTCAGTAGTTGTGGCTCACGGGCCCAGTTGCTCCGCGGCATGTGGGATCTTCCCAGACCAGGGCTCGAACCCGTGTCCCCTGCATTGGCAGGCAGATTCTCAACCAGAGAAGCCCTTTACATTTTCTTGATAATATTCTTTGATGCACCAAAGTTTTACATTTTTTATGAAGTTCCAGTTTATCTAATTTTCCTTTTGTTGCTTGTGCTTTTAGTATCATATCTAAGAATCCGTTGCCAAATCTAAGGTCATAAGGATTTACCCCTATGTTTTCTTCTGGAATTTTATGGTTTTAGCTCTTATATTTAGGTTCCTGGTCCATTTTGAGTTAATTTTTGTATATGGTGTGAGGTAGGGGTCCATCTTCATTCTTTTGCATGTGGAAATCCAGTTGTTCCAGCACCAGCTATTGAAAAGACTATTCTTTCCCTGTTTAATGGACTTGGTACCCTTGTCAAAAATCAGTTGGCTGTAGATTTATGGATTTATTTCTAAACTTTCAGTTCTATTCCATTTGTCTATATGTCTATCCTTGTGCAAGTACACACTGTTTTGATTACAGTAGCTTTGCAGTAGATTTTGGGAAGTAAGTCCTCCAACTTTGTACTTTTTCAGGATTGTTTTGGCTATTTGAGGACTCTTGAAATTCCACATGAATTTAAGGGTCAGCTTTTCCATTTCTGCAAAAAAGGCCATTGGAATTTTTTTTTTAATGCTTTAATTGTGTTTAATGCATGGTTCTTTTTTTTTTACAGCAGCACTCAGCAAATTTTTATTTTCAAATTATTCCTTTTACGACAATCTGTTCTTGGGTTTCTCTCTGTAGATCCACTTTTTAAAAATTTATTTATTTTCTTTATTTTTTTGGCTGCATCTGGTCTTAGTTGAGGCATGCAGGATCTTTCGTTGTGGTGCAGGCTCTTTGTTGTGGCACAGTGGCTTCTCTCTAGTTGTGGTATGTGGGCTTCTCTCTAGTTGTGGCATGCAGGTTTTCTCTCTAGTTGTGGTGCGTGGGCTCCAGGGTGCGTGGACTCTGTAGTATGCAGCACACAGGCTCTCTCATTGAGGCGCGCAAGCTCAGTAGTTGTGGTGCGTGGGCTTAGTTGCCCTGCGGCATGTGGGATCTTAGTTCCCTGACCAGGGATTGAATGCAAGTCCCCTGCATTGGAAAGCGGATTCTTTACCACTGGACCACCAGGGAAGTCCCAGCCATTGGATTTTTTTTTTTTTGCGGTACACAGGCCTTTCACTGTTGTGGCCTCTCCCGTTGCGGAGCACAGGCTCCGGACGCGCAGGCTCAGTGGCCATGGCTCACAGGCCCAGCCGCTCCATGGCATGTGGGATCCGCCCAGACTGGGGCACGAACCCGTGTCCCCCGCATTGGCAGGCGGACTCTCAACCACTGCGCCACCAGGGAAGCCCGCGGCCATTGGAATTTTGATATGTATTGTGTTGACTATGTAGATCTCTTAGTGTAGTATTGGCATCATGACAATATTAAGTTTTCCTGTCCATGAGGATGGGGCATCTTTTCATTTATTTAAATCTTCTTTAATTTCTTTCAGAATGTTTTATAATTTTTAGTGTACTAGTCTTTTACCTCCTTGGTTAAATTTATTCCCAGATATTTTATTATTTTAGATGTTATTATAAATGGAATTGCTTTCTTAATTTCCTTGAGTTACTCATTCTAAATAATAATGGTAATAATCATTATTATAGCAGTAAATAATATTTGTTATTTGTCTTCAGTCAGTACTGTGCTAAGCACTTATGTGCTTTATCTCAGTTGTCTTTTTCTCTTCCTGTGTTTTCATCTTTTCCTTTTCTCCTAGATTCTTTCTTTAAACATCTTAGACTTTTCTCATCCTAAAATTATTCTCCTTCAACTTTATACTTCTCTCTCACTTCTCCCCTTTTTAACCAAACTTCTTGGAAAAGTTTACTATATTTGATTCTGTTTCCTTTCCTTTCATTTGTTCTCTTCTCCTCTCCAGTCTGGTTTCTGCGTCTTGGCTGTACCGTTCACTTCAAAGCTCTTGAGAAGTTCACTAGTGCTCTCTCTGTCACACCTCAGCTGCATCCACCATAGTTCACCACTCCCTCCATCTTGAAATATTTCCCCCTTTGCCTTTGTGAAATTATACTCACCTTGTTTTTTCTTCTCTGATTGCTTGTTCTTTGTCTTTGCTAGCTTATCCTACACTATCGTTTCCTACCTATGGAAATTACTCAGGGCTCTAGCCTATGCCCTCGTATCTTCCATACTCTGTCCTGGGTGACCTCTCACCTTGTCTTTTTCCAGGACTGCAATTTAACTCTGACAACTCCCAGATTTAATCCTTAATACCAGATTTGCCATTTGAGCTCTGGATTCATATATCCAACCATTGACATCTTTATTAGGTTGTCTTATAGATGAATTCCCTTACTTACCTCACCACGATTCCTCCTCCGTGCTCCCTTCATGGGAGAGAAAATATAGTTTTCCAGTGTACTTTACATGACATTTCAATGCATTCAGTTGGGTAAGCTAGAAATTTAGCAGTCGTCCTTGACTCTGTCCTCTTCCTCATTACGCATATCCAATGGATCACAAAGCCCTATAAATTGAGTCTTCTAAATATCTTGAATCTGTTCGATTCTCATTTCACTGACAACAGCCTAGTCTGTTCGTTTCTGTCCTTCCTCCAGTGTGAGGATCAGGCCTGCCTGTCAGTCCTGTGGTCTTTGGGTCTCAGCTTCTCATCTCTCATGAACCCTGGCTTAAAGCAACAAGACATAGCACTCTCTAAATCTATGTTTAGGGAAAAGAAAAATACTTTTGAGCAGAACGCATAGTCTGCTGAAATGCAACTCTGCCTGTAACTTAAACTTTTTACATTCTTATCTAGGGTAATTTTGTTCCTTCTCTCATTCTAGGGAAATATGACCCATTTAAGGGGAGAATGAGTATTCCAGAAAAAGGAACAGTCTGCCCCAAAGATATATTGAAGTTTCTACTACTTCATGCAAAAACAAAACCTGCTCAGAGTCCTAAGGGATATCTTGTCTTCTGTTTGGAGCTAACTGTCTAACATTCCATTTTTCACTTGACTAAACCATTTCCAGAGAATACTATGACTTCTGCATAGGTTCTCCATGTTCTTCTGCATGTTCTTCTGCATAGGTTCTTCAGTTCTTAACTGAAGACTATGGATGAGCTATAAAGGAAAGGTATGGGAACCCCTGAAATGTGACCTGGGCTTTTTACTTCTCTAAGCACCAATTTCCTCATCTATAAAATGGGATTTATAATGGTATCTGTTCCATAGGGTTATTGTGAGGATTAAATGGGATAATTAAATAGATGTAAAAAGCGTAGCACAGTACCTGGTAGACAGTTATTTTACTATTATAATAGAGATTACAATATAAGGTAAAGGTAATAATGTCTAGAGCAACATGCAAAAGAGGGGATTAGACCACCTGCAGTACACTTTCAAAGCATTTGTAGAAGAATAGGAATAGTAGGCAGTCAGCTCCAGTATAAGGTGCCTTTATTTCAGCATCCTGAAGTTGCTGTGACTGTGACAGGGGCTAAATTATAACTGTGAACTAGAGCTAGGGAAGCATGAAAAATTAATTGCTAGTAAATATAACAGGGTCCAAATGCACTCATAATTCAACTCAAGTGGGCATAGAAAATTTCTTTATCTAGTCTATAACAGACCTGTGTTCCTTATGACACCCCTCCCACCCTGCCCTGCCCAAACCATGTCACGAGAATTTCTGGAAATATCATGGGAACTAAACAAATAACCAGTCTGTCCAAACCTTATTCTGATAGTTTAAACATTTCCTTCAAATAATTCTCAGTTCTCTTGAATAAGAATATTCAGTCTCTTGGCCTCTTCCTCCCCATGATTCTCAAAGATAGAGTCTGGTATATGTGGTGTTCTGGTGTGTAGCTTTATTGCATCACATGGTGTTGAGGGGGAAGGGACTTTCTGAGTTTCATTTGGTCCTTGGATGTGACTGGCTGGAATCTGCTCTCTCTTGTTCACCTTTCCCTGCTGGCACTTGATGTAAAGCCAGTATAATTCATAGATTGGTCTCACTTTCAGCTTAGAGCCTGGAGGTGCTTTGGCTTCATCTCATCTCCTAATGGCATTATAAATCCCTGTTGAGACTATTAGATCTTCCATCTAGCTTGCTAGCCCAGTGGCCTGTCCTTACCTTCAGTTTTGGGGTCAATTCCCCACAATAACTGACCCCTATTTGTTCTCAACTCAGGATCCTCATCATCTGAGGCCAAGGAGTCCAATTAGTCTCTGTTTCCTGATTGTACTTCTCTGTTCTTTCAGCAAGACTGGGCAGATCCATGTGTGTGTGAGGCCTCTGCGCTGCAGTCCTCATTTTCTCCGTCTGCTCTCAGTGATACCTTTATTTATCATCCCCTTTCTGGGCCAAAACTCAGAGAGAAGAAAATTGGGACACACATCTTTTTTACTGTTTCTTTTCTCCTTCCTGCCATTTCCAGGGCTGGAAAATGGTAGACTTCCCTTTTACTTCCTTTTTATCAGTACTTCTGAAATTACCTGTGGAAAAGATACAAGTTTCATTTTATTATTAATTTGTCAGAGCCCAATACCTTTGTAAAACAAGAACTAGTAGAAAAATGAAATAAAAACTAAAATATACAAGTCTTTTAATTATTAGATTCAACAGACATAAAATTATTCTGTTAAATTTTTGTAAAAGGTTCTAAACACTTACTTTTAATTTCTGTACTTATCCATCATGGACCAGTAAGAAATAGCAGTGTGGACCAGTTCACTTTGAGTTCATGGCCTCCTTCCTGATTCCTGCTAAGCTTTGGTGGTGGATGGCAACATCGTCTCTAAACCCCAGTAGAACACAAGGGCCCTCTTGACTTGACTCTTAAGATGTGAATGGAAACTAAAGGAATTTGGAAAATACTCTTCAGAGGACAATGATCAATCTTGAAAGACTATTTTCATGCTGCAAAATCTGATTTTTGAATGCTGGAAACTGAATATAACTTTTCTTTTTACATTTCTCCTGTGATAAATTCTAATATCCCCATTGCAGATGCGTGCCTTGGGTGGACTAACAGAAGGTAATGAACTCAGAAAGGCAGAAGAAAAGAGCAGATTTATAATTTTCATACTCATCCCTGTTATGCAAATTTGTAACACTGGCAAAGAATGAAAAAAAATACCTAGTTTTTCTAGTAAATCCTGATTTTTACTGTGAGATTTTATTGCTTGAATGAGGGGCTAACATTATATTCTTCTTAAATGGTCCCAACCTTCATCTACTCGTTTTCTTTCTTTTTGCAACTAAGAAAGTAAATGTTAAAATGATTATCTGCATAAATATTTAATGATGACCATGTAGTAAAAGCAATAAGGTGTTTTCAATTCCTGTTATCTATAGGAACTACAGTTAAAAACAGAACAGGGAGAAGGTCTAAAACTGAAAGCTGAGGACCTTGATGCATTTAAGATGAAAAGGAGAAAAGGTTCGTTTGGAAGTATAGACCAACTCCAGGTTTGTCGATTCTATTTAGTGTTTCCTGGTTTCTCTTCAATTTGATGATTGTCTAAGTAGGGGTAAAAAGTGGTGGACTCTGAATAAAATCTTAAAACACTAACTAGACTTTGCCACTCAAGTACAAAATTTCTAATATTTCTTCTGAATTTTTTGTGTTATTAAAAAATTAATTTCCCATCCGGAAATGTGCTGTATTCTTATTTCAGTAGAAATGGGTTTATCTGAATGTTGTGGCATGTAAACATGAAAACTAGATTGTATTTATTCCCATGTCAAGACTGGTTTAGTCACCTGGAAACATATTTCTAAAGACAAGAGATCTCTACTCAAGCACAACCAAATTGTA
This sequence comes from Neophocaena asiaeorientalis asiaeorientalis, assembly GCF_003031525.2. Classification (NCBI taxonomy): domain Eukaryota; kingdom Metazoa; phylum Chordata; class Mammalia; order Artiodactyla; family Phocoenidae; genus Neophocaena; species Neophocaena asiaeorientalis. The sequence goes on along the minus strand of NW_020174042.1, from coordinate 3,828,075 downwards.
TATGCACCATATATAATATATTAAAAAAGCTATTGTTTTAGTGCCACATTTAAAAAATGAAATCCATAGATTAATATCAAAGTTCAAAGAAACAAAATTTTAATTTTATGTAAATTAGAAATGGCAGTTCTAAAAGTCTTAAAGATTACTGTGCTTAAAACTGTAATTACCCTCAAATGCAAATACATCACCTTAATTCTGAAAAATTTATTTGCTCTCTCTTCTTAAACCTTATATATTTTAATAGTAAAATTTAGGACATGAATGTATTCTCAGTTATTTTACTAGTGTATTTGAGAAATTAGTTGAAGAGCTCTCTGACGTGCTTGGTAATATTTCTGGGTGGAAGGGTATGTGGGGGAGTAGGTGAGGTAGGAATGCATAGAATAGTTAGACCTGCTTTTCAAAATGTTAAGGATCTAAATTTTAAATGAATACAATAATAGATTCCCACAGCTTGCACTGATTATGTCGGGTTAAAAATAATAATAAAACAAACAAACAAAAACCTTCATGCTTTTTAATGTTGTAAAACAACATTTTCCAGAATTTGACTCTAAACAAGAACAAGATTATATATTAATCAATATGACTATCCAAAGACCTTTTAATAGGACTTTGATTTGATATGAAGCTCTCTTATAAGAAGAGAGTATTTAAAATTGGAACTGTGTGGTAGGAATATTTATTATAAGAAAAGACAAAATAAGAAATTTTCAGAAAAGTTACTAAGATACAGTGAATTACACAAATCATACCCTTTATTATATCAAGTGCAGAAAAATCCATTCATTTATTATTATTTCCCTAAAAAAACCTGTATTATGTTAGCAGACTCCTACCCATTCTTCAAAGCACAGCTAAAATATTGCCTACTCTGTGAGGCTGGCACTGACATTTCTTCCATTTCTCAGACAGAACCGATCCCTCCTTCCATTTTTGCATACATAGTACCTAGGAGTTTGCTGTATACAACATTTATTATCAACCGTCATAATTTTTTGGTTTCTTTCCTGTTGGAATGGAGCTTACAGAATATCTGTTATTCATTTTTCAAACCCCACTCACAGTCAAGAAATGTTTGTAGAATATGTTTTAAGTTAATTGCTAGTCTTCATAGGGTCTCATATATGGAGTTTCTAAGGTATAGCTGGATATAACAAAACTAAAGTATTTCTGTAGTTGCTCTGGGATATGCTTCCTGTTCCTAATAATTGTAGAGCTGCTATTTTAGGCCTCAATATTATTTAGATGTGCTGTTGCTTTTAGGACCATACTATCTAGGTCTGGATGGAAAACTATATAGCTCTGGACCTGCTTTGCCTTGGCCACTTTGCTCTCTTTTTCTCACGCATATTCACTGTCTTAATATAGATTTCTAGGGACAGTTTTTATCAAGTTTGAGAAGAACTGGAAAATAGTTCTATATTGATTTGTTTTCTTACTATTTGTTATTTAGGTGGCATTGCTTCATTACTATGTCCCAGTGCAGATGGGCACTTGGTAGAGTTCATCTTGGACAGTCATTCCATTCACATTTTTGTTTGTACTTATTTCTGGGTATCCTTAACTGAAGAGAATACTGAGATGTTTGTTTTGGAAATCTTTACAGCTCAATTTATTTTATTTTGTAATTATTTGATGTTGACAGGCTGCAATGCAGAGTGGATTTCCATGCTCCATCATCTATGTCTTCCACAATGCGTATTCATTTATTCACCTCATTAGTTGATTGATTGAATCAAGAATTCATTTAACATTTTATTGAAAGCCAATCATGGGCCAGGCAGTAGAGCAGGCACTGGGGCTAGAGAGGCAAAAAGCACTATCACTGCAATCAGTCAAGGAGCTCAAGTAGGGGAGAAAGGCTATAGAACAATCAGTAGTATTAGTGCTGTGAGAGAGGTGTGCACCTCTGTAACAGAGAAGATTTCCAGCATGTTCTCAGAACTAACTCTCAATATAAAGGAAACTGTCAGCCTGAAAAATCTCAGACTCAAAACATATTTGTGGAATAAATTTTAATTCCTTATAAAACAACACAGAAAGATGTTAGCTTAGAACCACTTATTTCTTGACAGTTTTGGACAGACACTGTTTTACTATTCTCACTGTTCATTTAAGGTATTCCAGATAGTTTTCAAATGTTCATTTAAGGTGTTTTAGTCAATCTGAAGCTATATTATTACCATATAAATTTAATGGTAAAGAAAAACAAATTATAACATTTCTTTGGAATTTTAATGTAGAAATTGGATGAGCAAAAGAAATGGTTAGATGAAGAAGTAGAGAAAGTTCTGAACCAACGCCAAGAATTAGAGGAGCTGGAAGAAGACTTAAAGAAACGGGAGGCCATAGTTTGTAAGAAGGAGGCCCTGTTACAGGAGAAGAGCCATCTGGAAAATAAGAAGTTACGATCTAGTCAGGTATTCTATTTAATATGCTCTTTGATTCTGGTTGTAAGCCTTATAAACTAGGATTTATTTTCCTCTATGAAGTAAATCATACCACCGTAAAGTTAGAAACCAACAGAAAACTTTTCTGGTTTTCAGTGTATTTCGCTAATTAGTGCTTATTTAATGACTATCACTAAAATCTATTTTGAAGTAAAATGTTCAATGTTCTACCAAGTATGATTTACTTATTATTAACTTTTGGGGAGTATTTTAAAAATTGTAGTATATTATACATAACATAAAATTTACCATTGTGACCATTTTAAATTAAAGTGTACAATTCAACAGCATTAATTACATTTACAGTGTGGCACAACCATCACTGTTGTCTATTTCCAAACTTTTTATTGCCTCAAACAGAAACTCTAACCATTAAGCAATAATTCACCATTTCCCCTGGCAGCCTCTATTATTAACCTTAGTGGATATTTTATTTATTTATTTATTTATTTTGCGGTACACGGGCCTCTCACTGTTGTGGAGCACAGGCTCCGGACGCGCAGGCTCAGCGGCCATGGCTCACGGGCCTAGCTGCTCCGCGGCATGTGGGATCTTCCCGGACTGGGGCATGAACCCATGTCCCCTGCATTGGCAGGAGGACTCCCAACCACTGTGCCACCAGGGAAGCCCCCTTAGTGGATATTTTAAAAATAAATTGTACCATTTGATGCTGTAGAGTGAACATTGATAATTTGGAAGAATAGACTTGAAGACGATCTATCACTTACTACTCACAGTTAGGGGTTTGCAGGTTTCCTATAAAAGAAAGAAGATTTTGTATAATGAAGATTTGTTTATTTTTCTAATTATAAAGACAAGGGAGACTTCCCTGGTGGCACAGTGGTTAAGAATCCACCTGCCAATGCAGGGGACATGGGTTCA
>NW_020174042.1:3805793-3824620 GCF_003031525.2 Neophocaena asiaeorientalis asiaeorientalis | reverse complement strand
CTGCAACTAAAGAAAGCCCATGCACAACAATGAAGACCCAATGCAGCCAAAAAATATTTTTTTAATAAATAAATAAATAAAGTTAAAAAAAAAAAAAAAGACAAGGGTTTCTTTATAAAAAATTTTGTTGTAGGACTTGGGTTCTCTGAGCCAGTCAAAGAAGTGGTTTTATGAAGGACTTCACCTCAATTTCAGGGTTTTTTTTGTTTGTTTGTTTTTTTATTTTTTTTGGTACGCGGGCCTCTCACTGTTGTGGCCTCTCCCATTGCGGAGCACAGGCTCCGGATGCGCAGGCTCAGCGGCCATGGCTCACGGGCCGAGCTGCTCCGTGGCATGTGGGATCCTCCTGGACCGGGGCACGAACCCGTGTCCCCTGCATCGGCAGGCGGACTCTCAACCTCTGTGCCACCAGGGAAGCCCAATTTCAGGTTTTGAAAAAGGAATGATTGTGGAGGAAGTAGAAGGACCCAGGAGAAGCTTTTTTGGATATATGTATATATATATTAGATATATACATACTTTCAATAATAGCAGTAGCAACAATAGCATCTAAAAATGAAGCTAGCTTTCCCCAGACTTGACAAAGACTGTCTACGCAAACCTTTGCCTCCAGCTGGCCTTGAGTCTGGGGTCAGTCTATAATATTGAGTCATGGAACAGAGAGATCAGTGACCTGCCCTTTATTAAACCTGCCTGTCATCCAGCATCTAGACCACTGGGATCTGAGGTGATGGTGACATGTTCTTAACTTCTCCACCTCAGTATAGCAGGCGGACAGGCATGGGGACCTGCACTTAACCTCTGCTGTGTCCTCTGTTCCCCAAACATGCTGAAATAGCTTTTAGCAGCAGGCTGTTGGACATTGGGGTAGGGGCAGCCCCTCCAACCAGCCTAGTTGCTGGTGCTACATCCAGGTAGCTTGTTTACATTGGCTGTCAGGGTCAAGTTTTAAAAGCTGTGACCCCCGAAAAAGACCCATATAAATGACAGCAAAGGAGGTTAACAAATTAAGGTATCAAGTGAATAAATAGAAGAAAATACCTGGGACCTTTATGGTATGCGCTGTATCACAAAAGAAAAAAGAGGAAAAAAATAAAAAAGGAATAAGAAGGAGACTCTTATTTCTGAAATACATTTACTTCATGATACAGGGGGAAAAAAGAAAAGAAAATAGCGGTTTTCTAGTTTCAACAAGATGTGATATGTAGGAAGTCAGAACATACTGAGGTAAGCAGAGAGTGCAAATAAAGGAAACCCACAGGAAATCATAGCAAAATTGATTCTTTGAAGATTGTTTTAATAAAACAGAAGAGAAACTTGAGACATATTTCTGGGTTCCTTTTAAAACAAAAGTCATAAGAATATTACATATTTTTTCAGTATTTAAGAAATACCATAAGATGCGATCATATGCATTTCAGACAAGAAACATGATATAAAAAAGCCTATATTCATAACATATAGAGATTTAACTCAAAATGAATCAAAGACCTAGATGTAAGTGCTAAAACTATAAAAGTCTTAGAAGAAAACATAGGTATAACTCTTTGTGACCTTGAGTTAAGCAATGGTTTCTTGGATATTTCACCTAAAGCACAAGCAACAAAAGAAACATTAGATAAATTGGACTTCATCAAAATTTAAAGTGTTTGTGATGCAAAGGACGTTATCCAGAAAGTGAAAAGATAACCCACAGAATGGGAGAAGATATTTGCAAATCATATGTCTGATAAAGGACTTGTATCTAGAATAGATAAAAAACTCTAACAACTCAATAATAAAAAGACAACCCAATTAAAAAATGGGCAAAGGATATAATAGAAATTTCTTCAAAGAAGATATACAAATGTCCAATAAGCACATGAAAAGATGCTCAACATCATTAGCTGTCAGGTAAATGCAAACTAAAATTTAAATGAGATACTGCTTCACACCCACTAGGATGGCTATAATCAGAAAAATAGATAATAAGTGTTAGTGAGGATATGAAGGAATTGGAACTCTCACACACTGCTGGTGGGATTGTAAAATGGTGCAGTTGCTTTGGATAATTATCTTGTAGTTCCTCAAAAGGTTAAACATAGAATTACCAAATGACCTAGCAATTCCACTCCTAGGTGTATATCCAAGACAAGTGAAGACATACATGCACAGAAAAACTTGTACATGAATGTTCATAACAGCATTATTCATAATAGTCAAAAAATGAAAACAACCCAAATGTCCTTCATTTGGGACAATATATAAATGAAATAATGGGATATTATTCAGCAATAGAAAGGAATGAAGCACTGATACATTCTACAACATGGTTGAACCCTGGAAACGTTATGTTAAGTGAAAGAAGCCAGTCACAGTAGGCAGTTCCATAGAGACAGAAAGTAGAATACTGGTTACTTAGGACTGGGTGGGGGCTTGGTGAGGAAATGGAATGACTGCTAGTGGGTCATAAAAGCATAAAAGCATATGATAAAAGCATATCATTGTGAAGTTTTGAGTACACGAGGGGAAAAAATATATCCTGAAAACTTCCAGATAGAAGACTAGTCACTTGAAAATCTTGAGAGTCAGAATGGCATTAGACTTCTCAACCTTCTTCATTAGAAGTTAAAAGACCTGAAGCAGTCTTAAAACTCATAAGGAAAATGGTTTCCAAACAAGCATTCTCGTTTTAGCCTAACCATCAATCAAATGGGAAGATAGAATAAGGACATTTTCCAGTGAAAAAATTATCTACTACCTAGCCTGTCTCAGGAAACTGCTAAAGGATGTGCTCCTTAAAAGTGAGCATGCAAGCTATGATAAAGGAAGACTCAGGATCCTGCAAATGTGATCTAACTGGAAATTTTCAGGATAATACCAAAGGAAGTCCAGGAACAACTAGTCCAGTTTGGAGCAGGAGGATGGAGGCTCCAGGCAAAATGTTCATGTATTCAGAAAATCATGTGAACTGACCATTGGTTTATCTAAAATCTGTAATACAACTTATGTTGGGAGAATAGAGGGAGGGGAAGTACAGAAGAGGAGGCATAGGACTGCTAAATCCTTGTCTTCCGTAATAGATAATCAGCAGACAGTATCTAAAATTGGTAATGTTATTTAGGAACATGGACGTAAACACCAAAAGAAATAGCTTAAAAGGTTAAAGATGGTTGTTTCTAGGGAGCAGGACTCAGGGGAAAGGGTCAGGTAGGGGACTGCTTTTTAAAAACATTATTAAACCTTATGGCAGTATATACATATAATTACTTTGACGAAAAACTCTTTTTAAGATTATCTTAAATTGGTCATAATGAAGATCACCGTAAATCTAACTGGCCATAATTCTGACCGGAATGAAATAAGAATAGAAACAAATTGTATGTTTAAATAACAACAAACCAAATGTCAACCTCTAGGAAATGTTAGCATAATTAATTCTACTATGTAACAGGCCAAGAAAGAAAAGTTTAATTTGGAAAATAATACAAAAGAAAAATACTGCCTCTCAAACCTGTATTGTATAGTCTGGTTTGGCCAAGCAATACTTAGTAATAAATTCATTGTTTGAAAAATCTCCACTTTTTTAAAAAAGGCATTCAACTTAAGATTTTAGAAAATGAAGCTCCCCAGTCCCCCAAAAAACTCCATGGGAGAAAACAATAATGTAAAAGCTAAAAATATGTTCACTTAGTAATTTTCTCTGTGTTTTTCCTAATTTATTTACAGCCTGGATTTCTAATAACTGGTCTTGGGGTGTCTGGTTGATTGTCTTTTTAGGCTTTAAACACAGATAGTTTGAAAATATCAACTCGCCTGAGCTTGTTGGACCAAGAGTTGTCTGAAAAGAATGTGCAGCTCCAGAACAGCACAGCTGAGGAGAAAATAAAGATTTCAGAACAAGTTCAAGCCCTCCAGAAAGAAAAGGATCAGCTACAGAGAAGAAGAAACAGCGTGGATGAGAAACTTAAAAATGGTAGTGTGTTATCACCTGAAGTAAGTCAGTATGCTTTGGAACTAGAAGTACTGTATGATGGATCACTTGGATGATTTCCTCCATTTTTGTTACTTAAACATAAAAATGACAAATCTGGTCAACTTTGTTTCCTTGAGACTTTTGTCAGATGTAATGAGTCTGCCTGTCACCTGTTTGGTGCCATGAGGCATGCTTGACTAGAAACTGTGATGTCCTCTCGTAGAGGTCCATGAATGTGGCCCCTTCCAGGCATTGCCAGGGACTGGGAGACTAACGTTTCTTTTGAGTATGGTCTTTCTCAGGTGGGGTTTCTCATCTGAAATCACAGAACACAGAAAAAGATTTGAGGGACACTTTTTTTCATTTCTTCCAAAGAGGGCACCTGTCTTCTCTCTATGTATCTTTCTTGAATGATACTTGGTAATTCATCACATATAACAGATGTCTAGGGCATTAAGGGTTAATTCTTTCAGAAAGTATGGGAGAATGTTCCACTCTAAGTCCTAGCCAAGTAGATGCATAAAACTCAAACCCCAATAAAAACACCTTTTAGGGGCTTCCCTGGTGGCGCAGTGGTTGAGAGTCCACCTGCCAATGCCGGGGGACATAAGTTCGTGCCCTGGTCCGGGAGAATCCCACATGCCGCAGAGCGGCTGAGCCCGTGAGCCATGGCCGCTGAGCCTGCGCGTCCAGAGCCTGTGCTCCGCAACGGGAGAGGCCACAACAGTGAGAGGCCCGCGTACCTCAAAAAAAGCCCAAAAAACAAACAAAAAACACCTTTTAGGATTTTTCATTTAGGGGAGGATATGGCTTCTCTCACCTTTATTTTTTTTAACTGTAAAAGATGTTTCATTTGTTGGCTAGCAAACTGTCCCAGACTTTGTCTTTTCAAAATTTTACTTCAGTTGGCAGTGGTGTCCATACCTTATTACTTTATCAGACAAAGATGAACTTTTTTTTTTTAATTTATTTTTGGCTGCATTGAGTCTTTGTTGCTGTGTGCAGGCTTTCCCTAGTTGCAGCAAGCGGGGGCTCCTCTTCATTGCAGTGCTTGGGCTTCTCATTGCAGTGGCTTCTCTTGTTGCGGAGCACGGGCTCTAGGTTCGCGGGCTCAGTAGTTGTGGTGCACGGGCTCAGCTGCTCCGCGGCATGTGGGATCTTCCTGGACCAGGGCTCGAACCCGTGTCCCCTGCATTGACAGGTGGATTCTTAACCACTGCGCCACCAGGGAAGCCCCAAAGATGAACTTTTGAGCCTGGATTTTCTCTGCAAATATTTATAGTTGATGTCCAAAGTAAGGGAAAGCTGCTGAGAGAAAGTAAGTGGCTGGGATTCATGTATCTTGTAGTGTTTTAGATTGGAGCAAGTGTGACAAGAAGTGAAAGGGGCTGGTTAAGAAGGAACAGGGGAAAGGATTTCATGACATTATTGTTCATTGAGTTGATGAAAGAAATTGAAGACAACCTTGACTGGGGGCTATGTGACATTATAAGCTTCTACTGCCCTATTTTATAACTTAATTGGGGTAGCTTTGCCAAGGATCACAGAATGAGGTTGTCCTCCTGAGGCTGTTAAATTGGAGCCCCAAGCCTACAGATGTGAAGGTCTGAGAGCCTTAGATTCAGCAAAACATAGGATTTAAGGAATTCTTGCCTGCCCAGGACAGTTACTGGGCCCTATGGGAGGAAAAAAAAGAAGGAGAAAACATTATGCTTCCCTTGAGGAATTCATACTACATCTGAGGAGACAGATAGAAAGATGAGAAAACTCTAAACCCTGAAGAACATAAAAAAGCAAGTTATAGATAATGTAATAAAGCTATACTTATTACATTATTTATACAAAACAATGCAGTGATCATTTGGGGGAAGATTCAATTAAGGCAGCCTTGTTAGATCAGAATCTTGAGCTGGATTATGAAAAACATGGTATATATTGATAGATATAAGAAAGAAGGCCATTTTAGATAGAACACTGTTAAATAAGGCATAGAGATGGGAATGAGCAAATTATGTTTGCAGAGGGGTAGAGTGGCCATTCTTTTTTAATTTTAATTTTTTTGTACAATTGTTAAGGTTACACTCCATTTAGAAATATTACAAAATATTGTCTGTATTCCCTGTGTTGTACAATACATCCTTGTAGCCTGTCTTACTCCCAATAGTTTGTACCTCCCATACTCCCACCCCTATAATGCCCCTCCCCCCACACTGGTAACCACTATTTTGTTCTCTATATCTGTGAGTCTGCTTCTTTTTTGTTATATTCACTAGTTTGTTGTAATTTTTAGATTCTGCCTATAACTGATATAGCATTTGTCTTTCTCTGACTTATTTCACTTAGCATAATGCCCTCCAAGTCCATCCATGTTGCTGCAAATGGCAAAATTTTGTTCTTTTTTATGGCTGAGTAGTATTCCATTGTGTATATATACCAATTCTTTATCCATTCGTCTGTTGATGGACACTTAGGTTGCTTCTGTGTCTTGGCAGTTGTAAATAATGCTGCTGTGAACAATGGGGTGCATGTGTCTTTTCTAATTAGTGGGTGTCTTTTTTTTTTTCTGGATATGTACCCAGGGGTGGAATTGCTGGGTCATATAGTAGTTCTATTTTTAGTTTTTTGGGAAACCTCCATACTGTTTTCCACTGTGCACCAATTTACATTCCCACCAACAGTGTATGAGGATTCCCTTTTCTCCACATCCTCACCAACATTTGTTATTTGTGTTCTTTTTGATGATAGCCATTCTGACAGGTGTGAGGTGGTATCACGTTGTGGTTTTGATTTGCATTTCCCTGATGATTAGCAATGTTGAGTATCTTCTCATTTGCCTGTTGGCCATCTGCATTTCTAGAGGGTCAATTCTTATCTTCAAGAAACATTTAAGTTTCTACTTCATGAGGAATTCTGTAACTAAAAACATTATGTAGTGTTTTGTGGTGAAAATGCAGCACAATGCATGGTACTTGTTTGGCAGCCACCCTGGATTTGTTTGAGGGAAGGGTGAGCCGCCTACAATTGGTGGGGTTCCATTTAGGCCTGTGAGCGTCTGTGCACCCTGCTTCCACATGGTTGGTTCTTCTTAGTGTAGCTCTGAAATGGGCTCTGCTCTCACCACTGTTTTCACGCCAAGATTGGTAGTACTAAATAGATCTCCAGTAGCAGATGATCACCAACATGAGATTCTGCTGTGACACAAGACATCAGTAAAATCTAGGTGGAATGGTTTGCTGTTTTGATGTCTTTAAACTTGCTCAGAATTATTTTTTCTTTCCACAATAAATCAGAATATTTTTTCTAATTGTATTACTTCATGGGAAATGATAGAAAGATTTTAGATCACTATACTAGTACAGGATTACCCAACAATTTAATATAGACAAATCACCTCCTTTTTTGGGGGGTAAAATCCAGAAACTAGAATTTAGAAAAAATAAAATATTTGAACTCTGTTTTTCTAATAATGCAGAGCAGTTACCTAATAAGTGGAGTATAGGAAGAATACATATGAATATCTATGTTTATTTCATCTTTTACATTTTCAATTTCATGTTTTTTCGGTTTTTTTTAAATTTCATATTTTATCATTAGAAAATGCATATAGTTTATAGAGAAATACATGCAGTGCTTGCTCAAAAGGTTTTGTTTGTCATGTTTGTTTTTTACTAATGGGAAATTTGTGATCTAAGATATTTGGAGACCACTGCTTTAGATCCTTGTTACTCTCAGTGTGATCTCTGTACCAGCAGCAATAGTATCTACCTGGGAGCCTGTTAGAAATGCAGAGCCTCAGGTACCACCGAGACCTGCTGAATTAGAAGTCTGCATTTTTACAAGCTCCCTGGTGCATGTTTGGAAAGCAGTGCTCTGTGACAAAGCATAGTCAACTCTTGATAATCTAAGGTTTGAGTTGTGGCAAATTCTTCATCCTGGGACAGCTTCCCATTGCCCCTCATCTTCTCAACCTACAACTTTTTGTTGGGTTAGATGGAACCACAAATATTTATATGCTGGAGCCTCACTAGAGCAGGCTATCCTCAGGGTTCTATAGATATGCTGCCTTACATTATCTCAGTGCTTCGCTAACATAGATCCAAAACTATAGAAACTAAATTTGTACCAAATTGTTCTCAGCCATTACATAAAGGCAAACTGTTTCCACATTTATTTTTTTTGTTTTTTTTGTTTTTGTGACCTTTCTAAACTGTTTTAACTTACAGGCCTTATAAAATGTCAGTTTTATGGCAATAAATATTAGCTCCTGTGCTTGCAGAAAACATGAACTTACTACTTTGCAGGAGAAAGAGTTATCAGCAGAACTATGTCTTTTTCACAAATAATGGGGCTCACTGTGCTCAGGTGTACTAGGTAATCCTTTCTTTTTTTTTGAATTTTTATTTTATTTATTTTTTTATGCAGCAGGTTCTTATTAGTTATCCATTTTATACATATTAGTCTATATATATCAATCCCAATCTCCCAATTCATCACACCACTACCACCCCCTGCTGCTTCCCCCCATTGGTGTCCATACATTTGTTCTCTACATCTGTGTCTCAATTCTGCCCTGCAAACTGGTTCATCTGTACCATTTTTCTAGGTTCCACATATATGCATTAATGTACGATATTTGCTTTTCTCTTTCTGACTTACTTCACTCTGTATAACAGACTCTAGATTCATCCACGTCTCTACAAATAACCCAATTTTGTTCCTTTTAATGGTACAAACCCACAGCAAACATCATTCTCAATGGTGAAAAACTGAAACCGTTTCCTCTAAGATCAGGAACAAGACAAGGATGTCCCCTCTCACCACTCTTATTCAACATAGTTTTGGAAGTCCTAGCTACGGCAATCAGAGAAGAAAAAGAAATAAAAGGAATACAAATTGGAAAAGAAGAAGTAAAACTGTCACTGTTTGCAGATGACATGATACTATACATAGAGAATCCTAAAGATGCCACGAGAAAACTACTAGAGCTAATCAATGAATTTGGTAAAGTTGCAGGATACAAAATTAATGCACAGAAATTTCTTGCATTCCTATACACTAATGATGAAAAATCTGAAAGAGAAGTTAAGGAAACACTCCCATTTACCATTGCAACAAAAAGAATAAAATACCTAGGAATAAACCTAACTAGGGAGACAAAAGACCTGTATGCAGAAAACTAACCACATTTGTTTTTGGTAGAATATAATCATAGTATGCATTCAAAAGTCAAATATTTTCTTGGGTTATTCACTTTTATTTTCTGGTTCTTCTTATTCACCTAAGTACCTTTCAGGATTTAAGTTTGTTTTTCTTAAAAAGGTGAATATTATTTTCTTCCTTATGGAGTGATTATCAAATCTTCAAATTCAGTAATTGCACAAAGAAATAAAATGGCTGCTGAACATTTTTTTTTCCAAAATGGCTCTTTCAGGAGATTTTATAAAATGGCTTTAAAAAAAATAAGTATTATTCAACCTTCCATTGGAATAGGTTATTACCTACCTTTTCCCTGAATTCCAGAAAAGGAGTTCCGGAAGTCATTCTAACTGTTCTTTGGGGAGATTAGAAATAGTAACATTATTTTTCTTTGAAATGCTATGGGGAGGAGAGGAGAGAAATACCTGGGTCATATACCCAAGACATATGAAAATGTTTTTTGCTCCTCTCCCTTCATTAAGTTGTTCAGCAGATACGTACTGAGTTTAAACTATGTAATATGTACTGTGCTAGGCAATAAGGATGTGAGTATGGACAAGACCATCTGCCCTCAGGGAACTTAAAGTTGAAGTGGGCTCCACCACAAGTATGGGGATACAAAAATATATATCCAGGTCTTACCACGTCCAAAATAATTTCTTACCAGAGATTTAGGTCCCCTAAATAAGATGTTATTTGGATAATTCAGAGAACGGCTAGGTTTTCTGACAGCAATTCATCAGATTTTTTTTTTCCTACAGAGGAAATCTTCTTTGGCATATGAAAAAAAGGTTTTGCTGCCACCATTTTTAGTGCCTACACTTTCCCTCTAATGACATCTCCTAGGAATCTTATGAAATGTTTCATGTCCTTAAATCCTCACTACTTTTTCTTATGTTACACAGTGTTTTTTCCCTAGAGACTCTCCTCTGATTACTAGTTCTTAATAACTTATTTTAATATATTTCCTCTTTCCTTCCTAGCAATATATTGTTTTGATAGATCCTTGAAGGGACCCCCGAGGTCTCCAGATCTCAGTGACACATAATATGCACTTTAGGAGCCATGGAGGGAGATAACATGATGACACTGTCAAACCTGTGGGCTGAGGCTTTGTTCAAGTGTATTCCTTCGTGATCAGCATTTGCTTATGACCTTGGGATGTTTCATAACTCACCTAACCTTCTTCCTCTTCCATTTTGCTACCCAAGGTTTACTACAAAGATTCAATGATTATTTGTTATATATATGTGTGTGTGTTTGTGTGTGTGTGTGTACACACAGTGCATTGTGTAGCATAGCAAACACTCAAAAAACATTTTTTTTAATTTAGTAGAAGAATGGTACTGTCCATTAGACTCAAATAGCATAATAAGATCTTAGTATATGACAAAGTCCAAGTTATACTGTTTCATTTAAAATGAGTGATTTCTTTTGTATTATATCTAGGAAGAACATGTTCTTTTCCAACTTGAAGAAGGGATTGAAGCTTTGGAAGCTGCAATTGAATACAAGAACGAACATATCCAGAGTCGCCAGAACTCACTCAGAGCTTCACTTCAAAATCTCTGTCATAGTGAAGAAAATGTCTTAGAAAAACTAATCTGCCTGAGTCCTGTTGAGATTAGAGCTATTCTTTTCAGATATTTCAATAAGGTTTGTTTTTCAGGGACGGAGGATTTTCTTATAAAGAGGGGTTGAGATGCTTATACAGCTCACATTTATGTAGAATTTACAGCACTGAATGTTGTCATCTGAAATCTTTGCACTTATCCAAGTATGTAGGCCTAACTTTGTGAGGTTCTTAAAGTTGAAGGGCCTTTTGAAAGAAGGGCTTTTGGGAATAGTTTTAAAAACCAAAGAATTTAAGTTATATTCCTCAGTCACTATTTCTTGGTTGTATGTTTTCTAGATTTGATTGTTCCTACTCAGCATTCGTGAAAAATCAAGGGCCCTCCAGGTTTGGGTTCTCTTTCCTTCATTGCTGTAGGGTAGGGGTAACCTGTACCTTCTCATTATACCCTGTGAATTGAAATGGAGGTGAAATGGTGCATCAGTGACAAAGATAGTAATAGATTTTAGCATTAACCTGGATGGGCTTAATATAAATTAAAATATTTTATACAGATTTGACAGCTTACTGATAGAGATGTTTCACAGCATTGAAAACTATATCTGTCTTTTCTCTAATGTCTTCTCTTAAGATATATATTATGAAGTGTTAAGCAAGTAGATAACTCTTTTCTCTGGAAAATATATTCAGTTTAAGGGAATAGCAGACAGTTGATGAAAAATGAAACACAGAAGTTTTAAAATAAAGTTCTAATTCTGTTAGACAATTGAAATAAAGATGACTAAATTAATGGAAATGTGATACACAGGCCTTCTCTTGGATAATTACCGTAAGTAGTAAGCTTCTATTATTGATGCAAGTGCATCCCATCACTGGGTGTGTGGAGGGCAGAAATATGGTGCATGTTGTCTGAGGCTTTGATACAGATAACTCTTCTGTGGTGTTCTCAGAGGAAGGGTTCTTAACCCAAAGCACCCAGGTGAAGGTCAGTGGATTTTCTGGTCTTAAGAACTCTTTGTAGAAATGAATATTTTTCTGGAGAGAATGTCATTACATTATTAACAAGTTCTGTGACACAGATACTGTCTGAAGTGTTTTTACTTTATATCAGTGCAGAGAGGAACCCACTGGACTAAATGTACAATCTGAGACCGAACTCTATAGCTTAAAAATTCTGTCACTTATTTATAACATTCACTTTGGAGTTAAAAATGAGAATTATCTAGATGTTACAGAAGTCTTTAGATTCTTGATATCTTTTTAGACTGGAGAAATGGAGTTGTAGGATTATAAATGTAAACTCCAAAGATCATGTCTAAGAAATGATGGAGAGGTGATTGTTAGAGTAGAGCAACATTATATTTAAAATGAAGTTGTTACCAATTCAGAATCTCAACAAATTAACAAGGCTGTTAGGTTATCTTGTGGGTATATTACAAAGCATTTGCCTTGTTATACCATGGGGATTAAGGGAGTTCATTTTTATGAAGTCTAAGAGAAGTACATTAGTCTATTAGGCTGTCTAAAACACACTTAAAAGATCAAAAAAATGTCTTTGCTAGGTGGTTAATCTGCGAGAAGCTGAACGGAAACTACAGTTACAGAATGAAGAAATTAAAATGAAAGTTCTGGAACGGGATAATGTGGTTCGTGAGTTGGAATCTACACTGGAACATCTGAAATTGCAGTGTGACCGGAGACTGACCCTTCAGCAAAAGGAACACGAGCAAAAAATGCAGCTTCTGCTACATCATTTCAAAGGTAACTGCCCCTTCACATCAGTTGTGTAATGGGGACGTGTAGGAGGGGGATTGGGAAAGGAAGGTAGGACAGAATTGGATCACTTAAAGCCCAACATGTATAAATAGTTACTACTTATATGTGTTTTGTGCTTTACATGTTTTGGTCCACATGTTGGGATAGTTGACTTTGATGCAGGGCTATTCATGCTTGAAATGCCTTCTCCTCTGCCTGTCCCCAGTGCCACACAGAGAACTGCTGCAATCCTGTTACTTTGTTGTGGTCTACTTTTTATGTAGGAATGTGGGATGACTTCTGGCTTGGTGGTGTACAGTTGAAAAGTTCCCCATCTCTAGGATATAGAACCTTGATATTTAAATCACTTTCCCTTCATAAAATTAAACTGATAGGTTCTGTCAGATTTCTGGTTATATTTCTTGTTACAGTTTTCAGTAAATTATAAATTTTATGCGTTAAGGTTATAGCTTAGGTCAAAATTAGTCTACCATTGATGGGCACATAGTGTTATCAGTGCACAGTAGTTCAACTGTCAGCTGTGGTATGGAGTTGTCATAGCAATTGGTCTTCAATACCTGGGCTTATGGCTGGTACACACAGTTCCTATGGCAACAAAATCACTGTCTGGCGATAACTTCAATGCCTGGAATGCTTCAGTCCAGGTGGCTTGGCTGTTTAATCTTGATTCTTATGAATCTATAGCTGGAACTGTGCTAAAAAGGATCTGGAAGAAGCAACCTGAGTAAGCAGAAAATTGGAAAATATATGCATTTGAGTGTTGAGGCAGTTTGCCTCTAAGTTAATTCTATAATAAGTTAATTAGCAACCAGTTGCCTGATGACAGGATTTCCTTGACTGGATTCCATGTTATTTCATTCAAACATGCTTTCCTTACCTTATGTTAATTCTGTCTTAAGTCTCTAAAAGTGATATTTTAATAGAATTTTTAATATGTTTTTCAAGTGGTTGGCATTTTACCGCAAAAGTTCATGCTTTAGCCAAATGAGAACATTTAAAAAATCATTCATTTCTATAGCTGGGACAAGTTTTTCACAGCAAGGTTATAACTGAAAATGTTAACAACTTATGAATTTTCTAATTTCAACTGAATATAGGCCATAAAATTAAGTTCATTTTTATGATATCCTTCATGGGGATTCTGATTTGTAATGTTATTAATTTAAAATGTTTTTTAAACAAGATGATGGGTTAATATAAAATTACAGATATACTTAGATCAATTTTTACAAAACAACCAATTATAACAAAAGAAAATTACAAACCAGTAGGACCATTTTATAGATTTACCAATAGGAAAGAGTAGGTCTGAAAGTGTGTATTTCTGAAGGTCAGTAAAACTGCGTTTTACTGGTTCTAGAACCTAACCCAAAGGGGACAGTTTTAGACATTCCTAAATATTAATTAGAAGCTTTAAAATTATATTGTGTCATAAACTAGAACTTTACTTATACTTTCCCCCCCCTTCTCCTTTTTTGGTGGTGTTTTCCTTTGTAATTTAATCTTTCTAGCCTCTTTTGACAGGTTTCCAGTTTTTGAGGGTTTTTTTGGTTCTATATTTCTTGGGCCTATAAACTTTAGGCTTATAACTTTCCATATATCCGTGGTTCCTGATAATAAACTTCAAGACATTGATGCAGCTGGACAGAGTTCCAAATGTGAACCTTACTTCTGCTCTTCTGAGGATAAATTTAGTTAGTAGCTACTCAAAAAGTGCTTATGAATCATGAAAAATGCGGTAGCTGGTAGGGATTAGGGTGGAGAAGGGCTCATCCTACTTCGAAAAATTTTACAGGCAGAAGACTCCAAATTGTAGCTGAAAACAAATCCAGCCAAGTAATAGATACATGTAACATACTTCTGACCCTACAATACAGTCTGGGAGTTCTGTTAGAATTTTCAATCATTTACTTTAAACTGATTTTAAATGTAAATTTCTGTTTTTTAGAGCAAGACGGGGAAGGCACTGTGGAAACTTTAAAAAATTATGGAGATAAAATCCAGCAGCTGGAAAGAGAGCTTTATTTCTATAAGAAAACCAGCAGAGATCTTAAGAAGAAACTTAAGGAATTGGTAGGGGAAGCAATTCAGCGACAACTAGTACCATCAGAAAGTAAGAGATTTAGTGTTACTTGTCACACCAACACCGTAGCATGGTTTGTAGTGGAGCCTTTCCCAATTGATTGGATTATTTAGGATTAGATATTTAACTTCTCTTTGTCTCTGTAGACAAAAATAGTTGTCTAGTCTATGTGTAACACAGAATCACTGGAGAAAAGAATAAATGAACAAATGTATATGTGTGAAGGAAATGATCATTTATTCGATTGCCTGCCATGTACCAGGGGCTCTTGTCACTTAATTCTTAAAATAACCCTAAATATAGGATAGCTGTTGTTTTCCTGTTTTATAGTAAATTAAGCCTTCTGATTATCATAAAAAAGTAAAATAGAGAATAATAAAAGTAAAATAATATTTATGTATTTCTAAGATCAGTCATGTTTTTTCATATCATGACCTCTAGAAATTCAAACATATAATAAAACCCATCATTGAGACAAGGAAGTTTTCTTGCATATGTAGATATGTAGAAATAACCATCTTCCTCAATGAAATGATAAAACATGACAAAGAACTTTGCAAAAGCAAGAAGTGCCATGAAGGTGATATACTGTTATGATTAAAACATATTGTCTTACTACCATGTGTAAAATAGATAGCTAGTGGGAAGCTGCTGTATAGAACAGGGAGCTCAGCTCAGTGCTCTGTGACAACCTAGAGGGGTGGTATGGGAGTGGGGTCGCAGGGAGGCTCAAGAGGGAGGGGATACAGGTATACGTATAGCTGATTTACTTTGTTCTACAGCAGAAACTAACACAACATTGTAAAGCAATTATACTCCAATAAAAAGAAAAAAGAAAAAACATATTGTCTTTAAGCCACCAATAGAGAGGAATCAGTATCTCTAAAATAATGTATACTCATTTTATAAAAGAATTAGCCTTCCTTTAGAGAAAGTATTCTTCTAATAAGTTAAGAATGGCTTTTGAAAGTTGACTTTATAGCTCTTTTTAGAAACACAACTATTTTGTACCTGTAAAGAAAACTAAAGATGGGTATAACAAGATATAAAGAGTACACCTGAAACTAATATGATGTTATATATCAATTATATCTCAACTTAAAAATATAATTATAAAAATGAAACCATAAAAATATAGAAACCAATGGAAAATGATATATATGCACAATGAAAAGATATATACTGAATATATAATATAAGCAGAATTAACATAGTTTTAAATCTTCAAACTTAGTAATATTTTAGAAAAGTAGTTCTAATACTACCTTATATTTATTGTATTTATCATTTACAGGCATTTTCCCAAATAGTTCAGTTTAGCCCTCAAACTCAGGGTAGGCCGGTATATGCTAACCTCATTTTTAGATGAGGAAATTAAAGCTTAGAGCGGTCCAGTGACTCATGAGCCAACCAGTAATTAGAGCATGGTCTAAGGTCCCTGGTCTTCTGATTCCTGGTTCTGTGTTCTAGTATAAAAGTCATTTTAGGATAGAGATGTGATACAAACATACGAATTCTGCCAAAGAGACTAACCTTTCTGATTTTCAATGTAGTAATGCAGAGGTATTTACTCATATAATTAAAATATTTACTTGAAATACAGCCTGCAACATATAGCTGAACCTTTTACTTGAAACGCTATCTGCAAAAAATTAAAATGTAAGCAGGTATTAAGTAGGACACAGAGCAATTAGCACAAAACCATTTTTGCTTTAAAAAAATTCGCTTTCAAATTTGAGATATCTGAAATTAGATGTTTACTGTTTAAATGGCCCATGTTTATACTGCTGAGTCTACTAGACATCTCTTTAAATGACAGTGTGGTTATATGGTGGTAAACAGGTTTAAGAAACCTGGATCTGGGACTTCCCTGGTGGGCCAGTGGATAAGACTCCACGTTCCCAATGCAGAGGGCCAGGGTTCAACTAGATCCAGCCTGCCGCAACTAAAGATCCCGCACGCAGCAACGAAGATCCCGTGTGCCACAACTAAGACCCGGCGTGGCCAAAATAAAATAAGTAAATAAATAAATATTAAAAAAGAAAGAAAGAAACCTGGATCCTAATCATGCTCTTGAATGAAACAAATATAAAAAGCTTTTAAAAAGCTAAATAATCTTGGAGATGTGTAAAGTGAGGATAACTCCTGTTTTACCAACTGACCTGGGAAGTCTAGTCTTTCTTTCTTTTTTCGGCTGCACCACGTGACTTGCAGGATCCTAGTTCCCCGACCAGGGATCAAACCCCGGCCCCCAGCATTGGAAGCTCAGAGTCCTAACCACTGGACCGCCAGGGAATTCCTGGAAGTCTAGTCTTAAAAATAATAATGTTGAAGATGTTATCTCAGCTAATTTGCTATATCCCCTAGAACCATCTTAAATATGTTTATTTTTTGGCTATAAAAAGTAATACATAGTCATTATAGAAAACTTTGAAAATATAGAAAAAAATCAGAAAAAGACCACCCATAATCCTACCCACAACTATTAACATTTCAGCATAATTCTTTTCACTGTTTTCCTTATGCTTTAAAAAAATTCATTTGGAATCATATTGGTGATATAGCTTGTACTATATCCTACCTCAAAATGCAGCTCCAATAAAATGACATTAAATAAGACTTTGATTTATAAAATATAGCAGTTTAAATATATCAAATTTTGAGTTCCCTAAACTGTATTATATGCTTAATAATCAGTATCCTAATTAATATATAACTGTCTTGGTATTCAGTTGATTGGGTTTTGTTAGTAGTCTTTTCATTGTCTGCCTACCAGACTTTATCTGCTTTGAATATTTTTAGCATTTTCAAATAGCAAAAGAATTAATCTTTTGACTAGAATATCTTGGTCACTTCTAAAAAGTGACCAAAAAGACTAAAAGCACTTGGTCATGCTTCTGTCACAGTGCATCTATTTTCTAACATTTTGTGAGGATAAAATCAGTATATATGGACATGCAGTCTGTGTACTTGTTTAAGTATTTAAAACTCTATACTTTTTTTAAATTGAATAATATTGTATTTTATCCCAAAACAAAGCATAAAAGTCTTGAAAGATACACAATTTAAGACATAAATTCTTATTTCGTTAAATCCAAGCAACTCTTTAAATTCAGCTTTAGCCATAATTAGAAGAATTTAATTATTGTTTCTTTTCTTTGGAGAGGATTGTTGTTTGAATATAAAAATACTTACATATCATTCACTACAGAGCTTACATTGAATTTCACTGAGAAAGAAAATTCTTTTTTAGCAAAAGTTATGAACTTAATTATAAAATATATAATATTTTGAAGACGTTACACTGGAGGTACAAGTTTATGACACAATAAAAATTTGATGAATGTATATGATACTAAATGCATTAATTAGATTTGTGTGTTATACCATACATTTGTAAATATATAATTTACAATGTGGTCAATTACATTAGTAAAACCATTCATCTTTTTTTTTTTTTACCTTTGTCTCCTTAAGTAGGTTTATTCCTAGATATTTTATTCTTTTTGTTGCAGTGATAAATGGGAGTGTTTCCTTAATTTCTCTTTCAGATTTTTCATCATTAGTGTATAGGAATGCAAGAGATTTCCGTGCATTAAATTTTGTATCCTGCTACTTTACCAAATTCATTGATTAGCTCTAGTAGTTTCCTGGTAGCATCTTTAGGATTCTCTGTGTATAGTATCATGTCATCTGCAAACAGTGACAGCTTTACTTCTTCTTTTCCGATTTGGATTCCTTTTATTTCTTCTTCTTCTCTGATTGCTGTGGCTAAAATTTCCAAAACTATGTTGAATAATAGTGGTGAGAGTGGACATCCTTGTCTTGTTCCTGATTTTAGCGGAAATGCTTTCAGTTTTTCGCCATTGAGAACGATGTTGGCTGTGGGTTTGTCATATATGGTGTTTATTATGTTGAGGTAAGTGCCCTGTATACTTACTTTCTGGAGGGTTTTTATCATAAATGGATGTTGAATTGTGTCGAAAGCTTTTTCTGCATCTATTGAGATGATCATATGGTTTTTCTTCTTCAATTTGTTAATATGGTTTATCACATTGATTGATTTACGTATATTGTAGAATCCTTGCAGTCCTGGGATACATCACAGTTGGTCATGGTGTATGATCCTTTAATGTGCTGTTGGATTCTGCTTGCTAGTATTTTGTTGAGGATTTTTGCATCTATGTTCATCAGTGGTATTGGCCTGTAGTTTTCTTTCTTTGTGACATCTTTTTTTTTTTTTT
>NW_020174042.1:3780607-3805769 GCF_003031525.2 Neophocaena asiaeorientalis asiaeorientalis | reverse complement strand
GAAAAGATACTTGATACAATTTCAATTTTCTTAAATTTACCAAGGCTTGATTTGTGACCCAAGATATGATCTATCCTGGAGAATGTTCCATGAGCACTTGAGACAAATGTGTATTCTGTTGTTTTTGGATGGAGTGTCCTATAAATATCAATTACGTCCATCTTGTTTAATGTATCATTTAAAGCTTGTGTTTTCTTACTTATTTTCATTTTGGACGATCTGTCAATTGGTGAAAGTGGAGTGTTAAAGTCTCCTACTATGATTGTGTTACTGTCAATTTCTCCTTTTATGGCTGTTAGTATTTGCCTTATGTATTGAGGTGCTCCTATGTGGCGTGCATAAATATTTACAGTTGTTATATCTTCTTCTTGGATTGATCCCTTGATCATTATGTAGTGTCCTTCTTTGTCTCTTGTAATAGTCTTTATTTTAAAGTCTATTTTTTCTGATATGAGAATCGCTACTCCAGCTTTCTTCTGATCTCCATTTACATGGAATATCTTTATCCAGGCCCTCACTTTCAGTCTGTGTGTGTCTCTAGGTCTGAAGTGGGTCTCTTGTAGACAGCATATATATGGGTCTTGTTTTTGTATCCATTCATCCAGTCTATGTCTTTTGGTTAGAGTATTTAATCCACTTACATTTAAGGTAATTATCGATATGTATGTTCTTATTACCATTTTCTTAATTATTTTGGGTTTGTTTTTGTAGGTCTTTTCCTTGTCTTGTGTTTCCTGCCTAGAGAAGTTCTTTAGCATTTGTTTTAAAGCTGGTTTGGTGGTGCTGAATTCTCTTAGCCTTTGCTTGTCTGTAAAGGTTTTAATTTCTCTTTCAAATCTGAATAAGATCCTTGCTGGGTAGAGTAATCTTAGTTGTAGGTTTTTCCCTTTCATCACTTTCAATATGTCCTGCCACTCCCTCTGGCTTGCACTTTCTGCTGAAAGATCAGCTGTTAACCTTATGGGGATTCCCTTGTATGTAACTTGTTGTTTTTCCCTTGCTGCTTTTAATGTTTTTTCTTTGTATTTAATTTTTGATAGTTTGCTTAATGTGTGTCTTGGCGTGTTTCTTCTTGGTTTTATCCTGTATGGGACTCTCTGCACTTCCTGGACTTGATTGACTATTTCCTTTCCCATATTATGAAGTTTTCAACTATAATCTCTTCAAATATTTTCTCAGTCCCTTTCTTTTTCTCTTCTTCTTCTGGGACCCCTATAATTCAAATGTTTGTGCATTTGATGTTGCCCCAGAGGTCTCCAAGACTGTCCTCAATTCTTTCATTCTTTTTTCTTTATTCTGTTGTGCAGTAGTTACTTCCACTATTTTATCCTCCTGGTCACTTATCCGTTCTTCTGCCTCAGTTATTCTGCTATTGATTCCTTCTAGAGAATTTTAAATTTCATTTATTGTGTTGTTCTTCATTGTTTGTTTGCTCTTTAATTCTTCTAGGTCCTTGTTAAACGTTTCTTGTATTTTCTCCATTCTGTTTCCAAGATTTTGGATCATCTTTACTATCATTGCTCTGAATTCTCTTTCAGGTAGACTGCCTACTTCCTCTTCATTTTTTTGGTCTGGTGAGTTTTTACCTTGCTCCTTCGCCTGCTGTGTATCTGTCTTCTCATTTTGCTTAACTTACTGTGTTTGGGGTCTCCTTTTCGCAGGCTGCAGGTTTGTAGTTCTTGTTGTTTTTGGTGTCTTCCCCCAGTGTCTAAGGTTGGTACAGTGGGTTGTGTAGGCTTCCTGGTGGAGGGGACTAGTGCCTGTGTTCTGCTGGATGAGGCTGGATCTTGTCTTTCTGGTGGGCAGGACTGCATCTGGTGGTGTGTTTTGGAGTGTCTGTGGCCTTATTATGATTTTAGGCAGCCTCTCTGCTAATGGGTGGGGTTGTGTTCCTGTCTTGCTAGTTGTTTGGCATAGGGTGTCCAGCACTGTAGCTTGCTGGTCGTTGAATGAAGCTGGGTCTTAGCGTTGAGATGGAGATCTCTGGGAGAGCTTTCACCGTTTGGTATTACATGGAGCTGGGAGGTTTCTGGTGGACTAATATCCTGAACTCAGCTCTCCCACCTCAGAGGCACTGGCCTCACACCTGGCCGGAGCACCAAGACCCTGTTAGTCACAAGGCTCAGAAGAAAAGGGAGAAGAAGAGAAAGAAAGAAAGAAAAATAAAGTTATTTAAAAAAAAATTATTAAAAATAAAAAAATTTAAAAGTAATAGAAAAAAGAAAGAAACAAAGAGAGCAACCAAACCAAAAAACAAATTCACCAATGATAACAAGTACTAAAAACTATAGTTAAAAAAAAAAAAAAAGCCAGACTGACAGAACCCTAGGACAAATGGTAAAAGCAAAGCTATACAGACAAAATCACACAAAGAAGCATACACATACACACTCACAGAAAGAGAAAGAGGAAAAATATATACATATCTATATATATATATAAAAAAAAAGGAAGAGAGCAACTAAATCAATAAACAAATCTACCAATGATAATAAACTCTAAATACTAAACTAAGATAAACATAAAGCCAGGAACAAATTAGATGCAGAAAGCAACCCCAAGTCAACAGTTGCTCCCAAAGTCCACCTCCTCAATTTGGGATGATTCGTTGTCTATTCAGGTATTCCAGAGATGCAGGGTACATGAAGTTGATTGTGGAGATTTAATCTGCTGCGCCTGAGGCTGCTGGGAGAGATTTCCCTTTCTCTTCTTTGTTCGCACGGCTCCCGGGGTTCAGCTTTGGATTTGGCCCTGCCTCTGCATGTAGGTCGCCTGAGGGCGTCTGTTCTTCGCCCAGACAGGACGGGGTTAAAGTAGCAGCTGATTAGGGGCTCTGGCTCTCGCAGGCCGGGGGCGGGAGGGAGGTGTACGGAATGTGGGGCGATGTGGGGCGAGCCTGCAGCAGCAGAGGCCAGCATGACGTTGCACCAGCCTGAGGCGCGCCGTGTGTTCTCCCGAGCTAGTTGTCCCTGGATCACAGGACCCTGGCAGTGGTGGGCTGCACAGGCTCCTTGGAGGGGAGGTGTGGACAGTGCCCTGTGCTTGCACACAGGCTTCTTGGTGGCTGCAGCAGCAGCCTTAGCGTTTCAAGCCTGTCTCTGGGGTCCGTGCTGATAGCCGCGGCTCTTGCCCGTCTCAGGAGTTCGTTTAGGCGGTGCTCTGAATCCTCCCGCCCCAGCGGATGAGCAGACAAGCCTCTCGGGCTGGTGAGTGCTGGTCGGCACCGATCCTCTGTGCGGGAATCTCTCCGCTTTGCCCTCTGCACCCCTATTGCTGCAGTCTCCTCCGTGGCTCTGAAGCTTCCCCCCCGCCCAACCCCTGTCTATGCCAGTGAAGGGGCTTCCTAGTGTGTGGAAACTTTTCCTCTTTCACAGCTCCCTCCCCGAGGTGCAGGTCCCGTCCCTATTCTTTTGTCTCTGTTTTTTCTTTTTTCTTTTGCCCTACCCAGGTATGTGGGGAGTTTCTTGCCTTTTGGGAGGTCTGAGGTCTTCTGCCAGCGTTCAGTAGGTTTTCTGTAGGAGTTGTTCCACATGTAGATGTACTTCAGATGTATTTGTGCTGAGGAAGGTGATCTCCATGTCTTACTCCTCCGCCATCTTGAAGGTCTCCCCCAAAACTCTATTCTTGTATCAATTTAAACCACTATAAAACTCTACATATCAGGATACTAGAGTCAGAAGATCTGGTTGGGATCCTAATTTCTTTTACTGGCTGTGTGACTATGGGTGAATAAATCTTTCTTTAGTTTGTTCCTTCGGTGTTGAAATTCTGGAAGAGGGAAACTTTATATTGTGAGGAATCTAAGTGGGCTTGGAAGTGAGCCTTTCCAATGAGCCCATCTCTGCTCTTTCTCATATGATCTTTAAAAATTAAGGGGCTTCCCTGGTGGCGCAGTGGTTGGGAGTCCGCCTGCCGATGCAGGGGACACAGGTTCGTGCCCCGGTCTGGGAGGATCCCACATGCTGCGGAGCAGCTGGGCCCATGAGCCGTGGCCGCTGGGCCTGCGCGTCCGGAGCCTGTGCTCCGCGGCGGGAGAGGCCACAGCGGTGAGAGGCCGGCGTACCCAAAAAAAAAAAAAAAAAAAAAATTAAGATGCCTGGCTCCCTCCCCGAGACACTGTGACCTGGGCATCAGGATTTTTTTTTTCATTGAAATATAGTTGATTTACAATATTCTGTTAGTTTCAGGTGTACAGCAAAGTGATTCAGATATATATATACACACACGCTCTTTTTCGGGTTCTTTTCCAGTATAGGTTATTAGGCCAAAGGATTTTTAAAAGCTTCCAGGTGACACTAATGTGCAGCAAAGTTGGGGAGCCACTGTGAGCACTATGATCAACTTTGTACCTGCTAATTCCACATGAGGGTCTATGTCATTTGCTAGTTCAAGTTTTTTGTTTGTGAGAAGAATTTTAAAAACTAGAAAATCAATCCTTTTTTTTCTTTTTTTTTATTGAGTAGAGTTGATGTATGATGTTATATAAATTTCAGGTGTACAAAAGAGTTATTCACAATTTTTAAAGGTTATATAGAAAATGAATTATGTTTTAAACCAGGGTCACAAACTAAAATGCCTGCAGGAGCCAGGAAGCCAAAGTGAGCGGTGGGACTGCAGCAGTTGTCTAAATTGGCAGGGGCAGCTCTGCTCCAGCTGCTGTTGCCAGGCAGAAATTGTCAGTTTTTCTCATTTTCTTTAAAATCCGGAAATCTATATTTTTATATGAAACTTTCCACTTTTAAAATTTTGTATCACATATTATTTTATAGGCTAAGTAAAACATGTCTGTGGGCAGATTTGGCTTGGGAGCTGCCAGTGTGCAACTTCTGTTTTTAAACTTGGTTCTCGCAGGACCAGAAGTGTCCTAATTGCATCATCAACATATGTTAAAGTTGGCATTGTTTCTTTGCATTAGGTCTAGTACCTATATGGACTTCCCTTAAGTAAGTTTTGTCTTTGATATTAGATTATTCTATGATTTGAGGGCCTCAAGCTTTGATAATTTCACTCACTCCTATCACTCATTCCAGCAAGGTGGTCCCCACTGAGGGGTATGCTGTCATTCCCATTTTGATGGTGAAAGCAGTGGCATGTACCCCAGAGTACATTCAGACGGAAGAACCCTGCTCTCATGCTTGGAGTTCAATCAAGACTAGATTTTTGTGCTTCCCTGGTGGCGCAGTGGTTGAGAGTACGCCTGCCGATGCAGGGGACACGGGTTCGTGCCCCAGTCCAGGAGGATCCCACATGCCGTGGAGCGGCTGGGCCCATGAGCCATGGCCGCTTAGCCTGCGCGTCCGGAGCCTGTGCTCCGCGGCAGGAGAGGCCACAACAGTGAGAGGCCCGTGTACCGCAAAAAAAAAAAATTAAAAAAAAAAGACTAGATTTTCACACATATAATGCCAAGTCCCAGAACATTCCCTGGAGATATGACCAGGATTTGAAATGTGATTTACCAGTGGCAAGCCCAGCAGAGGCAGGTGTGGAAGGGCACCAGAGAGGCGTAAAGCACCTCTGTGTTTCCAGGGGTACCAAAATCTCTAGAAGACTACTACTCAGTTTTGTTCTATTAATTGAAAGTTCTCAGTTATTCACATGCAAGATGCCTCTAAGTGAAATAAGAATAATTAATGTTCACACTTCTGTTCCTCTCAAAGAAGTCACTTAACAAAAAAAGCTGGAAGACAATTTATATTGCATGATAATAATGTAGTTATGTTAAGATATCATGATTAAAATACCTGTTTTGGAGGAAACCTCTTAATTTTTTTTTCTGCTTTTTGGATTATTTTTAGATCATGATGCTGGAAATGGAATACAGAACCCAGAAGAAGCAGGCATGGTTTCAGAAGAATTAAAATGGGCATCCAGAACTGAAAGTATAAAATTAAGTGGAAGGGAAAGACAATTGGACAGTTCCACAAGCAGTTCAAGAACACAACCAAATCCTCAGAAGCTCTGGGAAGAAGGCACAGAATTACCACCAATTTGTAGCTCTTTAGCACCCACTAGTGGGCATTTGTTAAGCAATGAGGCCAAAACAGAAAGGGATAGCAATCAGTTTACAAAATCTCACAGTCGACCAACACCCCAAATTCAGCCAGTAGGAAATGTGGCACAGTTGCATAGTGTCACACGTGTAAAGTTGTGTCGCAGAGAGTTACGTCAGATTTCTGCCTTGGAACTGTTGTTACGAAGTTCCAATCTTGGAGTTGGGGTTGGATCTATGACTGCTGATTCCATTGAAGTAGCTAGGAAAATGAGTGACTTAAAAACTTAGGCATTTAATAAGAAAAATTTTAATTTAGTAGGTGGGTAAGATTCCTTTTTCTAATCTGTTAAAAATTAAAGCTTAAGCTCACTAGCTGTTCCCTCAGGATAAAAGAAGAAGGGGAGGAAGTAATCCCTAATCCTTTTGTATACCATGGATATGTATATCTTCTATAGTATATTTGAGAAGTTTTAATTTGTATTTCCATAATAACCAAACACATGCTTTATCAAGTAATGGAACATTTAAATGTTTCCACTTCTAAATTTGCTTAAAATTTTTTCCGGGCATATTTGAAGAACAAAACTAAGAGTAGAATAATAAACTAAAATATCCATTAAATGTATATTATTATATAATATAAAAGTATATTATTAAGTATATTGTTATATTATAAAAGTATGTTATAATACAATAATTATAATATAAATTTATATTGTTATTCTCAAATACAAGTATATTTTGTTATTTTTTTAAAAAACAGTTAGGGCACTTCCCTGGTGGAGCAGTGGTTGGGAATCTGCCTGCTAATGCAGGGGACACAGGTTCGAGCCCTGGTCTGGGAGGATCCCACATGCCGCGGAGCAACTAGGCCCGTGAGCCACAACTACTGGGCCTGCGCGTCTGGAGCCTGTGCTCCACAACAAGAGAGGCTGCTATAGTGAGAGGCCCGTGCACCATGATGAAGAGTGGCCCCCACTTGCCACAACTAGAGAAAGCCCTCGCACAGAAATGAAGACCCAACACAGCAAAAATAAATAAATAAATTACTAAAACTCCTACCCCCAACATCTTATTTAAAAAAAAAAGAAACAATTAAATATTGCTTATATCAGAGAGAGAGTCACCTGCTGCGTATGTTTTGGCTGAAACAGCTGAAAATTTGTGCCAGAATGCACTCTATGGGCTAAGGCAACTGGCTAGGTTTAGGGATTAAGGTTAATTTATGCTCCTCAGAGGCTGAGTGATCATTCTTGACTTTTTAAACACGGTCTCTGCTCTTTTTTCTGGAATTGCTTTTAGAGTATTATATTATTGGTTTGCTAATATTTTGGAATATAGGTTTATCATCTCTCTCTTGCCCTATCTATTCAGCATATCTCTCATTATGCTACTAAAATTGGGAGAAATAAATACAGTTCCATGGAATAGGGAAACAAGGACAGAATAACTAAAGTATTCTAACATATCAAGGAAAAGGTATCTGGTCATATGGAGTACACCTATAAAGCTTGACATCTAGCCAGAGGATCTTTAGCTAATAAGTTGATGGGCTTAATCTGAGATTTTTTTCCTTTACAGCCTGGTTAGTCAGGCCTGTACACAGGCCGCCCAGATTGCACGGGGGTTGTAAATATGTAAATGAAATTTTTTCTTCAAGATATTTTTGGTCTAAATCTTATTATATAATGTAAACCTCAGTTTGGAATTAAGAACTAAACATGGCTTTGCCCAACAAATTTTTCATTGTAGTTTTCAATCACAGAAAACATTTCATTATAATGACCAGAGGTATGATTTTGTTACTTATATTGTTATTTTTGTTACTTTTCCAAACTTTTGCTTGTAAAATAAAGTTTTTTCTTAAACCAATTAATGTTTGGGGGGCAGTAGCAAAATCAACCTGATTTATGGAAGCTTACTCCATGAGAGTAACCCACTTTATTACTGACTCCAACTTTTCCTACATGATACTAAGTTTTTTTTGTTCTTTCTTTTGTTGCTATTGACCCTGACCATCTCACCTAAGACCCAGACTGTTGCCCTGTGCTCAAAGACTGTTTTCCTTTTCTAGTTTCTAGCCCCTACGAAGTAGGGTTCCTTGGTCTTACTGGTAAAAAACAGTTCCTATAGGAGAAGAAAACCAAGCCAAAACAAACTTCTAAATTGGTGAATAGTTTCTAGATCTCTTAAGTATGGTATTAAAACTCATTTGAATTATGGGTTAAATAGACTTCTGTGGACTTAACCTGGAAACGGAACCACAAGTTATAACTTCGGCCCAATGAGAAACTGTTTCAACCAACAAATTTACAAACCAACTTAGAGATTTTATTTTTTTAACAGGGACTATTTGAAGTCAGATTCCTGTTTTCAGCTAGTTTTCTCTTTTTGCCTTTGGTTTGTATGATATGTATTTAATATATATATTGTATATAATGTGTGTTTTAGATAGATAGATAGACAGACAGACAATGGCAAAAGGCCAGTGCCTTAGCAAAGCACAGCAATCATATATTTATTAATATGTACATATTTATTAATGAAGCCCCTAATTTTAAGTTCCTTATAAAATTAAGTAATAATTTAGAAATAATTCATATAAGAATGTATTTTGACATTGGAATTCTGCTTGCCCAAGAAATTGACACATATTTGCTTTACCTGTGGAAATATAAACACATTTTCTAAAAGCCAGCTCACTAACAAAGCAAGAAAATTTATATTAAACCAACAATGAGTAGATTTGATAATGCAAATGTGAACTGACATCTAAATAACAAAGGTACAATTTTTTTTCTTCCTTTTGGTTAAACATACATCCTTTATATGCTATGATAGATTTCATATAAATACTCAAACAAACATATAAATCATGTCCTGGATAATATATTCTGGGAGTGAACTTCTTGTCTTTCTAGTTTAGTCAGTGCAGTCACAAAGGAAAGAAAAATTGTCATCTCCCCCAAGGCAAGTACAATTCTTTTTACATTAACTAGTAATAAATTTACCCTCTGTTTCACATGCTCTCCTTAGTCTAAACATTTTGTCT
Source organism: Neophocaena asiaeorientalis asiaeorientalis (assembly GCF_003031525.2). Taxonomy (NCBI): domain Eukaryota; kingdom Metazoa; phylum Chordata; class Mammalia; order Artiodactyla; family Phocoenidae; genus Neophocaena; species Neophocaena asiaeorientalis. Next base: position 3,796,725 of record NW_020174042.1, on the reverse strand, counting down.
TTTTGCATGTATATGAAATATGTTTGTGGGGGGTTTTTTGTTCATTATTTTTTTTCCACCTATAACAGAGCATTTGGAAAGAAACATATTTGCCTCCATAAAGTACTAGTTCTTTCCCTAACTCCAGAGTGTTGTAGATAACAGAGTTGGAGAATTCTATGAGTCTGAGAACTATGGGTGGCAAGGACATCAGTGAAGGTGCTTTTGTGCTTTAATGTTTGTTTTCCTTCGCTAATATTTTTCCTCCCCTTTGTTCTTCATATCTTCATGAACTCAGTGTCCAAGGAGTCAGCAAAAATATACATATGATCTTCAGTAATTTGGACTTTATTGCCATTGGCTTGTTTGTAATAGTCCAGGTCAATAAAGTGATAAATGCTTATTTAAGAATGGGCGTCTTATATTTTAAAATGAAGTGTCATACTAAGTCTTAGAATGAATTGCTAAGAAGTCAATTCCTTAGTGGGAGTTTGGTTCTATAGTCAACACAAATTCTCATGCATTAAAAGCAAGTGTGACATGTTTTGCTCTTTCATTTATTTCCTTAGGGACATACTTGTGATTTTATAAAGCACCTGGAGTATGAATAATGAAAGCTCAGTGTCCACTCATGTGTACAATTCCTCTCTCAACTTCACTGGAATTTTTTAAAATATTCATTATGTATATTTTACATTTAAAGATATAAGAGGCTGCAGGCTGCCTTGATTAGATTGATAACACATATATCTTCTATGTTTATATTTTCAAAAATTGAAAATAAAGTTGAGAGTGAGATCTTGCCACAATAAATATCTCATGCATTGGGTATGTAGTATTTTGAGCTCATCTGGGCAGTAATACTCAAAGGGTGGATATAGGAGCATCTTTCTTATGGCGAGGAGTATTTTATCACTGTCATTGTTTACCTTGATGCTAATAATAATAAGTAGACTGACTTTTCATAAGTTTCATTGTTTTAAAATTCTCTACAAACAATGCACCCCTTAATGCCTGCATCAGGGGTGACTGCTTCCATTCCTTGCTTTTGGAATGCAGTGCATACGTGGCAGCGAATACTAGAGTGGTGTTTGATTTTTATGATGGCCTTCATGTTGACACCAACAATACCTCAATGTGGTGGTAGTTAGAACAAGAGAAATTATAAAAAGAAAGCTCAGAAAAACTTGATGTTATAATGTTGGCTTTTGATATTTTGCATAGTTCTTTTTGTCCCTTTTTATATCTTCTTTCCTAGGAATGTCCACAATGAATCAACAGAATTGTCACTATTGTAATTTAACTGAACCCAAATATATTGACTTAGATTTAGGTATTAGGTTCTATTGGTAAATTATTACACAAAACTCCACTGAGTGATCTCTACAGTACTCAAAGAGAAAAATAGAACAATCTCACAGACTTTGTTATAATGAGCAAGATCCTTATATGCCCAGGGAACAGAACCATTCACAACAGAAGAGTAGAAAACTAAACATCTAAAAACTTGTATACTTAGGATTTTTGGAAATTTAAAACTCCATTTATTAGTAAATACTTCTGTAATTAAAGTAGAACAAAAGAAATGCATCTTGAGACAATATTTGCATACTGTATTATTGTGTTTTCAAGCTTATTACAGTATATACAAAGCAAGGTATGATTTTTCAAGTCCAAAGTGGTAAATATTGTTAGAATTTATTTGATCTGAGGGGTCTCTTAAAAGAACCACTTCTTGAACCCTGCCCCAAGTAACAACAAATTATAGGCAGATTATAGCTTACTTACCCCTCACTCCCCACAGTGTTCCAGGATTCAAATAGCTCTGATAAAAAGAGAAGAAAAAGTGGTTTATTTTAAAGCATTCCATAGGCCAGCAAGGAATTTTCAAAAATGTTTTAAGAGAATATATTTTATTTCTCTTGAAGCAACATAAATTTAACTTCACTCTTTGGCTATCTCTATACCCTAAAGAATACTCCTAGTTAGTATTGAATTTGCCATTTGAAAATATACATCCCAGTTTTTAATACTGATCTCTCTTCCTATGATTACTATTAATTCAGAATTGTATGAAAAAAAGCCACCCTAGACAGAATTTGAATGGAAATTGTGGAGCCATTCAGTAGAGAATTACAAGAAACATTAGTTTTAGATAAATTTCATCAGTTGTAACAAACTGAAGAATTTAAGTGAAGGACTTAAGTGATTTTACCGTTGAAGAACCATGAAGAATATGCAAAAACAAACACTGTAGGCAGAATTGACAGGATTTATCTTTATAAAACAATACTTAACCATTTTGCTTAATTTTTTTTTTTTCATTTTGCTTAATTTTTCTCTCTGCTAAAATATCCCTGAATTTTTCTCCTGAAAAATCTTTGGCTAAAAGACTTCCATTCATAATTACAAACCAGCAGCTCTTAGACTGCCTTGAGAGGCTGAACTGATGTTATTCATTTTTGTTTGTGGCCTTCAATGGTATTTCATTGTCCACCATGAAAAGGAGTAAGGAGTGAATCTGAATTTATAATTTTGATAATTTATAAGTATTATCAAAGTTTTGTTGTCACTTTCTAGCGTGATTATTTTTTTCTAGATCGGGAAAAGGGCAAGGTATTTGTATACTGAGGTGCCAGTCTTTTGAAATTCATACCATCACCTGGGGGTTGGGCAGCATTTAAATTGTTCCATTCAAAGCCTGGAAGTAAGCCTGTCTGTTTCACTGGACATTTTCCCTAGGTGTCACTGGCTGTAAGACAACCAGAACATGATCAGAATGACCCAGGTTATAATCTTATTAATGAAGTACCTTAAATAATTATATTTTCTAAAACACCAAACAGCCATTTCTTTTAAAAGAAAGCAATGTATGAATCACTCCCTTGCATTTAAAATCAAAACCTTATTTTTCAAATGCAACTCTAATTATTTAATAAATTATTTGGTAGTGAAACTACTGTTTTTACTACATGTAGTTTGTTGCTTTATCAAATAAATATATAAAAGCACTTTGAAAACTAAAGGATCATACATGTTTATGATAGAATTACAAGTAGGTTTTCCATGGAGTTGGTTGTCAAAATGTGATAACTTTTTAGCACAAATGTGGTTGCTTATTTTATATATATCAAAAAACATTTTAAAACAAATTCTCAGAGTTTTAATTATATATGTTAGCAACAGTAGAAATAACTAGTCTCTGGGAAGTTTCATGTGAATTCAATTCTCACAAGAAAATATTTTAAAGACTTGGCTGAGTCTATTTTTATAGGCCTCAGAAGTGCTTCATGACTATTTCTTTGATTTACAAACAAAAAAATATGTTTTCACTGGGTTTTTAACCACCAGTTTTTGGCCATTTATTACTTATTTCTTTAGTAACAATTACATTTTTTTGTTATTGATGAATTCTGGCTAGAAAATAACTTTTCTGGGACTTCCCTGGTGATGGAGTGGTTAAGAATCTGCCTGCCAATGCAGGGGACACGGGTTCAAGCCCTGGTCCGGAAAAATCCCACATGCCACAGAGCGACTGAGCCCGTGCGCCACAATTACCGATCTCGTGTGGCACAACTGCTGAGCCCATGCACCGCAACTACTGAAGCTGGCACGCCTAGAGCCCGTGCTCCGCAACACGAGAAGCCACCGCAATGAGAAGCCTGCGCACCGCAATGAAGAGTGGCCCCCACTTGCCACAACTAGAGAAAGCCTGAGCGCAGCAACAAAGACCCAACGCAGCCAAAAATTAAAAAGAAAAAAAAAGAAAGAAAATAACTTTCCTTAAAACTGAAAAGTCTAGTTTCTATTTGGTAAATATTATAAGCTCAATTTTTCCCTTAGGGAAACTGTAAAAGTTAATTTTTTGGTACATGTATAGGTATGTGATCAAATTAACAGCAAAGTCAGTCTTTGGCCTTTCATACTCTTAGCTACTATATACAAGAAGTATATTAGAATTAAATCTAACATTCCCATGGCAGTCTCCTTTGTAAGTATTCTGAGGGAAGCTCATTTCCCTTAGTTCACAAGTATCTGCCAACGTTAAGGAATATTTTGTCTCTATTTAGATCAAAGTACCCATGACCTGTGCAGCCAAGTAATCAAAGAGAAGGCCAAGACTTTAAGTGTAATGGAACCTATAATCAGAAGTATTCTAGTGGATTATGAACAAATAGAGAGGAAGAATACTAACATACACTTTTCCTGGGAGAGTTACTTTCATTGGTCCTCTTATAAGGTTTATTACAAAGTTCACTATCTCACTAATCACTGAGAAGGGAAACTAGATGTAAGGACCTGATTATGTGAGTTTAATTGGCCAGGCTACAGCAAACCAAAACACCCTTCAGAACCAGTCCAGTACCCCGGAGTTTAGTTCTTGCACGGGGAAAAATCTGTACCTCTTTCAAAGGGTGAGCTGATAATTAAAGTTACCTGTATTCTGAAGATATCACAAAAATGCCATCTATAGACAACTGATGGAAATTTTCTTTAGATTTTAATTTGTAGGCATTTTTCTGCTTTATGTTTTCTATTAACCTTTTATCATTGAGGCTAGAGCTGAGAACTAAAAGCCCTATCACTCAAGGAACTTACATTGATTGCAGTGATGAGTACTATGGAGAAAATAAAGCAGGGTAAGGGAATAGAGAATCAAGGATGCTTTTTTTTTAGTTAGAAATGGTTTCTGAGTTAGACAAACACACAAAGCTGTAAAAAACAGATGTAAGCTCACCAACTTAAAAATTGCTTTTCAATTGACCCAGTGCATGCATGCTCAAAAGGGGCAATTATCATAAATTGCATCTGAACACAGAAGTCCCATCCAGCAAGTTTTTATGGGAGGGGAAGAGCACTGACTAATTTTGCTGAGCCATTGGAAGCTGCTCTAGATCTACTGTTTTGATCTATACAGTTGCTTAGAACTTATTTTAAGTTTAGGATCACATTCCACTTAAAATTTTTTTGAGATATAATTCACATAACAAAAAATTTACCATCTTAAAGTGCACAGTTCAGTAGTTTTTAGTATATTCACTGTGTTGTGCAATCTTACTAATTCCAGAACATTTTCATCATGCCAAAAAACCCTCTGTTTTAATTAGTAATCAGTCCCAATTTTCATTTTCTCCCATCCCCTGGCAACCACTAATCTCTCTGTCTCTGTGGAATTGCCTCTTTTTGACATTTCATACATCCTTTAGTGTATGGCTTTTTTCCTTAGGATAATGTTTCCAAGATTCATTCATGTAGCCTGTAAGAGTATTTCATTCCTTTGTATGACTGAATATACCACATTTTGTTTATCCTTTCATGAGTTGATGGACATTTGGATTATTTCTATAATTTGGCTCTTATGAATAACCATGCTATAGAATGCTATAAACATCTGTGTACAAGCTTTTGTGTGAATATGTTTTCAGTTCTCTTGGGTATACGCCTAAGAGTGGAATTTCTGATTCATATGGTAAATCTACGTTTAACTTTTGGAGAGATTGCTGAACTGTTTTCCATAGCAGCTGCACCATTTTACATTCCCACCAGCAGTGTATGAGGGGTCCAATTACTTTACATCCTTGCCAACACTTATTATTCCCTGTCTTTTTTATTATACCCATCCTAGTCGATGTGAAGTGGTATCTCACTGTGATTTGAGTTACATTTTCCTAATGACTAATGATACTGAATATTTTTTTCATGTGTTTATTGGCCATTTGTTTATCTTCTCTGGAGAAATGTCTGTTCAAATCCTTTGTCCCTTTAAAATTGAGCTATTTGTGTTTTCAATGTTGAATTGTAAGAGTTCTTTATATTTGCTAGATACAAGTCCCTTATCAGATATGATTTGCAAATATTTTCTCCCATTCTGTGTTGTCTTTTTACTTTTTTGATGGTGTCCTTTGCATTGCAGAAGTTTTTGCTTTTGATGAAATCCAGTTTATCTCTTTTTCTTTTGGTTGTTTTTGCTTTAGTTGTCATATCTAAGAAACCATTGCCTACTCCAATATCATACAGATTTACACCTGTCTTTCCTTCTAAGAGTTTTATTGTTGGGACTTCCCTGGTGGCACAGTGGTTAAGAATCCACCTGCCAATGCAGGCAACATGGGTTCGAGTCCTGGTCCAGGAAGATCCTACATTCAGCGGAGCAACTAAGCCCATGCGCTAGAACTACTGAGCCTGCACTCTAGAGCCTGTGAGCCACACTACTGGGCCTGCATGCTGCAACTACTGCAGCCAATGTGCCTAGAGCCCATGCTCCACACCAAGAGAAGCCACCATAATGAGAAGCCCGTGCACCCCAACGAAGAGTAGCCCCTGCTTGCCGCAACTAGAGAAAGCCTGCGCGTAGCAACAAAGACCCAAGCAGCCAAAAATAAATAAATAAATAAAAAGAGTTTTATTATTTTAGTTCTTTCATTTATGTCTAGGGTCCATTTTGAATTAATTTTTGTATGCGGTGTGAGGTAGAGGTTCAACTTCATTCTTTTGCATGTGTATATCAAGTTGTCTCAGCACCATTTACTGAAAAAAACTATCTTTTCCTTACTGAGTTGTCTTGGCACCCTTGTTGAAAGCTAATTGACCATAGATGTTTGAGTTTGTTTATGGACTCTTGATTCTATTCCATTGGCTTATATCTTATGCTAGTGCCACAGTTGATTACTGTAGCTATGTAGTAAATTTTCAAGTTGGGAAGTGTCAGTTTACCAGCTTTATCTTTTGTCAATATTGTTTTGGCTATTTGGGGTCCCTTGAGTTTGATTATGAATGTTAGGAACAGCTTATCCATTTCTGCAAAAAAGTCTGTTGGAATTTTGATAGGAATTACATTGAATATGTATCTATATTTGGGGAGTATTGCCATCTTAATAATATTAAGTTTTCCAGTCCATAAACATGGGCTTTTATTTATTTATATCTTTAATTTCTTTTAACCATCTTTTGTAGTTTTCAGTATACAAGTCTTATGCTTCTTTGGCTAAATTTATTCCTGAATATTTCTTTTCTTTTGATGCTATTGTAAATGGACTTGTTCTATTAATTTCATTTTCAGATTGTTCATTGCTAGTGTATAGAAATACAACTAATTTTTGTATATTGATCACAATTTGTGATGGATAGTAAATTTGGGTTAGAAACACACCACACCATGAATCAAGGAACTTAGGTAATGTTTACCCATACAAACTGACTGAATGAGCAGAAATCCACCTTTTTTTTTTTTTTTTTAATTGGCCACGCTGCATGGCTTGCAGGATCTTAGTTCCCTAACCAGAGATTGAACCTGTGCCCCCCTGCAGTGGGAGCTCGGAGTTCTAACCACTGGACTGCTAAAGAATTCCCAGAAATCCAACTTTTTTTTGTTGATGATGATCATAACTTTTTAGCTGATTATTTTAAGATTATTCCTTCAAAATTATTTGTTTTTCTTGTTGCTAGGTGAAGGATGGTAAGAGCATAGAGCACCACTAGGTAATTTGGCTTTTGTAGTCTATAGTCTCAGGTCTTTCACATGTATTTTTCCTATTTAAGTAAAACACAAATGGAACAATCCTCAGCACCCTGTCTCTCTGTATCACGAGGATACTTTCTGCATATTCCTCAATGCTATATATTTTAAAGATTAATGGTGATGCAGAGAAAGCTAATTTATTCAACCAATTTCTATGTGCTAGGTGTTATGCTAAAAAAAAAACATAGTTTAATAAATCACAGACCCATCCACCAAGAAGCACACAGTCTGTTGAATAAAGACAGGCAGTAACATTTTGACCATTTGAACGCATACAAGGAGCCTGGCACTCTAGTGACATACAAGTGAGTAAAAGGCCAGGTTTCTGTTTTAATGGGACTCACAATATAAAGGAGAATATAATGGCTCTGGTAAAAATATAGAGGGCACTATGGGAGTATGGAGGAAGGGCTTTTAACGTTCAAGGGTAAGGGAAGGCTTCCCTAAGAAGGTGCCCCTTGTGTCTTAATGGATAAGTTGGGTTTTAGAAGGTATAAGAATAAGAGGAATAGCATTTTAGATCAGGAAACCCCATTGCAAAGGCTAAGAAAGGGGAGACAACACCATATACTCAGGGAACAGCAAGCAGTTTAGTAATGGTCCTAGTACATTGGGGACTCCAAATAACAATCTGCTGAGTGACTGAATTAGTGCTGGGTGTAAGGGATGGCTGCAGTTGAGGATAGGAAGGTAGCTTAGATCACAAAAGGACCACACTAAAGAATCGAAAGGCTATGGAAAGCCTGCTGCATTTATTCTGTACAATTTACACAGCAATTGGACTGGTTTACTTTTGCTGCCCGAAATCCTTTCTCTTTAGACATAGTACAGATGATGTACAAAATACCAGAAGAGAATTTGAAACCCATTAAGTAGAACTAATTATTTACAAATAATTTATAGGTGATATCTGTGTCTATATCTATGCATAACATCGATTTTAATCACTCCAAGGCTCCTGAGGAAAATCCTTTTTTTTTTTTTTTTTTTGGGTCTAGTGTGAGAGGGTATTTTAAAAATTAATTATTTTTGAAAGTACAAAATAGCCTTTCATAAAACAATTCCATATTCATGTAGGTCATTTTTCAAATCCAAGTTAGTGACGTTTGACTTCATATAAATAGTACACTGTAAATAACACCATAGTAAGGGCAAGGGAAGGAGGTAGCTGAGTCAAAATACTAGCAAAGCCATATTGACATTTCTATTTTGTAGTGGGCAGTGTGAAGGTAGAATGAAAAAGTTTAGCTTATTTGATTCATCCAATTCTCTTGAAAAAGATATTTTAAAATTAATTATTAATCAGGAATAGTTTTACTTACAATCTTAATATTACTGCGGGATGATTAATGATCAGTCTATTAAATTGACTGAATTAAAAACAATAATACTGGGCTTCCCTGGTGGCGCAGTGGTTAAGAATCTGCCTGCCAATGCAGGGGACACGGGTTTGAGCCCTGGTCTGAGAAGATCCCACATGCTGCGGAGCAACTGGGGCCCGAGAGCCACAACTACTGAGCCTGCGCGTGTGGAGCCTGTGCTCCGCAACAGGAGAGGCTGCAACAGTAAGAGGCCCACGCACCGCGATGAAGAGTGGCCCCCGCTCGCTGCAACTAGAGAAAGCCCTCACACAGAAACGAAGACCCAATGCAGCCAAATAAATAAATAAATAAATAAAATTTATAAAAAACACACAAAAAACAAGAAAACAATAATACTACAACATTTCCCTCTTCTCACTTGGCATTAATTTTTTCTTGTCATTTTTTTCAAAGTGACAGCATATATGGTTTGAGTCAAATAATTACAAAGCTCGTAACAATAAACAGAAGGCCCTGCTCCATTGGTCGTCACTCTGATGCCTGCTTCTCAAAGGAAAACTGCTGTTCTGCTATTTAACTCCACGTTTCTAAAGAGCACATTTCTTTTTTCTTTTTTTTAATTAATAATAATCTTTTATTTATTTATTTATATTTATTTTTGGCTGTATTGGGTCTTTGTTTCTGTATGAGGGCTTTCTCTAGTTGCGGCAAATGGGGGCCACTCTTCATTGCGGTGCGTGGGCCTCTTCACTATCGCAGTCTCTCTTGTTGCGGAGCACAGGCTCCAGACGCCCAGGCTCAGTAATTGTGGCTCACGGGCCTAGTTGCTCCGCGGCATGTGGGATCTTCCCAGACCAGGGCTCGAACCCGTGTCCCCTGCATTAGCAGGCAGATTCTCAACTATTGTGCCACCAGGGAAGCCCTAAAGAGCACATTTCTATTGCCATGGCTTAGTTATTCCGTTTTAGCCATTTTATGCCATTTACTAATTTCCCAATATGCTTATATCCCATTGTTCAGTGTTTATATATTTTAATCTCTATTTTATATATTGTCCACAGCATCCCATGTTATATCAGTCAGGAGAGGTTAATTATGTTGCATTAACAAATTACCACAAAAACCTCAGTGGCCTACAACAATAAAGGGTTATTCCTCATTTACACAGCATGTTGGCGGCAGGCCAGCTGCAGTTCGTTCTGCGGTGTCTGCATTCAGGACTCAGATGGCCAGAGGCAGCCTCTGACAAGCGCCCACCTTGTGGCAGGCCCAGAGACACGGCTCTAAAGCTTCTGCCTGTGCCTCTATTTCCCTGGCCACTGTAATTCACCCTGCCGGGTCTGACATCAATGGGGCAGGGAAGTATAATTCTCCGCCAGGAAGGTAACATCAAGTATTAAACAATCATATAGTCCACCACAATTATTTTGTTTTCCCTGGAATTTATAGCCCCCTCTTCCTTGGGTTGCTTAGTTTTCTCTATACCCTATCACCATTTCATCTCTATATGTTCCACCAGAGCTGTGAAATTTCTCTCATAAGGTTCAAACACAGTAGGTAATCGATCAGTTCTGTGGCTTTTATAGTTGTTGTTTTGTTTTTTCCTTGGAGACATCCCTTCTGGAGCCCTCCACCCTCCTGTGTCAGAGTAGACTGTTTGCTCTCCAGGCCTGCTACACAGTCGTCATCCTGGAACTTCCCTTCAACTTTATCTCAGGAATTCTCCCTATTTTCTCTTTTGTTGGAGCTCCTGTTTACCAGGTAGGTCCTGTGGGTTTCTGTTTCTTGGTTTACACCCTTATTTTGATGAGGCATCTCCCTCTAGTAGATTCCTGAGCATATGTGAGTTAAAATTTTTTACTTTGACATCTTTTTCTGCTCCCTCCATTGTCTCTGTTTCTTTTCTTTTTTTCTTTTTTTTTTTTTTTTTGCCGTACGCGGGCCTCTCACTGCTGTGGTCTCTGCCGTTGCGGAGCACAGGCTCCGGACACGCAGGCCCAGCGGCCATGGCTCAAGGGCCTAGGTGCTCTGCGGCATGTGGGATCTTCCCCCACGGGACCACGAACCCGTGTCCCCTGCATCGGCAGGCGGACTCTCAACCACTGCGCCACCAGGGAAGTCCCTCTTTTCTTTTTCTCTTCTTCTTTCTTTCCTTCCTTCCTTCTTTCCCTCCCTCTCTCTCTGACTTTTTCTTTTTTTCTTTTTTTACCCTGTTTGTTCATTTCAGGCTCTTTCATGTAAGGAGGTTTCTTCAAATATCTGGAGATCCTGGACTATTCACTATTGACTAACAGTGGATGAGAGCTTCTGTTGGTAGGAACAGGACTTGTCTACTGTTGGGCTTCATTGTAAAGAGACAGGTGACAAGCCACATTCTCCATTACAGAAACCCCAATTGTCAATATTTGTAGGCCTTTACTCTTGGACCAGCTGGTTTTCCACCCAGAGGAAGCTTCTAGTTCCCTGACATGATCCCAGCATTCTAGAATCTGAATTCGGGAATGAAGCTGGGGTGGGGGGGATATGTCTCATAACTCAACATGCATAATAACTTCATTTAATTCTGCTTTTCTATGGAGTGAGTCATCCCTGTCCTTAGCTCTGCCTGGGGTCCAGAGGAGCTCTGCGTCAAACTCTCCAGAAAGTAAACTTCCTGTCTGCTGAGTTAAGGCAGGAGGGAATGGGTTAGGGACTGGGGGAAGGAAAGATCCCACTGTTCATCATAAAGTCTTCATAATAAATTCTCATTCTCAGTCCCACTCTACTTCTGCTTTCAGAGGTGCGGCAGCTCTAGCTTCAGACCCTTTCCAGGGTCTGGGATGTGAAAAGATTCACTCTGGCTGGGTCAACCTCCTCCCAGAAGCTTAGATATTAAATTTCTTAGTTTGGGTAAGTTATTGTCACTCATCCATCTCCTTCCATGTTCCTAAGTTTGTTGACATCCTTCTTCAGCAGGGATCTTTTTTCCTGTTTGCATTGTCTTTATGGTTTTATACCTTTTTTATCCCTTCACTCTCATTTTAATGAGGTATCTGGAGTGAGTAGGGAAAAACATGTGATCAATGCACCGTGTTTAACCAGAAGTCTCCTTACCATTAACACGAATAGATGTAACGAACATGTTTGCTAAGTGGGAAAAGTCCAACTATAGTTATAGGCAATTCCATAAGAATTAGATATAGATTAGTACAATAATATACCTAAATTTTATTGAGTGCTTATATGTGCTAAAAAGTCTTTTAAATGCTTATATGTATTATATATATTAATATTTTATCCTCACAATAATCCCGTGAGATGGATGCTGTGATTCAACACCTAGCAGTCTGACTCCAGACCACCTATGCTATATAATGGGGTGCTTCATGTTTTAAACTACAGGTAATCTTGTTATTTTCAACTTGTCAGGCCTCTAATCAATCCCTATTTATTGTTAGCTTAAGCTATAGCTGAGGTTTTTCACATAGAATTTTAACAGTTACAGCACATTATTTGATGTGGCAAGGCTAGCATCACTTTTGATGTGTCTATTTGAAGATACATGTTGGAGGTAGAAGGAGTAGTTTATGACAAATTTTAAAGCTTAGTCATTTAAACTGGGAACCCTGGCATGTGTTTGTTTTATAATACAGACAGATGGGCATTTCCTCTTAAAGAAAGCAGTCACCATCTGTAATCTGAGAGGTCAAAGAGAAGCAATTAGAAATCTCACATTAGTAACAAAGCTTTAAAGTGCCTGAAACATGCAAGAGTTTAACATCTTAAATCACTGATGGCCTTGAACACCTTAATTCAGAGCATTCAGCCCCTCATTCTTTGAAGATTTTAGGACCAGGCTCATTATCACTCTCTTCAAAGCTACTCACTACTCCAACACCACTGTCACGTCTGCAGATAATTCTTTGCAATATATAGATATAGATATAGACATAGATATCTTTCAAATCCTTACTGCCTCTCAGTTCCTTGACCATCTCTCTTGGAACGATCTTTGCCCTCTGCCATCGCATCTATCTATGGTCATTCCCTACACCTTGACATTACTGACATTACTTCTAATTTTAATTTCAAGCCTACTACTCTCCAACCCCTCTCTTCTCTTTCCAGGTCATTCTCTACAGTACCTAAACTCCAACAATTCTTCAACCTGATCAGAAACACCATTCCATTCACCCTCCCATCTTTTCACAGTTCCCCACCCCTCTCAAAGCCTTATTTCTTACCACATCTGAAATTATAATGCCTCCTTTGCATCTACCCTCAACTACCCTTTGCCAATCTCTCCCCATCCTACTTGCCCAGCCAAATCTCAGTCCTGGGTAATCCAAAACTGCCTACTCAGTGCTTGCGCATCTCATGAGCAACTAAATCTGTCTGGAGAAAAATGCACAACCGTACTGACTGGTCTCACTATAAATTCATGGCCACTCACTCAGGTGGGCGTTATTAGTGCCTGGAAACCTTACCATGTTTCCCTCATCAATTCCCTCTCCCACACTGACAGACTAGTATTTCATCTCTCTTCTTCTCTCCCTCCCCTGCTAACTCCCCCCTCATTACTTTCAGTTAATAACTACATGAGCCACAGTAGGCTAAACTGTTATAACAAACAAAAATGTTATGGCTCCCACTCAATAGAAATTTATACCTTGCTCACAAAATAATCCAGAGTGGGTGTTCCAGGTCAATGGGCAGCTCTCCTTCATCCCTGCACATTCTTTCTTGTGGTTCTGCCAACTCCAGGGACTTGTAGTCATCTGCATAATCCAGCTGGCAGGAAGGAAAAATGCATGAAGGAGGCACACTAGCCTGGCAGTGGCCGACATCATCTCTGCTCACATTCCAGTAGCAATAACTTCACATTTGACCATACCCAACTGAAAGAAAGGCTGAGAAAAATAGTCTCTGTGGTCAGGAAGAAAGAGAGAATACATTGTGATGGACAATTAGCAGTCTCCCAAAATGATCTTGTTTCTTATTTCACTGAGAAGATAGAAGCAACTAGAAAAGAACTTCTACTTTGTCCCACTATGAAATCCACAAGCCTACTTTAATATGTCCCATATATGTGGGGACTGGAGGGATTATATTTCTAGGCTGTCCCCAATCACAAAGGGGCAGTTTCCAAGCTTTCAGTTAGAACAACATGGTCATAATGACCACACCACCTAATCACAAAGTTCAAACATACCTTCTTTCCTTGCACTTTTTGACCTCTGTGGTTTTGGATATTGTGATCAACTCTCCTTCCTGCCCCTGTCTTTGTGAAACTCCAATGTATCTTGCTTTGGTGATTCTGTGTTTCTCTGGTTCTCCTCCCACTTCCTCCTCTCTTTCTTTGCTGGCTTCTCTATCTAGGTTAGATCCCTTCTTTATTTGTTGGCTTTTCTCATCTAGGTCTGAGCTTCTTAAACTTTAATGTGATACAAATCACTTGGGGGTCTTGTTAAACTGAAGACCTGATTCAGCAGGTCTGGGGTGGAGAGGGCTGAGATTCCACCTTTCCAACAAACCCCCTGGTGATGCTGGGCCAGTGTGGCTGGGCCACTGACCATGCTTTGAGTAGCAAGGTTCTAAAGAAGATGTTCTCCAAGATTCTGCCCTTTGTTTTCTTTTTTTCTCTCACAGTGATATCACTGCTAGGCTGATAACTTCCCAATCTATTTTCTAGTTCAACCCTCTTACCCTTACTTCAAAACCTTTACATCTAACTTCTCAGTGTCCACCTCTATCTGGCTGTCTCAACAATCCTTCAAACCCTTAAAATGTCCAAGTGTAAATTGATCTCTCAAGAAGTTCCTATTCCTATCTCTAATTGTCTTTTTTCTATCTTCTATAATTATCTCCAAACTCAAAACCTCCATTACCTTTTATTTTTCTCTTCCTCCTTCATGTATGTTCTCAAGCAATCCCCTCTTACTGGAAAACCAATTAATCAAATGCCAAATTCTGTAGATTCTGCTTCCACATCATCTTTTAGCCAAGCTCTTTTAAATTCCTCCTGCCTTACCTTTAGTTCAGATTTATCATTACCTTTTACCTGGCCTATCGCAAGTCTATCTGACCATTTTCCCACCTCTCATTTCTGTATCCATTCACAGAGAGATCAAAGAAAAGCAAGGCTTTTAAACCCCCAAACTTTTAAACCACAAAAACTAAGTAATGATTTGAATACAAATTCTTCCACTTGGCATCCCAGGCCCCATTCTCCTCTGTCTGCCACTTCTCAACATGCCCTAGAGCCTTACCATTTGCTTTTCCTGAACACAACTTCCATTAATTCACCTTCATATATGTTCTCATGCTGTCTCTTCTTGCTGTAACACCATCCCCATCTCTTTCAAGGTCAATCCCAAATGCCTTCTCCTCCTTACTCCCTTTCTTTCCTGATTCCCCAGACAGGTCTGAGCAGTTCCCTGATATTCTGCAGTACTCTGTATTTTTCACATGGCATCTGTCATGGTTTGTCTTTTAACTGTTTTATCCTTGTTTTATTTCTTATTTTGAAGGCAAGGAAAACAGCTTTAACTCCCCTCTGTAACCCTGCAGCGTCTTACCTATGGGGGCGTCTACTATTAGTTGAAACAAAGTGATTTAGGAAGATAATGTGACACAACGGTAAGCAGCACAGAATTTGAAGTCAGGACAGCTGTGTTCCGGCTCTGCCGTTTATTAGATGTGAGGCTTTGGGTAAGTCACTTAACTTGGCTTGCAAAATGAGAATCCTACTACCTGATGGAGCACGAAGGGAGGTAACGTGAAAGTGCTGTAACTCTACAGAGAACTGAGCAATGTTCATTATTTTCCTTACAGAGAACTGATGCAGTCTTTCTATTCAAATCTTGTTTGCAGGACCAACCCTACTTCACTAACTGGAGGTCGAGCCCGGAGGGGCTGGGAATTCGGGCCCCCACGTTCCACTGGCCCTTTTCCACTGCAGGGCTCTCTAACTGCTCTCCGCGATTCAGGTGAAGCGGCCGAACTGCGGGGAAATAGCCTGGAGTCCTATTCTCTCGGGAGGCCTTCGTCCTTCCACCTATCCCGGGTAAGCCCTTCTCTTCCCGGTAACCCCGAAGACCGCGGCGCCGCCGCCTACGTGAGACGTTTGGACCCTGCCCGGCCCCCGTAGCTCCCCTTCTCCAGCAGGTGGGTCTGGTTCTTTCCCCCAACTCCGGGCGCTCACGTCACCCGCGAACCCCTACCCACGCGACAGCGCAGCAACCAACCTAGAAAATAAACAAACCCCCGCGCGCGGCGGCGGGCGCGTCAGGCCCCTCCCCCGCTCCGCCCCCCGCCTC
>NW_020174042.1:3671405-3780275 GCF_003031525.2 Neophocaena asiaeorientalis asiaeorientalis | reverse complement strand
CGGCGGCCGGGGAGGCCCGGTGAGTACGCGGAGGGCGGGCCGCCTCGCGGGGGACCGCTCCGGGGCCCCTGAGGCGGTGGTGGCGGCTCGGCCGCGCTGCTCCGTGCGCCCCAGTCTCGGCAGTTGGGGACTCGGCCTGAGGCGATGGGCCCCGCTGTCCGGAGCCGCTGGGCAGAGTGCGCGGGAGGGCCGCTCCTTGGGAAGGGCCGCGGCCCCGACGCTCGGCTCTGGTCTCGGGGGCGGCGGAGAGAGACCCGCGCCGACCTCAGGCCCAGGCGCCCGGTTGGTGCCTGCGGCTCCCGAGACCCCGCGGGGGCCGGGGCCGGGGTCGACCGCGGTCGCTGGGCCGTCGAGTGACAGGTGCCGCCGCCCCCTCCCCGCCGCGGGCATCGCGCTCCCGCCCGGGGAGCCAGGCGCTCGGAAATTTCTGGAGCTTCGACCTGACTCGCTGTTTTCTCCCTTTCAGGTTTTGAAGCCGCTTCTCTGCCCGAGTTAGGTCTCGCCCAGCTCTGTTTCCTTCTCTATGTACTTTGCACGAATAAGTTTTGGAGCATTGGTTAACAGCCTGTGGGTGAAATTTGGCTTTCATTCGTGAATGAGGTATAGTGAATTACTTCTTGAGTAAAATGCTTCTCCTCCTCTCCGCTAACTGTTGAAGAGTAAAAGGGAGAAGGGTTTTGAATTTTGTTTGTTTTTTGTAGTTATTGTTTGGAACAAGCAGTCTTTCAGAATTTTTGTCATCTCTAGCACTTAGGGTGCTTGGTAGATATTGAACAGTGATAAAAAATGACTTATTAAATTGTCTTTTCTCTCCGCCTTGTTTTAGATTTTTCATTCTTACTTTAGCTAGATTCTACAATTGAGTAGGTGCTATGGCTTTCATTAGAAGCACTAATGAAAGATCGTCTTTCCTCTACTGAAAAGCCAGTGAAATTTTCTCTGCACTGTTCAGTACTATTTCTTTACGTAGTAAACGTGCTTGTGATTGTAACCTGAATCATCAGTTTAATAAATTTGACTTGCAGCCATAAGAATATTGAACTTTGTGGCAATTAAAAATTTTTTAAATCTTTAATCTGTGGAAACGTAGATTTTTTTTTCTCAACAGGTTCATAACACTTAAGTTCTCGTCAGTCAAATCCTAATTCATGGAAGATATTGTCATAAATGTTTACAACAAACTTATCTATAAGATAATCAGGTGGCTTCACTCTTTAAGAGTGAAGAACCCAGAAGTTGACCAAGAGATCACTGGGGCAAATGAAAATACATGTGCTTTATTTATGGGCGAATCCCTTAGGTCCTCAGCCGGTACCTGCTTGTACTTTTTGCCTAGGTTTTTCAACCCACAGAAATTAGGTGATGCAGATTGGAGAGGGGAGGCAGTATTTAACTATGAAGAAAAAAAATGGAATTTAGGGCATACCCATTAAGTTTATATGGTTTGTTTGCATTAAGTTTGTTGCGAGCAAAGTTTTGGTATGCTCTTGGCACTTACTGGTTGTGAACCTTACTTTATAAGAAGCCAAAGTGAAAGATATTGTGTAGTTGTGTTATTTGAGGAACAGAACGTGAAATAATACGATAAAAAAATTTCCCCAGGTATTAAGTCATTCATACTCAATGCCATTTCATTTTATGGTTTTTGTTTTTTTTTAATCTAAGCTACATTTCAGTGAGACCACACTAGTTGGTATCTACATGGTATTCACTTCTTTTTTCATCAGGCTTACTGGTCGATAGTGTTAATAGAAGATGACTATCATTACATTTTATAAAAGGGATATATTTGGTCTTGATTGAGGAGCTTATACATATACCAGTTTTGAAGTGCCCTAATTGTGGTTCCCTGGACCTGAGGTATGGCTACTCCTACCATCTTTCTTGACCTTAGAGAGATCATAGTCTAAAGGGATTACATCATAGTGGCACTGGTCCTCAGAACCTTAGTAGAGGAGCCCAAGAGGATCAGCTGTTTATAAATCCTTCTGCTTGCAGTTTAGGCTATTCATTTTAAAAAGTAGTTTACTTAAGCTCCTCATGTATCCTAGTTCTTTTTAATCAATACTTTGAAACCAGTTGTGTTTCCTAAACAAATATGTTTCCTAAACAAAATTAGTTGTGGTGATAATCAGTTAGTAGAATGGCCCTTACAATGAAGCAACTTTGAACTGCTAATAATCACTGTTAACTCACATTTGCATTCTGGGAATTGAGGATTATCTCTAGCGCACTTTGCATTTTCTTTAGCTCCATTCTATTTTAGAGCATGTCTTTGAATGCATAGATAGCTGTGTAGTGTACTTGGGGAATGTAAATATTTTTTTAAAAAACAAATTCAATAAATGTATCTTCTGTGTGCCAGGTCCTGTGGTTTTGTTAGGGGTGGAAAGAAGAAGCTCTTGCCTTTCAGGATGTTGAAATCAGGATTATAAGGGGCTAGGCACAACAGTAAACAGATAATTTTAATTAAATCTATTCAGTAATAAAAGTAAATATAAACTACAGAAATATTACAAAGGAGGGAATGATTAAACAGGCAGGTCAGAGAAAGCATTATAGAGATCCTAGCATCTGAGCAGGATTTTAAGGAACAAATACAAGTTGTAAGTGGAAGAGATGGAGGGCGTTTTAGGCAAAAGGCACAGCAAAAAGATTTGAGCAAGTAAAACTAAATGTGTGGTCAGGAAACTTTTAGTTTGTTTTGCTGGAGTACAAAATCTGAGGAAGGACAGTTGCTATAGAAAGCCCTAACATATGCTCTAATATTTAATAAGTAATTGGCTTTTCTAGTATTGAGTATATATAAAGTGGAGACTTCACTATAATTTGATTTTGCTGCGATTTTAAGTATAGAGGAATTAATAGTTTTTACTAATGGATTCATTAAGGAATTATAGAATGTTGCACTTATATGTGATGAGCTGCCTGCATATTTGTAAACTTATTTGTTTCTTGTGCATTTGACCTGAAACATTTGTTTTCAAATTATCTTTCAAATTTTCTTTTGTCTTCCTTCAACTACTTAAATTAGCCTTTAAATTATTTTTTAAAAGGAGACTCAGGATTTCCTTGGTGGTCCAGTGGTTAAGACTCTGCAGGTTTGATCCCTGGTTGGGGAACTAAGATCCCATATGCTGCGGGGTGTGGCCAATAAATAAATAAATAAATAAATAAATAAATAAAATAAAAGGAGACTCAAAGGGAAGAGGGAGAAACATAGAAAATAATCATTAAATTTCTGGACTAAAAACTTAATTTGTGTAGTATTTTAGTAATTTGTAACTATTTAACATAGAGCACTAGCCACTGCATTCATAGACTGACGAATGTAGGTAGCTTAATGGATGTCCACTGTATTTTTGTTTTGTGTACCTTAATTATGTCCTTGTTATTTAAGTGTATGTTTATAAATGAGCATTTATATATACTCAAGTATCTGGATTTTAAAGACCATGTGATGGATAAAGAAAGGGAAAATAACAGGGGGAGGGAGAAGAACTCTGAATCTATTTATCCAAGTGTCTCTTAGATATGACCATAGGTGGAGATGCAGAAGTTTAGGACACAAGACCTCTAACCCTAGCCTCACAAGAATACTAACCCTAGCCTTTCCCTGAAATAGTATCTTTAAAAGTCTCATGTTTTTGTGGTCTGCTTATTTATCTCTTTTTCTCTTCAAGGTTTTAAAGCAGTTTCAAATGAATTCCTGGATTGTATAACATGATTATCTTTTTGCAAATTCTGAA
Organism: Neophocaena asiaeorientalis asiaeorientalis; assembly: GCF_003031525.2. Lineage (NCBI taxonomy): Eukaryota > Metazoa > Chordata > Mammalia > Artiodactyla > Phocoenidae > Neophocaena > Neophocaena asiaeorientalis. Next base: position 3,776,526 of record NW_020174042.1, on the reverse strand, counting down.
AAATTTGTTAATGAAGGCAATGTTCTCTTAAAAACATGCACCGTAATCAGTCTTTGACAATTGCTTTGTGTCATTTATCTTCTCAGTCACTAACATAAAAGGACCTGAGCATGTCATTGTTAATTCTGACCTGTAGTTGCCCTTTTTAAGTTTTGACACAGGGCAGAAAAATCAATATTGCTTTGATTACATTATGTTTTTATTTTTTGAATTTGGGTATAGATGACCATTTTTCCTTTTCACGATGAGAGTTTTTTGTTATAGAAGGAATATGGTCGTTACAGAATATTTGGGGAAATAGTGAAAACTATAGAAAGGAAAAGGAGTAGTCCCATGCATTTCCTCCTTTTGGTATGTAAATAAATAATACACATATTTACAAATTGGGGATTATTTTTATATTTTTATTCCCTTCTTTCATTTAAAATTTACATTTCCCCCCTCTTCCACCTCTGAAGTACTGGTTATTGTATGGTATATAGATTTTTGACATAGTATACAGATTTCTCTCATGGCTAATGAGGTAGTTGATGTGTTGGCTGTTTATCACTTTTTTTTTTTTTAAGTACAGCTTGAGTACAGATGATGAGCCCTTCCAGTTGTCCCATCTCCTTACTCCCTCAGCTGCTGAGTAGAGCTATTTTTGGCCTTTAATATTTACTATTATGTAGAGTATAGTGCAGGTGGCTACCACTCTCCTATTCTTCTACGTGTACCCCTTACCGAACAAGGGATCATTGGAGGTGAGCATTTCCCCTTTCCATTTACCGTTTCATTAGTTAGAGAAAGTATTTTAACACATGGGTTGCTAAGATGTAGCATAGGTAGCTGCCTCAGAAAAATAATTATTTTGAGTGTTTATCACTGATTCTTTTCTCAGTTAACAGTATTTGTTCTAATGCTTTCTTTTCACTTTGTCTTTCTTTTATTCTTTTCATTCATTCAGGAAATATTTATTGCTTGTTGTGTGTGTCCACTGTATAAGACATAGTCTCTACTGTGATTCTTGGGTTTCAGATAGATTGGTGTTTTCCTTATGCATTGTTAGGTATAATCTTTAGGTCTCTGACTCTTCAGTGGCTGACTGCTCAACCACAAATTCTCAATGCCTAAAAACTTTTTTCTTTTCATTTCAAAGAAAAAAATTTTCTGTGAGCTTTGGAGAGATATTTAGAACACCTGTGAACATTTCACTCATGCAGAACAATCCAAATATGAAATTCACAGTTTTGATATCAGTCCTGAAATGGAGAGGAAATGTATTTGTGTAAGCTATCAGCGATGATAAGGTTAGATTATATTGCAATAGCAACCCGAAAACCTCAGCAGCTTAAAGCAGCAAAGTTGCTTTCTTGCTCAAGCTACATATCCATTACAGGTTAGTAAGGAGATTTTGTTCATTGTAGTTTTAGACTCCATCAGACTTGACTGTAGGAGGCTTCATCTCAGCATACACTTCCACAATAACAGAAGCAGAGAAAAGAGAACACGGTGAACCATGTTCTGGCTTTTAAAGCTTTTTAAAGCTTATATTTCACTGGTAGTCACATGGCCAGCCTGCATTCAACATGAGAGTGATACGCAATTCTCTTTCAGGGAGGGGCGGTGAATATTTGTGAACAGCTATCATATGCAATTTATAGTTGTGACAGTTAAAATTAAATACAGTAGTTGTAGAACAACTGTGTAGGATTAGTGTACCTAAAGTGGTCAAAGCTACTAAAACTTACAGGATTTTAACATGGCATGTTGAAGTTGAAGCAGAATTAATATTTTCCATAATATTTTTGAGTCTGGAATTTCCTTTTCATTTTGTAATATTTTCTTCCTTATAGTAACTTACAAAGCCTTAATTCTCATGTCTGTGGGAAAGATTTAAGCCTAAAATACGTCATAATTTTAATGGTGTGATGTCATCTCTGTATGTTGTGGTATTTTATCTTAATCTGTATGCTTCTGAACATAGGAGCAATAGGTATTAATGTAGTATTGTAATAAAAATACTTTGATTTCATAACTATTAGATGACATCTTCAAATCTCAGTTCTTCTTTTGATTTTTTTCATTGTTTAACAAAAAATTGAAAGATTTCCAAATAATTTTCTAGATTCTTAGGTTAAGATGGAAGATTGAACGCATGCTTCTCATTTTTGTTTCCTCCTGAAAACATGCAAACTGTAGTGTGTGGTTAGCTTTCAAAATGGACCTCACCTCTTAGTATTCACACTTTTACACAGTCCCTTCCCACAATGAATAGGGTGGACCTGTGTAAACAGTAGGATATTGTGGAAATAACAGTAGCTAGTTCAGATATGAGCACTGTGGCTCAAGACAGACATGATAAAGCTATAAAGAAAAACAAAGTAATAAGTAACAAATCAGGATAATAATTATCTCTGGACAGAGTGGGGGTTGGGGGGCTGCTATTGGGGAGAGGCATGGGGTGGGTTAACATTTTGTTAATCTTAGTGCTAGGTACTTGGAGTGTTCTTTTTTTAAAAAAAACTTAATAGTTTATTCAGTTATGTACTCAATACATTTCAAAATAAAAATAAACAAGTTTCTCAGTTTCACAACTTATTAAGAGAATCTGTTTCTTTTGAATTGAGAGAGTACTTAGTCTTCTAGTAGTTACAAGGCTTCTTACTTAGAAATTGCAGAGTAAGGTTCAGCAAATCTAGTTTCAGGTCCTGACTTTGCCAGTAACTTGCAGAATGACCTAACCAGTCTAAGTACCAGTTGCCTCATCTGTAAAAAAGGATTTGGGTTAGATATTACTAGAGGACCTTTTTTGTAAAAAGTTTTTTTTAATTGGTGTATAGTTGATTTACAATGTTGTGTTAGTTTCTGGTGTACAGCAAAGTGATTCAGTTTTTTATATATATATATTTTACTAGAGGACCTTTGCGATCCTGTCTTAAGTTTAAAAGGCTCTTAAAAAGCTGAAAGGTACCAACAGGGGATTAATTTCCAAAATATACAAACAGCTCATATAGCTTAACATAAAAAAAAACCCAATCAAAAAATAGGCAGAAGGCCTAAATAGACATTTCTTCAAAGAAGACATACAGATGGCCAACAGGCTCATGAAAGATGCTCAGTATTGCTAACTATCAGGGAAATGCAAATCTAAACTACAGTGAGGTATCACCTCACACCACTCAGAATGGCCATCATTAAAAAGTACAAATGATAAATGCTGGGGAGGCTGTGGAGAAAAGGGAACCCTCCTGCACTGTTGGTGGGAATGTAAATTGGAGCAGCCGCTATGGAGAACAGTATGGAGGCTCCTGAAAAAACTAAAAATAGAGTTGCCATATGATTCAGCAATCCCACTCCTAGGCATATATCTGGAGAAAACTCTAATTCAAAAAGATACATGCAACCCAATGTTCATATCAGTGCTATTTACAATAACCAAAACACGGAAGCAACCTAAATATCGACAGATGAATGGTTAAAGAAGATGTATATACATACAATGGAATATTACTCAGCCATAAAAAGAATGAAATAATGCCATTTGCAGCAACATGGATGGACCTACATATGATCATATTAAGTGAAGTAAATCAGAGAAACTCAAATATCATATGATATCACATATGTGGAATCTAAAAAAATGATACAAATAAACTTATTTACAAAACAAATAGATTCACAGACATAGAAAACAAACTTACACTTACCAAGGGGGGATAGTGGGGGGAGATAAATTAGGTGTTTGGGATTAACATATACACACTACTATATATAAAATAGGTAAACAACAAGCACCTGCTGTATAGCAGAGGGAACTATAATCACTGTCTTGTAATAACCTATGATGGAAAAGAATCTGAAAAAGAATATATATGTGTGTGTGTGTATATATATATATATATATATAAAAATAACTGAATCACTTTGCTGTACACTTGAAACTAACACAACATTGTAAATTAACTATACTTCAGTAAAAGAAAAAAAGCTAAGAGAGGTAGGAGGCACTGAGACTAGTGAACTAAAAGATAATGGTGGAAGGTGATTTTGAAAAGTTTCCTTTGGTTGAGAGAATTTAAGTTCTCTATTTTGCTGTCACTTCTCTAGAATCAAACTTAAGGCAGAATTTGTACACGGTAAGAATGTTCTTTGTTTCCTACTCCTTTTTTCCTGTCTTGGAAGTTGGGGGTAAGCATGTAGTTGGACCAGTGGTCTCTGTGTGTGGTGAAAAAGGATATTCTTACTCTTCCATTGTAAACCATATTGATTTAGGATGTTCTCCATAAAGACGTATATATTAATCAGATTTAGGATATTCTTCATATATATGTATATATTAGGATATTCCCCATAAATATGTAAATATACAGCAGTGTATTTAAAAGAAAGAGGAAAGGGCTTCCCTGATGGCGCAGTGGTTGAGAGTCCACCTGCCGATGCAGGGGGCACGGGTTGGGGCACGGGTTCGTGCACCGGTCCGGGAAGATCCCACATGCCACGGAGTGGCTAGGCCCGTGAGCCATGGCCGCTGAGCCTGCGCGTCCGGAGCCTGTGCTCTGCAACGGGAGAGGCCACGACAGTGAGAGGACTGCGTACCGCAAAAAAAAAAAAAAGAGAAAGATGAAAATCATTAAGTTTTGGAAACTGTATATGGAAAATCAATACATTGTATTGGTGGTATTCTTGTAATAATTGTGAAATCTCAGTATATCATTTTTCTTTTTTATATTATACAATCTTACGTTATTTACTTAAGTTTAAAAAGTATGTTTCTGCCAGTAGAACTGTGTGTACGAATCCGACTGTTACTAAATTCAGTGTCAGGAGAAGTGTATGTGTGTGTGTGTGTATATATATATATTTGTTCTAAAATCTGAAACAAATTTTACTGTGTTTATTCATCTTCCTCCTTTCTCCCTTCCCACAGGAATTATTCTTGACAGAAGTATTTTAAAAGAAAAATCCTTACAATGGCCTCAGCAGTACTTAGTTCTGTTCCCACTACTGCTTCTCGTTTTGCCTTGTTGCAAGTGGATAGTGGCAGTGGTTCTGATTCTGAGCCTGGAAAAGGCAAAGGTCGGAATACTGGAAAGTCTCAAACAAATAAATCAACTACAAATGAGAAAAAAAGAGAGAAAAGAAGAAAAAAGAAGGAACAGCAACAGAGTGAAGCAAATGAGGTAGCAATTATAATTATTCATGTCTGCTTTTCCAGTAGGTTGTATGCATCATGAGGGTAGATACTATCTTGTTGACCTATGTATCCACAGTTCCTAGTCCATAGGTACTTGGTAAATATGACTTGAGTGAATGGATATAAATTTGTGTGTATTTGAAGTCAGATGTAATGAACATATTTTAAATTGCCTTTTTTTTTTGGTCTACGGAAGCTTATGTGCTCATTCCAAAAAGTTACTGAAAAACAAAGTCTTAAAAGGAAACAAAGGTCACTTGTAAATATAACTAGAGGTATAAGAAATTAATATTTTGGTATGTGTTTTCTGTATACATATATAAGTTTACTTGAATATATAGATACATTCATATATACATTCATATTTTACTTAAATGAAAATGAGACTATATAATAGACTTTCATAACTGGCTTTTTAAAAATTAGCATGAGCAGTTTTCCATGAGTAAATAAAGATCTACATTATTTTATCCACATTATTTAAAATTATGTGGCTTTGTCATAGTTTACTTAATCAGATTGTTGTGATAAACATTTAGGTTGTTTCCTTTTTTTTTTTTTTTTTTACTGTTATAGACAATAAGCCTATGACTAGCCTTGAACATACATTTTTATGCATTTGATGGTCATCTGTTTCTTAAGGGTAGTAAACAGGCCCTTCTCCCCTAGACATGCCTAGCATGAGTTACGTGACCAACATTTAATGCGCCCATTTATTTTTAAAAGAAACGTTGAAAAACACCTTTAGTCTGTGTCTGTCTGTCTTTTAACAGAAGAAGCAGTTAGGTATTAAGGACTTTTCTCAATATCACTTAATGAGAGAAGTAGTAAAAGTGTTTTTTTTCCCCCATATTCATTTTATAATATACCAAGACTTAGAAAAAGCCTTTTCAATTTACTTCCATCACCATTGCTTTCTAAGTATCTCTTTAAAATGCTGCCACACAGAGAGTCACTTTAAAAGACATTTTTCTCACCATACAACCTTTCAGAAGTCCAGTCTTACAGAACTTTTGATTGTCGGCAGGCGGACTCTCAACCACTGCACCACCAGGGAAGCCCCCATTTTCTTTTTGGTATTAGATGTGGGGAACAAAAAATAAGGTAATAATGGGGTTTACATTACATTACTGAGAATGAGCCTGAGGATCCTCCCTTCCCACTTCCACAGCTATAGTTCTGTCAGTCTACTTTCTGTAATAAATCAGTAGTGTACCTGCCATGGCTTTGTCTCTAGCAGCATCCCCTCTACTCTGTCTTTTCCACAGCAGAAAACAGCTGCTTAAAGTGATGTTTGTATCTCATCACTCTTGCAGAACAGTCTATTGATTATCAGTTAAATTGTTGATCCTTGATTTAAAGCCTCTTCATTGGTTTCCTAGGGCTGCTGTAACAAAGTACCACAAACCAGGTGGCTTAAAACAACAGAAATTTATTCTCTTAACAGTTCTAGAGGCTGGAAGTTCTAACCATGGTGCCAGCAGGGCCAGGCGCTCTCTGAGACTTAGTAGACTCCCTCCTTGCCTCATCCTAGTTTCTTATGGTAGCTGTCAGTCCTTGACGTTCCTTGGCTAGTGGCTGCATCTTTCCAGTCTGCCTCTTCTGTTACATGGTGTTCTCTTTGTGTATCTTTGTCTATACCCTTCATTGGATTAGGGCCCACCCTAATTCAGTATAACCTTAATCTTAACTTGATTATATTTGCAAAGATCCTATTTCCAAATAAGGTCACATTCACAGACAGCAAGGGTTAGGTCTACAACATATGTTTTGAGAGAATACAGTTTAATCCATAGTAACCTCTCAGTATTTTTCTCCCTGTTTCAACCTCTGTGACTAAGATTTTTCTTATTTTTGGGAGTGGCTTGGCCAGTAGAGTTTTAGTTCATTATGTTACTTTGTGGACTAGGCCCTGTATTTTTCAGAACTAGCAAAGTAGTTGTTAGAGTTCCTTAAGCTATCTTCTCTCACTATTTAAACTTTTAAATTTATAAGCTATTAAACTTTAATCTTATTGAACGCTATTGTTTTGCATTTTAAAAGCATACTTGTTATCCTGTTCTCTACTCCTATAAACTTCCCTTTAGTAAAGCAGACTCATTAAAATGGTGGTATAGTAGAGTATAATCCATTCTCATTCTCTTATTAATCATTTCATCGAGAAATCCACCAAAATTATCTCAAATGCTGGTGAAATTAGCATTCTACAAAGACTACAAAAAATTCAAAAAAATTCAAATAGTGACTTTGTGAGTTAGCATAATGAGTATTTAGAAGTATAAAAATATTGATTTCTTAACTTCCAAAATAATCATTTGTATCCCAGGATTGGTAAACTGAATTTAATTTTTTGTTTGTTTCGTAGCTCAGGAATCTTGCTTTTAAGAAAATTCCCCAGAAATCCTCCCATGGCATTTGTAATGCTCAGCATGAGCTATCATTACCAAACCCAGTACAGAAGGATTCACGGGAAGAAAATTGGCAAGAGTGGAGACAAAGAGATGAGCAGGTACAGCTAAGTAAATCAAATTGTTTTGCTTTGGTTTTCAGTGCATTTTTGCATTTTTAAGATAGCAGTGCATCTGACCATGACACCACTGTTCTGAGGAGCATTTTATATTGGATTAACTCCTATGTGTTTGCTACTTTTTATAAGAGGTTCTGGTTTTTATCTACTAGGAAAGCAGATTGACACATATTATACTTGTTAGTTTTGGCAATTTCAAGCAGTTATTTTCTGAGTTTTAAATTCATCTGCCTTTTTACAAATGAGGGAGAGATAGGGAAGGGAGAAAAACAGGATTAAATTATTTCAAGTAAAAAAATCACATTTGTAAGACCAGAGGTCTCTTATTAAAAATACTCAGTGAAATCATTAGAGAAGTGCAAATCAAAACTACAGTGAGGTATCACCTCACACCAGTCAAAATATCTACAAACAATAAATGCTGGAGAGGGTGTGGAGAAAAGGGAACCCTCTTGCACTGTTGGTGGGAATGTAAATTGATACAGCCACTATGGAGAACAGTATGGAGGTTCCTTAAAAACTAAAAATAGAACTACCATACGACCCAGCAATCCCACTACTGGGCATATACCCTGAGAAAACCGTAATTCAAAAGGAGTCATGTACCACAATGTTCATTGCAGCTCTATTTACAATAGCCAGGACATGGAAGCAACCTAAGTGTCCATCGACCGATGAATGGACAAAGATGTGGCACACATATACAATGGAATATTACTCAGCCATAAAAAACTTGAGTTATTTGTAGTGAGGTGAATGGACCTAGAGGCTCACACAGAGTGAAGTAAGTCAGAAAGAAAAAAACAAATACCGGAGGCTCACACATATATATGGAATCTAAAAAAAAAAAAAAAAAAAGATTTTGAAGAACCTAGGGGCAGGACAGGAATAAAGACACAGACGTAGAGAATGTACTTGAGGATATGGGGAGGGGGAAGGGTAAGCTGGGATGAAGTGAGAGAGTGGCATGGACAGATATACACTACCAAATGTAAAATAGATAGCTAGTGGGAAGCAGTGCATAGCACAGAGAGATCAGCTCAGTGCTTTGTGTCCATCTAGAGGGGTGGGATAGGGAAGGTGGGAGGGAGACGCAAGAGGAAGGAGATATGGGGATATATGTATATGTATAGCTGATTCACTTTGTTATAAAGCAGAAACTAACACACCATTGTAAAGCAATTATACTCCAATAAAGATGTTAAAAAAAATACTCAGTGACAGTTTTACTTAAAGAAAGAAAGACTTTGAGGGGAAACTTTTCCTTTTCAACCTTGTTGTAAAAGAGTTTATGACATTTGTTTGTTTTTTTTAGCCTATTTACACGATGTTTTGTTCTTTTATGCTTCTATTAAATAAATGTCATTAATAACCAAATCAAAGAGATAATTTAATAAAACCAATCAATTTCTTTTTGTGTGTGTGGTATCCAGGGAAGTAACACACTAAGCCTGGAGTGTACTCTAGGAGGTGCTGTATGTATGGGAAATGAATAGTTATTTTCTTATCTGTTAAACTGCCATTTGATCTGTTGGGAATAGGTATTGTTTTAGCAGATGTTTGGCTTAATGGAGTGGCTATACCTATCATGCTTGTGTTACCAGTTTTAAAAGAATTAGACTGGGGACTTCCCTGGTGGTGCAGTGATTAAGACTGCCTGCCAATTCAGGGGACACGGGTTCGATCCCTGGTCCAGGAAGATCCCACATGCTGTGGAGCAACTAAGCCCATGTGCCACAACTACTGAGCCTGTGCTCTAGAGCCCACGAGCCACAACTACTGAGGCTGCGTGCCACAACTACTGAAGCCCACATGCCTAGAGCCTGTGCTCCACAACAAGAGGAGCCACCACAATGAGAAGCCTGCGCACTGCAATGAAGAGTAGCCCCTGCTCGCCACAACTAGAGAAAGTCTGTGTGCAGCAACAGAGACCCAACGCAGCCAATAAATAAGTAAATAAGTAAATGTTCCTGTAAAAAAAAAAATAGAATTAGACTATACTAAACTATGCTCTTAACATAAACTATGTTAATTATAACATTTTCTATAGAATTTTGTAGTGCCTCGGGCTCATCTTTATGAGCATCAGTTATTACACTAGGGCTGTGCAAAAGTGATATTTCCAAGCATTGGTAAACTGGATAAATCATCTTGTATTATTCTAGAGGGGTTATTTGATTCTTTTTTCCTTCTACAGCATTCATTATGACATTTTTTTTTCTGGTTTACAAGTATTATTAACGTAATGATCTACTTGTTTAGACAGTAATAGAATTTGCTAGTGTCTTCACCAGAGAGAATTTCTCCCAGTGGCCCAAGAGGCACTGGAAAATTAATAAAGGAAAACTACTCAATTTTGCACCAAAATAAATGCCACGTAATAGGGGAACTTAAGCACAGATATTTGATTGCCCTTCTTCCTGCTGCCATTGATTGCTGCCAAAATGACCAAGTAATTATGAGAAGGAAATAGTCAACTTGGCCCCAACCCTATATAAAAATATCATCCAAGGCTGAGGAACTTAGAGGAATTTCTGCTGGATATACTATTGATGGGTCACTTAGGAAAACCTGGTACCTTATTTGGAAGTCTCACTTGTAGGAAAATAATCAAGGTCATGAGAAGTAAAGTAGTTCTTGGGATAATTACAGTGACAAGTGAAGAAGAGATAAGGGCAAGCTTTGGGACTGATGGACAGTATACCATCTGGAATCTAGTTTACTGTGTGGAATAGTAGATTTTAAAAGTAGGGACCAGACAGTGACTGTACCAAGCAGAAGGTATACAGTTGTGGTGGGTGTTGTCCCTCACACAGGGAAACAACACGTGTTGTTATGAGAAACTCCATGTGTTGAGGGCTGAGCCAGTCAAAAAGCTGGATATAGAAATCCTGTCTGTTACGTGGCTGCTTATTGTAAACACAAAAGAGAAATGCTAAGACAAAGTTTACTACTCCTAAATTGTCAAAGCGATAATGTAAATTTACATTGGCTAAGCCTCAGCATAAAATCTGAGAGCTGGTATTAAACAGCAACAAGATAGACAGTAAAGAAACATCCACTCCACTTACTTAGAAGCAAACACTGGATCTTAGTTGATCTCATGCCAGCTGAAGAAAAGTTTCTGCCACATAAAAGGAGAAGAACATTGTACTTAATGTCCAAAGTGAAAGTGTACTTTGGAAAAGATTTGCTATGGGGAACAGAGAAATTGATTTTAGACAGCACCTATTTTTTGATTTAATAAAAACCAAGGAGCTAGAACATTTTGTAAAAGTCAAGGTGTCAGTAATGTTATATAAAAAGGTGAAATAATAGACTGAGATGAAAAATTGGGTAAGAGAAATTGAAAGGGAGATGAGCAGAATACAGAATTTCTTTGCAGAGGTGTATACATCAAAGGAGGTATACGTTTCACACTTGAAGTGGGTAGATTTTATGTGATATATAAAATATGTGAATTATATCTCAGTAAAGGTGTTTAAAAAAAAGTAGAATAGGCCATGACTTTGATTTGATTGTATTCAGAATTTTTACCATTTTTTTTTTAATATTGAATCAAGATCAAGAGACATATTGTTCACCATTACTTGTTGCCTGGGAATAAATCTCAGTGTAGATGTTGTTCAGGTATAACCTCTTATATTTGTGGTAGTGCATTGATAATACTGATTCCAGTATTATCTTTTTAAAATTTTACATCATGGCTCAAAAATAATGAATGAATAGAAAAGTCTCTTCTCGTGGATATTCAGTGATAAATAGATCAAATTTTAATTGTGTATTTCTTATTCCTGTTGTATTGATTCAGACTCCATGTATCACTGGTTTTGTCCAACTCTGAAGTTGAATATCTGCTAGCATGTGCATAGTTAATTGTTTTTTCACATTGTAGCCTCTAGTACATCTATCTGATAAAGGCATTTTGCCAATAGTTTGTTCTGTTGTTTGTTTGTGAGTGTGATATTTCTCATTAACCTTGTGGCTGGTATAATAAGTCTATTGTTGATAGTTTGACTTGCACCTGGTTTTACTATAAGCGGTCTCTTTGTTTTTTTGGCTTTTTCTTTAGCAACAAAATTCATCACTTTTGTTCTGGAAAGCATTACTTGGTACTTGTTGTGTTCTGGAAAGACTCATACAGGTCATTGTGCTTTGGAAGTGAAACAAAAACTATAATGTCTTTAGGCCACTGGTCTGACCACATTTCATAGCAGGAAGCTAGGAACAAATAGATTGATGACTCAATAAATTGAAATTTCAAATATTCACTATGTTAATTTTCTATTTATAATTTTCCTTTTCATTTGCTTATGTGACAATCACTCTTGTGCTGACACATACAGATTTATATTCTGTATTCACTGTATTAGAGTCTTCATCTTAAAATTTATGTGTTTTTATAAGTTGCATTATTTACTATTTTCATTACTACTTTTAATCCTTCAGTGAATCATTGAACCATTTTTATTACTTTGAGATATAATTAAAGCATACAACTTAATAAATGTAAACAGCACTCAGAAGATATGAAGATGCATTAATTGAGATGAACAAAACCTGATCATTAGTATGAACACGTAGATACAGTTTTTGTAGAATATTTACAACCTTTAAAATCATAATGTTCAGGCTTCCCTGGTGGCGCAGTGCAGGGGACACGGGTTCGTGCCCCGGTCCGGGAAGATCCCACATGCCACAGAATGGCTGGGCCCGTGAGCCATGGCCGCTGAGCCTGCGTGTCCGGAGCCTGTGCTCTGCAATGGGAGAGGCCACAACAGTGAGAGGCCTGCGTACTGCAAAAAAACAAATCATAATGTTCAATAAGACTACTGGAAGATTTTCGGGGAAATGATTCTGCTTTCCAAATTAGTGAAGGTATATGTTCCACACTTTGAAAATCACTGAGTTGGAGGACCAGAAGGCGCTACTGCTCCTGTGGCTAAACACTCGGCTGCAAGTGTTAGATGTCCTCAGAATGTTGCTGTGTGTTGTTTTACAATAACCCTGTTCCCCTGAGAAATGAAGATTAATTCTGCATTTGGGATTTGTTTTGCTTGGATTTAAAGTGGGTAAAATTTTTATGGTATTTTAATTTACAAATTTTTAAAAATCTAGTTACAAAATATTTACTGTCCTTCTCATTTTTTGTTGGTTCTTCATACTCTTTAACTGATCATAAACCCTTGAGCTATAGGTTTATTTATTTAAATAGAGAAAAAATGTTTTACTACTAGATGGGGTTAGGAGGCAATGAAGGAAGCCAGGAGGAAGGGGATCTGAAGTACTCCATCTTGGGCACATGTAAGTATCTTCTCCAATCCTGTAGGCATTTTAGTGCCTACTATTTCCTCTTTTTCTTCCTTTCCTCCTCCTCCCATAAGTACAAAGAAAATGATGAAGAATTCTCAATTTGCAAACTTAACATATAAGATACTTTTTAAAAATCATGGTTATATTTGCATTTTCATGTCCAGTGCCTGTCTTTCAGGCCCAGACTTTTTTTTTTCCTTCCCAGTTCTACTTCTACATGTACTGATTAATTACATTGACAGCAGTCTTATGATTAACTAATTCTCTAATTAAGGCATGTTTAGGGAATTTGGAATCATGTTTTCTTTCTCTTTCCTGGTATTGTAGTCTTCTGTTACCTTTCTCCCTGTTATCTGGAGTAAAAAATCTTATCTTTGATTCATTCTTCATATTTAATCAGTGTTCCGAAACTTGGTCATTCTTTGGTGAGAAATAGCCTTCTTTGTTTTCTGCATTGCTATGTTCAGGTCCAGGTTCCTGTATGCTGAGGCTACAGTGGTTTAGCCAGACCCATTGATTCTAAGTTCTCATTCTTCTAATATGACAGTTTATTTCTTTAAAATTACTCTTATCAGTGTTCCTCTTTCATCTATCCTGAATCCATAATTTTTAGGGAGTGTCTGGAACCTAATTTTACCCTACCTAAGCAATCTTATTTTCTACTATTCTCCAGCATAGAGAAGGGGAATTCTAATTTATTGTGTGTAACTCTTGTGCCAGGTAGGCACTGTGCTAGGTACTTGACATACATTATAGCTTAAAATTTTCAAAACTATACTGCAAGGTTGATATTTCTGTTTCCTTTTTATTTATGAAGAAACTGAGATTCACAGAAGTTACATAACTTGCCCCAGATCACAGCTAGAATGGGTGGAATAGAAATTTAAATTATCCACCTGTGTGATCTTCCAAAGCCTGGGTTTTTTCCACATCTCTCTTGTATTGCATAGAATTTATCTTTTATCATGTATCCCATAATATATATATTCTTAATATCACACTTTTTGTTCACGTGACTCTTTCCTCCTAAAATTCTTCCATTCATTTTGCTACCTATCCAAATTATATCTCTCCTTTAAGGACCAACTTAGTTTCTTTTCTGTATGCTTCTTTGAATTCTGTTTCTTGTTTACCTATTTTCTGTCAACTTTTGTAGCACTTTTAATATCTTACTCTATTTTCTGTATGTCATGTGTGTTAGCTTTTTATTCCCAACTGGAGTAGAAATTCTTTGAGGGCAAAAGCCAAATTTTTGCTGCTACTTTAAAGGACTAGAGGCAAAGCACATAGAGGGTTCTCTGTGAATCCTTATAGGCTAAACGATCATATGGTGACATTTGGGAAGTTTTTCCTAGTTTTCAGAGTTAAACTGAAATTTAAATCATTTTTGCCTAATTGTATTTCCTTGTATATTAGTTTTTGTTAATAATTAAAAGGTAAATGTAAGCTTTAAACTGCTGTATTTAGAATCAAATGCTGGGGAGAGCCATATTTTTCACTTTTAAAAGGTCCGTTTCATTCAGTTTTTATCATTTTCTTAGAATCAGCTGTCTTAATATCTAAGTTACTTGAGATAGTTTGAAAAAAAAAATAATCGCATCTTGCAAGACTCCCAACTTTGTCTCCTCTTCTGCCTACTAATTTATTTTTGGAATATCAGGCAGAATATGTGCCATATTGGAAATAATCTTAAATGTGTTTTCTGTAAATGTTAAATGTCATTAATATGGATTAAAAGCTTAGTGGTAAATTTAACCAACTTTTCTCAGAATAAACTTAAGTAGTTTTGTTACTTTTTCTATGTTGGAATGACTGCTATGCTCTAATTATATTGAAGTATTTTGTACTCAGATTGCTTTGAGTTTAGGTAGAGAAATTGATGTAAACTTCCTTTTTTGTGTAACACTAACATGAATCCACTTCCTTTTTACCTTTTAACTGTATATTGTTTTTAAATATACATTTATATAATAAAGTATTTAAAAGGTTAACCTTTTAAAAAAGGTTACTTTTTCCTGATTGTTACTAATTTGGATTGAATTAATTCTTCAGTTCTTTTCAGTTACTCCATAGAAAAAGTATGTACAGTTTACTTGGGGCTTAACCAGAATTTCGAGTACTATATGCCCTTATTTACCATTTTAATTCTAACTATTTTTCTCTGAGTTAGATTAATTTTTTTTCTGCGATAAACCTATTTTTTCCTCCTCTTTTTGTTGTCTTAGTATAGGATTGGATGAAATGCTTTGATTAGAAGTAAAAGATTTATTAGTTCATGGTGTCCAGTGTTAACATTTTTCTACTTCTTAAGGTGTCCCTTTGAAACAGATGACTTCTTTTTGGAATTGGTTTCTATTTTAGTTTAGTTTTTTTTTTAAATCGTTAAACAACAGAAACAATTCTGAATAACTTTGGCAAAAAATAATTTGACAAAAGGATACTGAGTGATTCACAGATTTGAATTAAAAACTAAACAATGAGACCTTGGGAAAGATGGAAATAAAGGAATTCTGGGGTGCTCAGAGGCATGAACTAGTACACTCACTTTTAGAGGCTATCATCAGCTGATTGAACCCCACTTACTTTGTGTTCTCAAATTTTAGTTCCTAGGAGAACAAAAAAGAGTTAGGTCCTTTGCTCCCATCCTGTTGTTGGTGATACCATACACATATTTGTGTGGGTGTGGTAGTGGGTGGTATATAAAATTAGGTGATTGGCTGTCTTGCTAGAATCTTAGGACACTGGATTGAATTGTAGTTATTCAAAGGAATAAAGGAAGGGATTATGGACAGACAAAAACAAGCGATGCCTACTAAATTTATGCTTTTATTATACAGTATGCATAGGTCAACACATACATGTAAACAAATCCAGGATGTTTACATGTGGCAGCTATCCTATTCAGCTGCAGATATACCTTATCCCCAAAGGTAGACAACCCAAAGCCCCATCCAACCACTGTACCAATTCTGTTTGGCAATTAGGAAAAGTAATTCTTAGAGAGTAATTTGATTGGAGGGTGGCAGAAGCTAGATTATAAGAAGTTAAGGTGAGATTGAGTGGTGAGAAAGAGGAACCAAAAGATACAGATCACAAAGAATCATTTTATTATAGTGTTAGAGGAGTTTAAAGGTAGGGAAGTCATACAAAAGGAATAAAAAGATAGCAGTAAAAAGATGCACTACAATTTTTCTGTAACATCAGGCATATACCAGGACAATTGGTCCCTTATTTAAAGGTTCTATACCTGTGAATTAGTCTGTATTAAGTAAATGGTATGTTTTATAATGCTTACTGAGTTTTCAATATTCTTATATTTTTGAGTAATAATCACTGTTATATTTTCTATGTCCAAAACTAGATACCATCTTTAACATCTATTACAGTGTCAATTCCTTTGTGAGATTTTGTTTTGTTACAGTAAAAAGATTATGTATTATACAACAGATAATTGACAATGAGAAAATAAAAATATCAAAATAAGTTTTTGCTTTGGTATCTTCTATAAAACACAGAGTTCTCTACTTTGGCATGGGTAGATAACTTTGGAGAACCCAGACTGTTTATTAAAGTATTTGTTTTCTTATCCTGTATATATTGTCGTGTTGTATAATGCTATTATCTGTTTATCATTAAACTTTCTTTTTATTTTTAGCTGACATCTGAAATGTTTGAAGCAGATCTTGAGAAGGCATTGTTGCTAAGTAAATTAGAATATGAAGAACACAAAAAGGTATTTACACATTTATGGATTTAGATGTTTTAGGTTTAAGTGGTCAAAAGTTAGAACTACCCTTCCTGAATTTTGTATAAAAGTTCTTTAAAGTTTGTCCTAAAAATTTATCCTTGTAACAAAGTAATTAACATAAAGTTTTCATGAGATTTCTCCTCAAGTTCTTAGAGATAACAGAAACACAAGCACTAAGCTTTGTCCGGTGATTTGGAATGTTCAGTTAAGAAATTTCTCCAACCAAGATGAAGGGGAGAGAGGAAATGAGGCTAATAGCAGATGATTTATTTTAACTTATTTTAAATGAACATAGAAAATAGTTAAATTTTAAAAATTTAAGTAACTGTGAGTACAGGGGCATCCATTAAGAGACCCTCTGCTAGAGATACACTGCTAATTAACTGAAGTAAATAGAAGGACATTTCTGATAATTTGGCCTTGTGAATTCAGCATTTATCACTAAGCTTTGATATTGGGCTGTGTGTTGAAATGCATTCTACAGCTTGTAACTATAGGGACGTTTGCGCAAAAAGTAGTGTTTGTTTCCATTTTCTATGTTTAAATTGAGCATTTATATCATCTCCATATTATTTAACATTTTAGTCCTTTATATATATTGGGAATTTTTTTTGGTCTGTAAAGTTTATTCAACTTGTGATAACTCAGTGGTTGATCATAAATGGCCTCTGGTCATGCTTAAGGGCCTTTATACTATGTCATTGTACACTAGCTTCTTCGCTCAGGAGGAAGGGAGGAGAGGAATTAACATTTACATTAGATGAGTTTGCTATTTATTTATAGCTCAAGGGAAGAGGATGAAGATTGCTGTTAGACTGGACTTCGTACACTATATGTGTTAGTTTCATTTTCCATGTCCCTATTCCTTTTATCCAGAATTATCAAGAATAACTGTAATCCTTGTTGTTACGTGTGTAAACGGACAAAGATAAAGACATGGTCCAAGCTGTTGAGTTCAGTGGAAGGAGACACACCCATAATTGTAGTGTATTGAGAGATTTTATGTTTTCAGTGCAGTGGGAATTCAGGAAGATAGAAGAATTTTCTGTGCTTTTGATGGGGGTGGGTTTTAGGAAAGGATTCTTTCTTTTTATTTGATAAATTTGAATGTTACAATTTGTAAATTTAAGGTGTACAGTGTGTTACTTTGATACATTTATATATTGTAATATGATTGCCAGTGAAGCAATATTCATCATATTACAGCATTGTAGTATAGTATTATTGACTATATTCATTATATTGTACATTGGATCTCTATGGTTTATTTATTACTCATTATAAGTTTGTATACTTAAAGCACCATACCCCCATCCCCATCCCCATCCCCTGGTAACCACCATTTTACACATTTTATTTTAACAGGTTTGACTTTTTTTTTTTTTTTTAAAGATTCCAAATATAAGGGATATCATACAGTACTTGTCTTCCTCTGTCTGACTTATCTCACTTAGCATAATGTGCTCAAGGTCTATCCATGTTGTCACAAATGGCAGGATATCTTAGGAAAGCATTTTTAAAGTGGAGTCTTACTCAATGTATTAGAAGTTCAGCAGTAGGCAAGAGAAAGTAGGCATTCTCAGGGAAAGAGTAACAAGTACATAAGACATGTACACATGAAAGAGTAGCGTTTTGAAAAACTATAATTTACGGACCTAGAGTTGCTGGAGATACTGCTACCAGAATAGAATATAAAGAACCTCATGTACAGGCTAAGGAGGTTGAGTTTTATACATTTGTTGGCAGAGAGCTATTGAATATTTTTAACTTTCAGATTGATTTCAGGTTTTCATTTTAGAAACTTATGCCATAACAGTGTAGAAGATGAATGGAGGGGCTAAAATTAGAGAGTGTTGCAGTGTCAAGCTAGAGAAGATAGGGGAAGTGACAGAAGGTATGAATAAACGAGAATAGATTTAAGAGATCTTTAGGAGATAAACTCAACAAGACCTAGGGGCTAATTTACATATGAAGTGTATAGGAAGAATAAGCAAGGATGACTGAGGTTTCTAGCCTAGACAGTTGTGTAGATGATGGTGGCATTAAGCAAGGTACTTACTAGAAGATCAAGCAGGGAAGGCAGGGTGAACATATTTAGTTTGCAGATGTTTATTGAACATTGTTTGAGTTGTCTGTACATACACAAGTTATCAGGTAGAACTTTAAATTTTGAGTTTGAGGAACAACAGGTATAAAGCATAAGAAGAATGGGTTAAGAATGGAATAATGGTAAACAGCGGCTGCATTTTTAAGAATATAGTTGGGGAAAGAGAAGCCAGTGAAGGAGACTTAAGAATAGTCAGAAGTGTATTGAGAAAACCAAGAGATGCTTGAAAACATAATGTCTTTGGGTTTGGCATTGAAGAGAAGGTTGACTTTAATTTTAGTGTCAGAGACTAGCAGAATCCAGATTTCAGTGTGGTTAAGAAAGGAAGTTGACCGTAGATTATTGTGTTAAGTTTGGTCCTGAAATGAAGAAGAAGAGGGTGGCAACTAGGAGTTACAGACCAAGGAATAGCTTTTTATTTTTATTTCAGTGTTTAAGAGGGAAGAGATTGAGTGTATAAATAAACAGATGTCTTTTTATACGGTTTGGCTAGCCTATGTTTTTATTTTCTTATTTGCCTCTTATCTTTAAAAAATAAAACTTTAAGAAACATATTGCCCATTGGTTAGTTGATTTTACTAGTGTTAAACCAAGCTTAATTATTGTTGGTAATTTTTTTTAGGAATATGAAAATGCTGAAAATGCATCAGCTCAGTCAAGGGTTATGAATAAAAAAGAC
This sequence comes from Neophocaena asiaeorientalis asiaeorientalis, assembly GCF_003031525.2. Taxonomy (NCBI): domain Eukaryota; kingdom Metazoa; phylum Chordata; class Mammalia; order Artiodactyla; family Phocoenidae; genus Neophocaena; species Neophocaena asiaeorientalis. Next base: position 3,756,976 of record NW_020174042.1, on the reverse strand, counting down.
AAAAGAAAGACTCATCAGGGAAAAGACAAACCTCTCCCAATATCACTAAAAAAGTTTCAATCTGAAGGTAATATATGTATGAAATCTATTACACTAGAGAAGCTATTCTTAGTCCTTGTATAATTTTATTTTAAGTACCTCTCTAATTTTTAAAATAAGTAAAGATTGTTTTATTTATATGTTACTTAGAATGTAAAAAATGTAAACCTGCTTGAAAATAAACTATTTCGGGGTTAAAGTAATTTAAAATCAGTCATTAAAACCTCATAAAATTTCAATAAGAATTTGTCTTTATGTAATTCTGAATTTGTTCCTTTTCTAAAACTCACTGAAAATAAAAATTGATATTTGTAGTTTTTGAGTCATCTTCGAACATATTGTCCTTATACATAAATTGATTTGGCTTACACTAGACCAGGAATAGTATTTTCAGATTTCATCCATTATTGGTCAACCTCTTCAAGTTATCTGGAACTATATCTTAGAAAATTAAAATGTACATTTTTAGAATGAGACTTATTACCAGAAATCACTTTATAATATCATTTGTATTGGTTTTATTGAACAAAGAAGACAGAAGGAAATTATACCATCCACTGAACTTTTGAAGACAGAGCACAAAGCACATTATTTTTGAATTGGGAAATGGTGAAAACTCTAAGTCTGTGCTGTATAATATGGTAACTACTATTCATGTGTGGCAATTTAAAGATAAGTTAATTAAAATGAACAAAAATTTAAAATTCCTTAGTTGCATTAGCCACATTTGGTGCTCAGTAGCCACATGTAACTAGTAGCTTCAATGTTAGACGGCACAGGTATAGAACATTACTGTCATCACAGAAAATTTTAATGAAGAGTGCTGTGCTTATACCAATCAGAATAGTTGCTAACCGGATAAACAGCAAGGTCCTACGGTATAGCGCAAGGAACTGTATTCAAAAAGAGAAAGGAATAGTTGCTGACCAAATGAACACCTGTTTCTTCATTGACCAAGAAGTCAGTTTGACTCATGAATTTAAGCTTAATACATTGGGCATTTGTTCCATGAGGATTAATAAGACCATAGCAATAATCTAAAAAAAACCAAAACCCCAAAATACTTTGTTTTCAGAAACAAGCCTACCTGTGAAGTTAGGAATAAATTTAGAGGATCGTATTGTTTTCATTTAAGGATGAGGACACTTTTCCCTATAGTCTGCTTCTCTAAGTTGCTTTGTTTCGGGGTTAAAAAGAACAGATATATGTTAAATTTCCAACTCTAGCAAGAAAGCTTTTAATATAAGAATTATGTCATTAAAAACTAGGCAGAGACATGAAAAGAATGCTTTTTAAAACTTCTTTATTTTTCATATGTTTAAGTACTATGTAAATTTATTAGATGCATTGAGAAAGACATTAGTATGATACTGTTAAAGGGAAGCTGTACAACTGTTTCAAAACATGGTTAACACAGTCATAGTACTTCCCTGGGTTTCGGGCATCACATTGTATATTAAGTAGAAGGTGCTAGAAGAATGACTGGATAACCCACCAGGATTTGGTAGTTTGACCTGAAACATGTGATTTTGACATTTACTGGGTTTATGGCCTCTATTCTGATCAACAGATGCTTTAGAGAACTGGACCAGCTTTTAGATTCTCAAATAGATTTCTCATAAGAAGCTATACTATTAAATTATTTTTAGTCCTTGAGCATGGAAAATTTCTGCTGTGCACGAGAAGCATTGTTAAATATTAGATATCCTGATCATCTTCAATTTAAGAACACTTGCTACCTATTTGTACTTTAGTTCAACCTTATATCTGTGTGGATTCCCTATGTCTTCCTTGTAATCACTTCCCAGAAATATTGTTGTTACTAAGTCAATGATTTGTTTAATTTGGATATAGTTATGCCCTCTTTTTTGTATTCATTTATAAGCATACATTAATTCTTAGGATTTTTTTCACAGTATTATCAAATCACTATGATATGTATTTTTAAAATTTAAAAAAAACTAGGTAATAGTTTTGAAGGACACAAATTACTATTCTACCTTTTATTCCACAAAGGCAGTGATCTATACAGTTTTTACAGTAATAGTACCTTGTGATTGATTTTAGACATACTTACCTCCCTGCAAGTTCTCCCCCCCAAAATTATTTGAAACCACAAATCTAAAATATATGGGATTCAAATGTTTAAAATTTAATAATACCCCTTGGTATGGGTGGCATTTACTGGGATAGAAGTCTTTTAAGCTGAGCAAATTAGTAATTATATGGTAAATTTTAACATCATATCCCTAGAAAAGTAAATTCTGATGTGAGTCCCAGACAACCCCCAAATGTCTTCTGTAACTCTTACTATAATTTTGAAATTCTTTTCAATAACTTTGTTTAAATATTTTTTACATACTGAAATATTTTATATGTTTATGTCCTTCAGTAAAGTCTCACCATTTTTTTTTTCATTTACAGATCACATTAGTAAAAAGACTGAGGTAAGTAGTATTATAACCATCTTTATTCCAGAAAACACTTGATGGTTTGTTTTTTAATTTATTTATTTTTGGCTGCGTTGGGTCTTCGCTGCTGCGCGCGGGCTTTCTCTAGTTGCGGTGAGCGGAGGCTACTCTTCGTTGCAGTGTGCGGGCTTCTCATTGTGGTGGCTTATCTTGTTGCAGAGCACGGGCTGTAGGCGCACGGGCTTCAGTAGTTGTGGCTTGCGGGCTCTAGAGCGCAGGCTCAATAGTTGTGGCGCACGGGCTTAGTTGCTCCGCGGCATGTGGTATCTTCCCAGACCAGGGCTCGAACCCGTGTTCCTTGAGTTGGCAGGCGAATTCTTAACCACTGTGCCACCAGGGAAGCCCACTTGATGGTTTTAAGAATGATACTTTAGTGTTTAGCAGTAAGTCTGTTTTGAGACATAGCTATTTAACCCATTAGCTTGTCATGAATGAACTCAATCCTGTCTCTGGCAATTAAAAGGATATAAAGTACATTACAGTAGAATAAAAATACTATTTGCATGCAGTATAATATCGTTTGACTTTAGCATCCTAATTGTTGTGTGTCCGAAGGTTACCACATGTAAGCTTAAAATTTTAGGGAAAAGTGGTGTAACACTTCAATCTTTACTAAAAAACATCCTGAAACCATGACTCAAGATATTTTGGAATTATGGAAATTGTGAGGTAAGCTGTGATTTTATAGTTTATATCTGTGGATAAGATAACCTGATCGTATACTTCTCTTACCATTCACCATTAGAGGGTAGTGCAGCCTACACATAATTTCCTAGTGTTATTGGTTACTTTTTTTCTTTTAAGACTCTAATACAGCCTCTATAAACCTTTTAGAATTGGAAGATACTACTATAAAATATCTTCTGATATTGAGGAAGGTACTAATGTTAGAGTTCTTTTGACTTCTTTAGGTAATAATTGAAAGTTTTATTATTCTTCTGTTACATATTATTCTTGTTAGTAATTCCATTAATTGATTTTTAATGGTCAGATGTTCCTTGATTTCACTTTAGAATGCATACATGGTTTTGAGCACTTTTTATTGTTGTTTTAGGTGTTTTCTTGACAGGTCAGGGAAATGAAATCCACCTCTAAGAAAACCACATCTAAATAACTCTTTGACTATATTAATAATATAGTCCTCAACTATGCACACAAGCACAAAATTGATTTGTTGTTAGACAGATGATAGAAATTCTTTTAAAGTTATTTACAAACCACTGTCACTGTTTTTAGATTAAAATTTAAATGACTGCAAATATAGACTGAATATTATATGTTTGAAAGTGGAAAGCATGTACTTTTGGACTGATTTCAATTTTTTTTTACCCATTGATTTATTTGGAAGATAGTTTTATGCAAATGAGAAAGCAGATACAAATGGTACACACTGTTCTTGATACTACCAGCAACTGGTAGTGGAGGGAAAAATAATTTTTATAAACTATTCATGCTTGCTTTTTCTTCTTCACTGATTTGAAAGAAAAAAATGCAGACTGACAGGATCTCATCTATTTAATATATTTAACCCAAGTCGTATTTAAACAAGCATAGGTATGTGACATAGCATATGTTTTGTCTCTCATTATAGTTTTAGAGCTGTTTTCTATTACTAAATAATTTGATGTGTAATAAAGTTCACTTTGAGTAATCCTGATGATTAAGACATTTTAAACATTTGTAAATGCATTCTAATTATAATTTATTTCCTACATAACTATTTTAAGAAATTGGTCAAAAGAATATGTAATTCACATTATCCTATGACACTTGTTAAAAATATACCAAAGTTATGTTGTATTTCTGTTAGAATTATTACCTATTTTCTCGGGACTTGGATATTTAAATGTGCAATGGTTATGCCATTGTTCTAGGAATTTAGAAAAACTTTTTCTGGAGAGTTAAAAAAAATAAGTCTGAAAAAAATTCTCATTTCAACTCTAAAATGAGATATGTTTTCTACTCCTAAAAATGTACTAAGTTTTGTTACCTTGTATGCTCAATAATTGACTTAATTGTTTCCATATTTAATATGTCACTTATGCCAAGAGATTTTTTTCCCATGGGTAAAATTCCTAACCTCTGTCGAGAGCAATATGCATGGTATCTTAGCCATCCCCCTTTAAGTCAGGAGTTTACTGGGTAAAATTCAAAAAAGAAGAGATGTTTACTTTATTGCTTGGTGAGGATGAGTACTTAAACTGCCTGTATATTTCTGTAGCTGCTAGCTAAACGTGTTCTCAGGTTAATTTCGTCATTCCCCCTTTTCTTTCTCCATCCATCTTGGTTATATGTTATTAATCTCAGTGTTTTCTTTTCAGTCCCAGTTCTTTTTAATCTCTCTCACCCTAAAACAATTGGAATAAAAATGACACTTGCAGGAGTAGAAGGTGGGAACAATTAAATTTTCTTTGTTAGATGTCCAGGAGATGTTACACTGTTAAATCAGAACCCTCCCCATTATTTGCTGCAATAGTCAAGAAGATCCCAAGAGAATTCTAGACAAGCAGAGTGAATAATAGAATAGGTGCTTTTAAAAACCTCAACTAATCATGCCTTTAAGGAACATTACTTGATCCTTAAAGTTTTTTTGTTTTTAATTTTAACTTGTTGCCTTTTTAAATGTCAGTGCTTCTGGATAGAGTATCACGTAGCTACTCCTTTCTCTTTAGCCCCACTTTTATCAGGCCTTCCCAACTCCAGTCCTTCTAATGCCACTGAATAACTTTAAAAATTTTAGTGATCATCATATGTCTTGCAGTCTAAAAGGTCAAATCTTCAATAAGCCTAAATAGACTACCTCTAGAAGAGAATGCAAGAAGTTGTAACAGTGGTTGCCAAAGGGTGGGGAAGAAGGGCTTCCTGGGACAGGGATAGGAGAAAGCCTTACTTTTCACAATATAAGCTGTTGAATTTTCTATCTAGTCTATGTACTACCTATTAAAATTTTATATTAAGAAAAAGCACTGGGTGAGAGAAAGAACCGGGGAAAAAGCCCCAGTCCTATGTGGCTCCACAGCCTATTTCTTTTTTATTGCACTGTGCTTTCAGCATGTCTGCCTTGGATATATGAGCTTGTATAAATAATTTATTCATTTTAGATCCTAATTATATTAGCTAAAAAGTAAGATGTGGGATCTGTTGATTTCTAAAATTATGATAAATGGTCAGTGTGTGACTGAAATTATTATATGCTAAAAAATGAACCCAGTAGTTAATACTACCAAAACACAGAATAGCAATAATAGATCATTAAATTCTAAAAACAAATAAATTCTCCTGAGTTTTAAAAAAATCTCACCTAAAATCTGACTTTACCTAAGCAATTCAACCTATATCCTACCCCTCTCAATGTCCTGAATCCATTTTTCTTCCCATGCCTTCCCTTATTCATGTTTATTATATTTGTTAGCTCTCTTGGTTATAAGTAACAGAAACTGAACTCAGTTGAGCATAAGCAAGAAAGGAGACACTTATTTGGTTCATATAGCCAAACCGTGGAAGAATAGGGAAAGAACTGGCCTCATAGTTACTGGAGCCATGGATTTTATATAGCCTTAGGATAGTTCATTTTTCTCCCAAGTCTCAGTTGCCATTTCTGGCCTCACCTCATGGCAGTTCACATGGTTACTGGGGGACCTCAGGGTTACATCTTTATAGGATTTCCTATAAACTATTAATTAGCTCTTGAGGCTTGATAGAGTGAAGTTCAGGTGTTTTTTGTTGTTGTTTGTTTGTTTTTTGGAGAAGAAGGGAGCAAAAGTATTTCCTGGGTGGTGTGTCACACTTCCTGTCATCTCAGCATCAGGGGGCATAGAATGTCTGGTTATTATGTTAAAATTGATCAGTGGTTCTATCATTCTCCAATAAAAGGAAGCACAATTTCTTGGAGAAATGGCTCTGCTTCTAGGGCTGCAACAAGGTATATATAAGATGAGCCTGGAGCATCTTGTAGTGCTAGAAAATAAGGAAGTGCTCAAAAAACAAAAGGATAGGCTTGGGGCATATCAGAGGGACATAGGAACCAACCTGAAATACTTTGCAATGGCCAGAGCTGGGACAATATGAGAAACAAAATTAAATCCCTGAGTTGATACTAATATAAATAAGTTGTTTGAATAAATGAGAGACAAGAGACAAATCTCCCATACAGAAAATTTGCAGTAACTTATATGATTTATTCCCCCTCCAGGAGAGGGAGCTTAACTCCTTCCACTCCCCTTAAGTGTGGCCTGTATTTAGTAACTTGTTTCCAAAGATAGAGTACAGAAAGGGAGGGAAAATAACTACACTGGAGAAACCTGGCAAACACAGCCTTCACCAGGTGATCAATGTTATATTATTAGTGATAAATCATGTTGATAGCATGTACCCTTGATACGATGTGAAGAGAATGGCCTGTTCCTCTGAAAACACATGTCTAATCATGAGAAAAACATCAAACAAACCCATATCAAGGGATGTTCTACAAAATACCTGACCAGTATACCAGTATGACTTGAAAATATCAAGGTCATCTAAAACAAAGTCTGAGAAAATGTCATGGATCAGAGAAGGCTAAGGAGACAGGGTAACTAAATGTACTATCTCCTGGATGGGATCTTGGAACAGAAAAAAGACATTAGAGAAGAACTGCTTCTAGGGAAATCCAGATAAAGTGTGGAGTCTAATTATAGTAATATACCAATGTTGGTTCCTTAGTTGTAACAAATGTACCATAATAATGTAAGAAGTTATCAACAGGGGAAACTGGGTGAGAGAGATATATGGAAACTTTGTACTATGTGAAACTTTTCTGTAAATCTAAGACTATTCTGCAATTAAAAGTTTATTTTAAAAATTGATTAGTGGGTTCAGGTTTGTGAGCCAATATAAAGTTTCCCATCAGACTTTCACGTGATGCTTTTAGTAGCTGTTAATGATTATTTGCTTGATCTGTTATTTCTTTAGAGCTTGTTCTTCATTAAATTTATTACTTCAGGAATACATGCATACAGTAATAATTGAATGGTAGAATTTATGAAACCAGTAGTATCCCAGCTATTTCATTCTCTTACTACATTTTAAAGTCCTTCTCATACTTCAAGATTGACTCTGTGTCAAGCCATGCAAGAGTATTTAGAGTTCTTCTGAACGTGCTGTATTTTTTCATACTACCTTGCCTCCCATGTATTCTTCCCTTCCATCTTTCTCAGTGGTGTCTTGTCCGTGGATAGTTGTTAGTTCTTGTGAGGGGGAGTGAAATCAGGAACAACCTATGTCACCATGTTGGTGATGTCACACCCTTTCCATCTTTTTTTATTTGGCTAACTATGTGTCAGAACTCGGCCAAAGAGTCACTTTTTCCTGGAAGGGTTCACTAATCATGGTCCTATTTAGATGCCCAAACATCCTGTGTATTCTTAATATCACTCAACACCCTGTTTTATCATTGTTTTGTTTCTTCACTGGAATTTGAGTTCTTGGAAGTCTGCGACCATATCTTACTGCTTTAATTTCTTTGGTAGTCCTAACTCCTTTCACATAATAGGTAATGTAAATGAATGTTGGTTGATGAGTGAATGTTCTGCTTTCTTTCTAAAACTTTCTCTAGCCTTTTTTGGTCTGCTTCTTCTGTGTATTTTTATCACACTATAACAGAAGCATATAGGTTTTAATTCCTCTGCCAGTTCAAGCACATTGTTAGGGCCTTCATGGAGTTCTGCATTAAGAAGAATTTTAAGACTGCATACTTGCTCAGCAAGAAAAAGTGCCACACTATCAGTTAATTATGTTTGCCATTTATAAAAGAGGAAGAAGTGGCTGCATGCTTTACAGGTATTTGCCATCCCTGACGTGTATAGAAGAGTGCTTAATTATTGTGTTTATTATTATATCGTGTGTTGGTTTTTGTCTTTCGTGGTAAATTGTGAGTTCCGTGAGAGTAGCTGATATGTAGCATAGTACTAATTGCATAGTAAGGGTTTAACAAATAATTATTTCAAGTCAAATTCAAGACTTGAGTTCATCAGGGTCTGTTCTAGGGGAGAGAAGAAAGTAGACTTATCCTATATATACTGTCATCTTTAATACTATGCTTATATAAAGAACACCATTATTTTGATTTCCTCTTGGAATAAATTCAAAGCACTCAAGTGTGGCAAAAGAGGAATAACATACAGATGGAACATTTTGAAGTTTACATGTTACTGTATATTAAAGTATCTTAAAACTATTTGGGGGGTTTTTTCTTTGTTTTTTTTAACTGTAAAGCTGGGAAGCTATTCTTCTAAGAGTTGGCATGGAGCCTTTAGAAATATGAAAATAATTGTTAATCAGTGCATTTATACTTGTCAGTTTAGTTTACTCCATAAATGATGTGTTCTTCAGATAGGAAATAGGTACTCAGTGGGAAGCTAGGTTTGTTTATTAATTGAAGTATAATTTGCACACAATAATATGTACCAGTCTTAAGTGTGCAGTTTGATGAGGTTTGACACATACATAAAGTTATATGACATACATTTCTATCAAGATAAAGAACATTTTCATTACATTACAAAAAATTCCCTTCTGCCCCATCGCAGTCATTCTCTCATGCCCTCCCCTGTCCCCCACAGGCAACCACTTTTGTGATTTCTACCATCATAGATTAGTCTTGCCTCTTTATTTAAAATAAAGCATACAGTATGTTATTCTTTGGTCTGGCTCTTACCCTCAGTTTGAAGATTCATCCTTGTTGTTGTGTAGGAGTAGCTTTTTCCTTTTCGTTGTTAAATTATATTCTGTGGTGTAAATGTATCACAATGTGTTTGTTTATTCATCCTGTTGATGAACATTTGGTTTGTTTCCATTTTTTGACAGTTATGAATAAGGCTGCTATGACATTTTAAAAAACAGCTTTATCAAGATATAATTTACGGATACTCTAAAAGCTATCCATTTTAAGTGTACTATTCAGTGGATTTTAGTATATTTACAGAGTTGTACAGCCATTACCATAATCTAATTTTGGATTATTTCCATCATCCCCAAAAGAAACCTCGTGCCCATTACCTATACCCCTTTTGCCCTATCCTCCCCTCTCCCCTGGCCTAGGCAACCACTAATCTATGTTCTGTTTTTATATATTTGCCTATTCTGGACATTTTATATGAATGGAGTCATAAAATATGTAGTCTTTTTTGACTTCTTACACTTAGCATGATGGTTTTTAAGTTCATCCATATTGTAGCATGTATCAGGACATGCTACAGTTCCTTTTTATTGTTAATAGCATTCCATTGTATTTAATTTTATTTCTGTATTCATCAGTTGGACATTTGGGTTGTTTCCACTTTTTTTTGTTTCCACTTTTTGGTTATTGTGAATAATGCTGCTATGAACATTTGTGTACAAGTTCTTTTATGAACATGTGTTCAATTTCTTTTAGGTAAAAACCTAAGAATGCAATTGCTGCTGTGTCGTGGGGTAGATGTAACTGTAAGAAACTACTAAAGAGTTTTCCAAAATGGCTGTACCATTTTACACTTGTGGAAATATAGGTGGGAGTTTGTGAAATAAAGTTATTTTCGCATTCCTTGCAGGGAGGCTGACAAAAGGCTTTTTATGATGCTAGTCTTAGTTCCTTGCACTAAACTTTAAATGAAAAAACATTTTCAATAATTATTTATATTCCTCTATGCCAGTAACAGCAGAAAGTGTAATTTAAAAGCAAAATGTGGGACTTCCCTGGTGGTCCAGTGGTTAAGACTCTGCGCTCCCACTGCAGGGGGCCTGGGGTGAATCCCTGGTCAGGAAACTAGATCCCGCATGCTGCAACTAAGATCCTTCATGGGGCAACGAAGATCCCATGTGCCGCAACTAAGACCCAGTGCAGCAAAATAAATACTTTTTTTAAAAAGCAAAATGCTTTTTACAATAATAGATTATAATAATACTTAGAAATAAATCTAATAAAAGATCTGTGAGACCTATATTGGGAAAATTATAAAACTTTATTGAAAGATAGTAAAGACTTAAATGGAGACACATACCATATTCATGGATTGGCAGACTTATTATAAAGGGGTCACTTTTCCTCAAGTTAATCTATAAAATCAGTGTAATCCCAATCAAAATCACAATTTAGTTTTTAAAATAAAAATGAAATCACTTCTAAAAATTAATGTGAAAGTGCAAAGGACCAAAAATAGCCAAAATGCTCTTGAGGAAGAAAAAGATAGGAGGACTTGAGCTATCACATATCCAAGATTTTTTTTTATAAAACTAATAATTAATACTGTAAGGATTTGGCACAGTGATAGACAAATAGACCATTAGAACAAAATGGCCCATAAACAGACCAACCATGTATGTACCCTTGATTTATAACAGAATGATGTGGAGTATTACTGGGAAAAGGATGTACTTTTTAGAATAAGTGGGTTTTGGGGGCCAGCTGAATATATTTATGGAAAAAAGGGATTGGATTATTACTTCACATCATACACAAAAATTCATCCACAGTGGATCAAAGACCTAAAAGTGAAAGGCAGTGTTCTTTTAGGTACAAATATAAGAAGAATATGTTTATGATTTTAGGGTAAGGAAGACACAGAACCCACTAGATTTAAATCAAGGACTTCTTTTCATCAAAGTAAATTAGAAAAGTGAAAGGATGATCTCCAGAATAGGAAAAGATTTTTTTCCAAAGAAGAATTCAATTGAAGAATGGGTGGAAAAACAAGTACTCACAAAAGAGGATATTTACATGTCCTTAAAAACATACAAAAAGATGTTCACCCTCTTTTGTGATCAGGGAAATGCAAATTAAAACCACAGTGAGAATATTATTTATCCTCCATGTTGACAAAAATCAGAGTCTGATGATTTGAAGTGTTGCTGAGGATACAGCATAATGAATAGTACACTGCTTATGAAGAGGTAACCTGTTATAAACAGTTTGGTCCAACATAGTATTGGATGTCCTAGTCAGGGCAATTAGTCAAGAAGAAGAAATAAAAGGCATCCAGATTGGAAAGGAATTCATAAAACTGTCATTGTTTGCAGATGACATGATACTACAGTTGACCCTTGACCAATGCAGGGGTCAGGGGTGACAATCCTCCACTTAGTCAAAAATCCATGTATAATTTATAGTTGGCCCTCTGTATACACAGTTCCTCTATATTAGAGGTTCCTTTGTGTTTGGAGTTCGCATTCACAGATTCAGCCAACAGTAAATCATGTAGTACTATAGTATCTACTATTGAAAAAAAATTCACGTATAAGTGGACCCATGTGATTCAAACTCGGATTGTTCAAGGGTCAGCTGAAATATAGAAAACCATAAAGACTTCACCAAAAAACTGTTAGAACTAATAAATGAACTTTGCAGGGTACAAAACCAAGGTACAGAAATGTCTTTCATTTCTATGCGCTAATAATGAGCTATCAGAAAAATTAAGAAAACAATCCCATTTGCAATTGTATCAGAAAAATAAAATACCTAGGAATAAATTTAACCAAGGAGGTGAAAGACCTGTACACTGAAAACTACAGGAGTACCCTAGGAGATACTGCTGGTTCAGTTCCAGACTACCACAATAAAGCAAATCCTGCAGTAAAATGAGTCACATGAATTTTTGGTTTCCCAGTGCATATAAATTATGTTTACACTGTATTGTAGTCTGTTAAGTGTGCAATAGTATTATGTCTTTTAAAATGTTCATACATTAATTAAAAAATAATTTACTGATAGAAAGTGCTAACCATCATCTGACAATACAGGATTGCTATAAACTTTCAGTTTGTCAAAAACGCAGTATCTGTGAAGCACAATAAAGCAAAGCACAATAGAACAAGGTATACCTGTATTCTATTACACGGGTCCATTTATTCCTGTGCTAATATTGCAATGTGCTCATCACATCATAATGTCTTATATATGAAAGAGCAAGGAACAGTTGTTAGTCATTAGAAAAATCAAATTGGATTTCTGCCTTCCATCATACATTAAAATCTGTTCCACACAGATTAAATACTTGTATATGAAATACAAATTATACCACCCTTAGAACTATAAAATATAGGGGAATATGTTTCTGACCTGGGGGTAGGGGAAAACTTAACAAAGACACTATAAAATGAAAGATTGTTAAATTGGATGCTGTTGAAAATAAGTAACGTATTTTCCACAAATATACTAAAAAGAATTTAAAAGACAAGGCACAAATTGAGAGAAGCTATTTTCAAAACACGGAACTGATCTCTATTAGTGTCCAGATATATAACAACTGTCACATGGTTAAAAAAGAGATTGTTGTCTTGTTTTCTTACTGTCTCATAGGATAAAAATTTTTTTAAATAGGTAAGAGACATCAGGCATTTTACAGAACAGGGAAAAATTAATAGCGAAAAACATGAAAAAAATGTCCAACTTTCCTACTGTTGGAGAAATGCACATTAAGACCACACTGAGATACCATTTTTTTCCCCACTAACAGGTAGGCAAAAATTATGAAGATTGGAAATACCGAGATTCAGAGGTTATAAATCAAGGGAGTTATGGATCAGTTTACAATGGTGGAAGTGTAAATTAGTACAAATATTTTGTATAAGTTTGGTGTTCTTGGGAAGTTGGATATACATTATAACCCTGGAGTCAATAAACTTCTGTAAAGGGACAGGTAGCAAATTTTTAGGCTTTGGGGCATATCAAATCTTTTTCACAACTACTGAACTCTGCTACTGTAGAGTTCATAGGCAAAGCAGCCATAGGCAATACATAAATGAGCATGGATGTGTTCCAATAAAATTTTATTTACAGAAAACTACAACAGGCCCCTTTTGGGCCATAGTTTGCTGACCACTGATAAGACTTACCAGTTCTCATATAGGTATACATGCCCTAGAGAAACTTTCCCATGTGTCCTGGGAACTGTACTTGAATGCTTATGAATGTGTAATAGCCCAGCCAAAAAAAAAAAAAAAAACCATGGAAAGATCCAAATGTTAATCTACAGTAGAATGAATACATTTTAAATATAATCACACGATGGTTTATGCAGTAGTGAAAATTAATGTGTAGCTCTAGGTGACAAAATGGATGAATCCAAAAGAGAATGAATGTTAAGTGAAAATGTCTTAGAACTATGTCAAAGTGATACCAATTTTATAAAATGTAAAATCAAGCAAAACTAAACACTCTTGCCAAAAATGTTTAAGCTATACATAAATCAAGCCTGAAGATCTGACTTCCATTTTACAAGAACTATAGGGATTAGATGTACCAGTTAACTGATACCTAATGGAAGCAATTAGGCAAATCTAGAAGATGGACATTTTGTAGGACAACTGGCCTGGTCTCTTCAGCAAGAAAGTATTATGGAGAAGAAAAGGTGGACTGTGGAGAGGAGAGGTTCTGGATTAAAGGAGATTTAGGAATGACCAATGTAATATCTAGACCCAAATTAGATTAGCAATAGTAGACATTTTTATACAGTTGAATAAATTTAAATATGAAGTAGGTATTAAGGAGTATTTTTGTTAGGTGTGATGACATTATGGTTAAATTAGAAAATTTATTTTTTGTAGCTAGCTGCATGTGAATTTTAAGATGAAATGTCGTGATGTCAATACTTTAAAATACCTAAGCAAAAAAGGGGGTGGGATAAATTGTTAAGGAAGATCTTAACAATTGTTAAAACTAGGTGTAGAGTATATGGGTGAAAAATTTCATAATAAAAAGTAAAACAAGCAAAATGAAAATATATTCTTTCCTGTTACATCTATAAGACAACAATAAAAGATGGAAATGATAAACACTAAATTTGTTACTCTTTTGGAGGGCACATGGTATGGGTAATAGTCTAGTTTTTAAGTAAAATAGTGGAATCATGGGTGTCCTTTTTTTTAAAAAAAAGCTTTACTGAGTTATAATTTACATACTATAAGATTCACCCATCGTTAAGTATATAACTCAATAATTTATAATAAATTTAAAGAACTGTGCAACCATAACTATAGTCTAAATTTAGAACATTTCTATCATCCCTCAAAATTCCCTTATATCCATTTGTAGTCAATTTCTACTCCACCTTCAGCCCCTGGCAACTGCTGATCTACTTTGTGTCCCTATAGATTTGCCTATTCTGGTATCTAATGTGAATGGACTCATACAACATGTATTCTTTCATATCTGGCTTTTACTTAGCATAATGTTTTTGAGGTTTGTCTGTGTTATAGGATGTGTCAGTAATTCACCTCACTTTATTGTTGAATAGCGTTCCATTGTATACATGTTATTTATTCCCCAGTTGATGGACATTTGCTATCAACGTTTGATACATGTCTTTGTGTGGAGGTGTTTTCATTTCTCTTAGGTGGATACTTAGGAGTGAAATTGCTGGGTTGTATGGTAATTTGTTTAACTTTTATTTAAGTGTCTTTTCAAGCTGTTTTCCAAAGTGGCTGTACTATTTATCATTCCCAACAATATATATGAGGGTTCTTCCAGTTTCTCCACATCCCTGTCAACACTTGATACTGTCTCTTGTTTTTTTGTTGTTGTTTGTTTTGTTTTTGTTTTGTTTTTTGCAGTACGCGGGCCTCTCAACTGTTGTGGCCTCTCCCGCTGCGGAGCACAGGCTCCGCGGCCATGGCTCACGGGCCTAGCAGCTCCGCGGCATGTGGGATCTTCCTGGACTGGGGCATGAACCCATGTCCCCTGCATCGGCAGGCGGACTCTCAACCACTGAGCACCAGGGAAGCCCTGTCTCTTGTTTTGATTATAGCCACACTAGTGGCTATGTGAGTGGCTGTCTCACTTTAACTTGCAATTCTGTAATGACTAGAGATTTTGAACATCTTTTCATTTACTCATCAGCTATTCTTACATTTTATTTGGGGAAATGTCTATTCATACCTTCTGCCCATTTTTAAAAAATTAATTAATTTATTTTTTGTCTGTGTTGGGTCTTCGTTTCTGTGCGAGGGCTTTCTCTAGTTGCGGCAAGCGGGGGCCACTCTTCATTGCGGTGCATGGGACTCTCACTGTTGCAGCCTCTCCTGTTGCGGAGCACAGGCTCCAGATGCGCAGGCTCAGTAGTTGTGGCTCACAGGCCTAGTTGCTCCGTGGCATGTGGGATCTTCCCAGACCAGGGCTCTAACCCATGTCCCCTGCATCGGCAGGCAGATTCTCAACCACTGCGCCACCAGGGAAGCCCCCTTCTGCCCATTTTTATGTGTGTTGTCTTATTATTATTTTGTAAAATTCTGGATACAGGACCTCTATCAAATATATGACTTGCAAATATTCTCTCCCAGACTGTGACTTGCCTTCTTACTTTCTTAATGGTGTCTTTTGAAACAGAAAAATTTTTAATGTTGATGAAGTCTAGTTTATCAATTTTTTCTTTTATGGGTCATGATTTTGGTTAATAAGTCTTTGCCTAACCCAAGGCCACAGCGATTTATTCCAGAAGTTTTATGGTTTTAATTCTTCTTTTAAAGTCTATGATCCATTTTTTTCTTTTTTTCATTGTGGTAAAATGCACATAAAATTTACCATTTTAACCATTTTTAAGTGTACAGTTCAGCAGTATTAAGTACATTCACATTGTGCTGCCATCACCACCGTTCATCCCAATAACTCTTTTCATCTTGTGAAAGTGAAAATCTGTACCTATTAAACAATAACTCATTCTCCCCTCTGCCCCAACCCCTGAAAATCATCATTCTTCTACTTTCTATGCCTTTGAGTACTTTTAAGTACCTAATATAAGTGGAATCATACATAAATATTTGTCTTATTGCAACTGACTTATTTCACTTACCATAATGTCCTTAAGTTTCATCTGTGTTACAGCATATTGCAGAATTTCCTTTGTTTTTAAGGCTAATAGTCCATTTTTTGTATATACCACATTTTGCTTATTCATTCATCCGTTGTTGGTCACTTCGGTTGCTTCCATGTTTTAGCTGTTGGGAATAATGCTGTGAACGTGGGTGTACAGATACCTCTTTGATACCCTGCTTTCAGTTCCTTTGGGAATATACCCAGAAGTAGAATTGCTGGATCATATGGTAATTCTATTTAAAATTTTTGAGGTACCTCATACTATTTTATACAGCAGCTATACCATTTTACATTCCCACCAACAGTGTGCAAGGGTTCCAGTTTTTCCACATCCTTGCAAACACTTGTTCTATTTTTTTTTTTTTTTTTTTTACCGTACCAATCCTAAAGGGTCTGAGGTAGCATCTCATTGTGATTTGATTTGCATTTCCCTAATGATTAGTGATGTCGATCATCTTTTCATGTGCTTATTGGCCATTCGTATATCTTCTTTGGAGAACTGTCTCTTCAAGTCCTTTGTCCATTTTTTAATTTGGTTGGTTGTTGTTACTGAGTTTTAGAAATCTCTATATATTCTGGATATTAATCCCTTATCAGATATATGATTCAAAGATATTTTTTTCCCATTCTGTGGGTTGACTTGGTCACAGTGTGTAATTTTTTCAGTATGCTGCTGAATCCTGTTTCCTAGTATTTTGTTGAGGATTTTTGCATTGATGTTCATAAGGGATATTAGTCCATAGTTTTCTTGTAGTGTCTTTGTCTAGCTTGGATATCAAGGTTATGCTGGCCTCATAAAGTGAGTTAGGAAGTGTTTCTCCTCTCCAGTTTTTTAGAAGAGTTTGAGAAGGATTTATTTTAGTTCTTTAAATGTTTGGTAGGATTCACCAGTGACACCATCAGGTCCAGGGCTTTTTTTTGCTGTGAGATTTTTCATTACTGATTCAATCTCCATACTAGTTTTAGGTCTATTTAGATTTTCTGTTATTTGTGATTTAGTCTTGGTAGGTTTTGTGTTTCTAGGAACTTGTCTATTTCATCTAGGTTATCCAATTTATTTGGTGTATACCTGTTTATAATACTCTTATAATGGTCACTTCTGTAGAATCAGTAGTAATGTCCCCATTTTCATTTATTTTTTAAAAATTTATTTATTTATTTATTTTTGGCTGTGTTGGGTCTTCGTTTCTGTGCGAGGGCTTTCTCTAGTTGCAGCGAGTGGAGGCCACTCTTCACCGCAGTGCGCAGGCCTCTCACTATCGCGGCCTCTCTTGTTGCGGAGCACTGGCTCCAGACACGCAGGCTCAGTAGTTGTGGCTCACGGGCCCAACTGCTCTGCGGCATGTGGGATCTTCCCAGACTAGGGCTCGAAACCTTGTCCCCTGCATTGGCAGGCAGATTCTCAACCACTGTGCCACCAGGGAAGCCCCCCATTTTCATTTCTGATTTTAGTAATTCGAGTCTTCTTTCTTTTTTTCATAGCTCTTCTGGATGAAGATTTGTCAATTTTTAAAAATCTTTTTGAAGAACCAACTTTTGGTTTCATTGATTTTTCTCTATTATTATTATTATTATTATTGCAGTATGCGGGCCTCTCACTGTTGTGGCCTCTCCCATTGCGGAGCACAGGCTCCGTGGCCATGGCTCATGGGCCTAGCCGCTCCGCAGCATGTGGGATCTTCCCGGACCGGGTCACGAACCCGTGTCCCCTGTATCTGCAGGTGGACTCTCAACTACTGCGCCACCAGGGAAGCCTGATTTTTCTCTATTATTTTTCTGTTCTCTGCTTTATCTCTATCATTTCCTTCTTTCTGCTAGTTTTTTTTTTTTTTTTTTTTAATCCTACAGCTTGGCTTGGGTTGTTATTCTTTTTAAATTTATTTATTTATTTATGGCTGTGTCGGGTCTTCGTTTCTGTGCGAGGGCTTTCTCTAGTTACAGCAAGCAGGGGCCACTCTTCATCGCGGTGCGCGGGCCTCTCACTATCGCGGCCTCTCTTGTTGCGGAGCACAGGCTCCAGACGCGCAGGCTCAGCAGTTGTGGCTCACGGGCCTGGTTCCTCTGTGGCATGTGGGATCCTCCCAGACCAGGGCTCAAACCCGTGTCCCCTGCATTAGCAGGCAGATTCTCAACCACTGTGCCACCAGGGAAGCCCCCTTCTGCTAGGTTTGAATTTAGTTTGTTCTTTTTCTAGTTCCTTAAGTTGTAAAGTTAAGTTCTTGATTTGAGATCTTTCTTGTTTTTTAAGGTAAGCATTTATAGCTATAAATTTCTCCTCTAGCACCATTTTCACTGTGTCCCGTAAGTTTTGGTATGTTGTGTTTTGGTTTTCACTTGTCTCTGTGATTGTCCTTGTGGTTTCTTCCTTAATCCTTTGGTTGGATAAAATTGTGTTGTTTAATTTCCACATTTTGTGAACTTTCCACTTTTCTCTGTGTTGTTGATTTCTAACTTCATCCGACTGTGGTCAGAAAAAATACTTTGTATGATATCTGTCTTTTAAAATCTGTGGAGACTTAATTTGTGGCCTAATGTGGGCTATCCTGGAAAATATGTGTGCACTTAGAATGAGTATACTGTTGTTCGTTAGAGTGTTCTGCATGTATCTGTCAGATCGAATTGGTTTATTGTGTTAAGTCCTCTATTTCCTTACCTATGTCTGGTTGTTCTGTTCATTATTGTGAGTGGTGTATTGAAATCCCAAACTGTTATTGGAGAACTGTCTATTTCTCCCTTCAAACCTGTCAGGTTTTGCTTAATATATTTTTAGGGTCTGTAGTTAGGTGTGTAAATGTTTATAATTATATTTTCTTGCTGTATTAAACCTTTTATTAATATATCCTGTCCTTCTTTATCTCTTGAAACTTTTTTTGATGTAAAGTCTGTTTTGTCTGATATTAGTGTAGCCACTCTTGCTCTCTTTTGCTTATATTTTCACATAGTGTAATTTTTCATCCCTCACTTTCAACCTGTTTGTGTCTTTGGATCTCAAGTGAGTCCCTTGGAGAGAGCATATATTTGGATCATGAATCTTTATACATTCTACCAATCTCTGTCTTTTGATTGGAGAGCTTATTCATTTTCATTTGATGTAATTACTGATAAGGAGGTACTTATTTTTTTTTAGTTAATTAACCTAAAATATTATGTTAGTTTCTCAGATTTAACGTAGTGATTTGATATTTTTATGCATTGTGAAATGATCACTGCAATAAAACCAGTTACATCCATTATCACACAAAGTTGTTTTTACAGTATTTTTTAAAAATTTATTTATTTATTTATTTTTGGCTGCATTGGGTCTTCGTTGTTGTGCGTGGGCTTTCTCTAGTTGCAGCGAGTGGGGGCTACTCTTCATTGCCGTGTGTGGGCTTCTCGTTGCAGTGGCTTCTCTTGTTGCAGAGCACAGGCTCTAGATGCACAGGCTCAGTGGCCATGGGTCACGGGCCTAACTGCTTCGCGGCACGTGGGATCTTCCTGGACCAGGGTTCGAACCCATGTCCCCTGCGTTGGGAGGCGGATTCTTAACCGCTGTGCCACCAGGGAAGTCCCCTGTTTTTACAGCATTATTATTATTATTTTTGGCGGTACGTGGGCCTCTTACTTTTGTGATCTCTCCCGTTGCGGAGCACAGGCTCTGGATGCACAGGCTCAGTGGCCATGGGTCACGGGCCTAACTGCTTCGCGGCACGTGGGATCTTCCTGGACTGGGGCACGAACTCGTGGCCCCTGCACCGGCAGGCGGACTCTCAATCACTGCGCCACCAGGGAAGCCCTTTACAGCATTATTGACTACATTCCCCATGTGTACATTACATCCCTGTAACTTACTTATCTTATAGTTAGAAGTTTGTATATCTTAATTCATTTAGCCTATTTCATCCGTCCCCCTCCCCTAATCTGGCAACTGCCACTTTGTTCTCTGTACCTATAAGTATGTTTGTTTTGTTTTTTAGATTCCACTTATAAGTGAAATCATATGGTACTTGTTTTTCTCTGTCAGACTCATTTCACTTAGCATGATACAAGGAGGGACTTCTGTCATTGTGCTATTTATATGCCTTATAGTTTTTTTGTCTCTCATTTCCTGCATTACTGTTTTCTTTTGTGTTTAGTTGATTTTTTGTAGTGAAATATTTTAAATTCCTTTCCTGTTTCCTTTTGTGTATATTCTCTAGCTATGTTCTTTGTGATTACCTTGGGGATTACATTTAACATTCTGAAGTTATAACACTAATTTGAATTTATAGCAGCTTAGCTTCAGTAACATCCAAAAATTATTCCTTTACACTGCTGTCCCCACCCCTTTCAGTTTCTTTTAATTGAAGTATAGTTGATTTACAATGTTTCAGGTGTATAGCAAACTGATTCGGTTATATGTGTATATACATACACACACATATATTTCAGATTCTTTTCCATTATAGGTTATTACAAGATACTGAATATAGTTTCCTGTGCTATACAGTAGGTCCTTACTGTTTTTTCTGTTTTATGTATAGTAGTGTGTATCTGTTAATTCCAAATCCCTAATTTATCCCTTTCCCCCTTTCCCCTTTGGTAGCCTTACGTTTGTTTTCTATGTGAGTCTATGTCTGTTTTGTAACTTCCTTTATATCATTTTTTTAAGATTCCATATATAAGTGATATCATTTGTCTTTCTCTGTCTGACTTACTTCACTTAGTATGATAATCTCTGGGTCCATCCATGTTGCTGCAAATGGCATTATCTCATTGTTCTTTTATGGCTGAGTAATTTTCCTGTGTATGTGTGTATGTGTGTATCTTCTTTATCCATTCATCCGAAGATGGACATTTAGGTTGCTTCCATGTCTTGGCTATTGTAAATAGTACTCCTCTGAACATTGGGGTGCATGTATGTATTCAAACTAGAGTTTTCGTCTTTTCTGGATATATGCCTAGGAATGGGCTTGCTGGATCATATGATAACTCTATTTTTAGTTTTTTAAGGAACCTCCATACTGTTCTCCATAGTGGCTGCACCAGTTTACATTCCCATCATCAGTGTAGGAGGATTCCCTTTTCTCCATACCCTCTCCAGCATTTATTTGTAGACTTTTTGATGATGGCCATTCTGAACAGCATGAGGTGATAACTTATTGTAGTTTTGACTTGCATTTCTCTAATAATTAGTGGTGTTCAGCATCTTTTCGTGTGCCTGTTGGCCATCTCTGTGTCTTCTTTGGAGAAATGTTTATTTAGGTCTTCTGCCCATTTTTGGATTTGTTTTTTAAATTGAGCTGTTTGTATATTTTGGAAATTAATACCTTTTCTGGTTACATTGTTTGCAAATATTTTTACCCAGTCCATAGATTGTCTTTTTGTTTTGTTTATGGTTTCCTTTGCTGTGCAAAGCTTATAAGTTTAATTAGGTCCCACTTGTTTATTTTTGTTTTTATTTCCATTACTGTAAGAGACAGATCCAAAAAGATATTGCTGTGATTTATGTCAAAGAGTGTTCTGCCTATGTTTTCCTCTAGGAGTTTTATAGTATCTGGTCTCACATTTAGGTCTTTAATCATTTTGAGTTTATTTCTGTGTATTGTGTCAGAGAATGTTCTAATTTCATTCTTTTATATGTAGGTGTCCAGCTTTTCCAGCATGACTTATTGAAGAGACTTTTTTCTCCATTGTGTATTCTTGCCTTCTTTGTCACAGATTATTATTATTATTATTATTATTTTTTGCGGTACGCAGGCATCTCGCTGTTGGGGCCTCTCCCGTTGTGGAGCACAGGCTCCGGACGCGCAGCCTCAGCAGTCATGGCTCACGGGCCCAGCCGCTCTGCGGCATGTGGGATCTTCCCGGACCGGCACACAAACCCGTATCCCCTGCATCGGCAGGGGGACTGTCAACCACTGCACCACCAGGGAAGCCCTGTCATAGATTAATTGACCATAGCTGTGTGGGTTTATTTCTGGGCTTTCTATCCTGTTCCATTGATCTATATTTCTGTTTCTGTGCTAGTACTGTACTGTTTTGGTTACAGTAGCTTTGTGATATAGTTTGAAGTCAGGGAGCCTGATTCCTCCCCATCTCCATTTTTCTTTCTCAAGATTCCTTTAATTATCCTGGGTCTTTCGTGTTTCCATAAAAAGTAAAAAAAAAATTTGTTCCAGTTCTGTGAAAAATGCCATTAGTAATTTGATAGGAATTGAATTGAATCTGTAGGTTGCTTTGGGTAGTGTATAGTTATTTTGACAGTATTGATTCTCCCAATCCAAAAACACAGTATATCTTTCCATTTGTTTGTGTCATCTCTGATTTCTTTTATCAGCATCTTATAGTTTCTGGAGTACAGGTCTTTTGCCTCCATAAGTAGGTTTATTTCTAGGTATTTTATTCTTTTTGATAGTGGTAAATGAGATTGTTTCCTTAATTTCTGTTTCTCACCTCTTGTTGTTAGTGTATAGAAATACAACAGATTTCTGCGTATTAATTTTGCATCCTGAAACTTTACTGAATTCATTGATGAGTTCTGGTAATATTTTGGTGGCATCTTTAGGATTTTCTATGTATAGTATCATATCATCTGCAAACAGTGACAGTTTAACTTCTTCTTTTCCCATTTGGATAACTTTTATTTATTTTTTTCCTCTTATTTTTGTGGCTAGCACTTCCAAAACTATGTTGAATAAAAGTGGCGAGAGTGGACATCTTTGTCTTGTTTCTGATCTTAGAGGAAAAGCTTTCAGCTTTTCACTGTTGAGTATGATATTAGCTGTGTGTTCATCATATATGACCTTTATTATGTTGAAGTGTGTTCCCATTGTGCCTACTTTCTGGAGAGTTTTTAATCATAAATGGATGTTGAATTTTATCAGAAGCTTTTTCTGCATCTGTTGAGATGATCGTATGGTTTTTATTTTTCAAGTCGTTAATGTGGTTCATCAAACTGATTGATTTGTGGATATTGAAAAATCATTGCATCCCTGTGATAAATCCCGCTTGATTATGGTGTACGACCCCTTAATGTGTTGTTGGATTCAGTTTACTAGTATTTTGTTGAGGATTTTTGTGTCTATGTTCATCAGTGATATTGGTCTGTAATTTTCTTTTTTTGTGATATCTTTGTCTAATTTTGGTATTCAAGGTGATGGTGGCCTCATAGAATGAGTTTGGAAGTGTTCCTTCCTCTGCAGTTTTTTGGAATAGTTTCAGAAGGATAGGTTTTAACTCTTCTCTAAATGTTTGATAGAATTCGTCTGTGAAGCCATCTGGTCCTGGACTTTTTCTGTTGAGGGTTTTAAAATCTGTTTCCATTTCAGTACTTGTGATTGGTCTGTTCATATTTTCTGTTTCTTCCTGTTTCAGTCTTGAAGATTGTATAACACCTTTCTAAGAATTTGTCCATTTCTTCTAGGGTATCCATTTTTATTGGCATATAGCTGCTCATAGTAGTCTGTCATGGTCCTTTCTATTTCTGTGGTGTCAGTTGTAACTTCTCCTTTTTCATTTCTTGTTTTATTGATTTGGGCCCTCTCCCTTTTTTGCTCAATGAGTCTAGCTAAAGGTTTGTCAATTTCATTTATCTTTTCAAAGAAGCAGTTTTAGTTTTGTTGATCTTTTCTACTGTTTTTTCAGTCTCTGTTTCATTTATTTCTGCTCTGATTTTTATGATTTCTTTCCTTCTACTTACTACTTACTTTGGTCTTTGTTTGTTCTTCTTTCTGTAGTTGCTTTAGATGTAATGTTAGGTTGTTTATTTGAGATTTTTCTTGTTTCCTGAGATAAGCTTGTATAGCTATAAATTTCCCTCTTAGAACTGCTTTTGCTGCATCCCATAGGTTTTGGATCGTGTGTTTGTGTGTGTGTGTGTGTGTGTGTGTGTTTTAATTTAATTAATGGATTTATTTAGGCTGTGTTGGGTATTCGTTGCTGTGCTCAGGCTTTCTCTAGTTGTGGAGAGCAGGGGCTGCTCTTTGTTGTGGTGCGTGGGCTTCTCATTGCGGTGGCTTCTCTTGTTGCGGAGCACAGGATCTAGGCACGCGGGCTTCAGTAGTTATGGCTCACGGACTCTAGAGCACAGGGTCAGTAGTTATGGCACAAAGACTTAGTTGCTCCACAGCATGTAGGATCTTCCTGAACCAGGGCTCGAACCCGTCTCCCCTGCATTGGCAGGCGGGTTCTTAACCACTGCACCACCAGGGAAGTCCCTGGATCGTTGTGTTTTCATTGTCATTTGTCTCTAGGTATTTTTTGATTTCCTCTGACTTCTGTGATCCATTGGTTGTTTAGTATCATATTGTTTAGCCTCCAAGTGTTTGTGTTTTTTACAGTTTTTTCTTATAGTTGATTTCTAATCTCATAGTGTTGTGGTCAGAAAACATGCTTGATGCTATTTCAGTTTTCTTAAAGGCTTGCTTTGTGGCCCAGCATGTGATCTATCCTGGTGAATGTTCCATGTGCACTTGAAAAGAATGTGTTTTCTGCTGCCTTTGGATAGAATGCTCTATAAATATCAATTAAGTCCATTTGGCCTAAGGTATCATTTAAGGCCTATGTATCGTCATTGATTTTCTCTCTGGATGATCTGTTTATTGATGTAAGTTGGGTGTTAAAGTCCCCCACTATTATTGTGTTACTGTTGATTTCCCCTTTTATGTTAGCATTTGCCTTGTATATTGAGGTGCTCCTATGTTGGATGCATATATTTACAATTGTTATGTCTTCTTCTTGGATTGATCCCTTGATCATTATGTAGTGTTCTTCTTTGTCTCTTGTAACAGTCTTTATTTTATTTTATTTATTTTTTAACATGTTGATTGGAGTATAATTGCTTTACAATGTTGTGTTAGTTTCTACTGTATAACAAAGTGAATCAGCTATCTATATACACATATCTCCATATCTCTTACCTTTTGCGTCTCCCTCCCACTCTCCCTATCCCACCCCTCTAGGTGGTCACAAAGCACCAAGCTGATCTCCCTGTGCTATGCAGCTGCCTCCCATTAGCTATCTGTTTCACATTTGGTAGTGTATATATGTCAGTGCTACTCTCTCACTTCGTCCCAGCTTACCCTTCCCCATCCCTGTGTCCTCAAGTCCATTCTCTACATTTGTGTCTTTATTCCTGTCCTGCACCTAGGTTCATTAGAACCACTTTTCTTTTTAGATTCCATATATATGTGTTAGCTTATGGCATTCGCTTTTCTTTTTCTGACTTACTTCACTCTGTATGACAGACTCTAGGTCCATCCACCTCAGTACAAATACCTCAATTTCATTTCTTTTTATGGCTTAGTAATATTCCACTATATATGTGCCACATCTTCTTTAACCATTCTTCCGTTGATGGACACTTAGGTTGCTTCCATGTCCTGGCTATTTTAAATAGGGCTGCAGTGAACATTGTGGTACATGACTCTTTGAATTATGGTTTTCTCAGGGTGTATGCCCACTAGTGGGATTGTTGGGTCATATGGTAGTTCTATTTTTAGTTTTTTAAGGAACCTCCATACTGTTATGCATAGTGGCTGTATTAATTTACATTCCCACCAACAGTGCAAGAGGGTTCCCTTTTCTCCACACCCTCTCTAGCATTTATTGTTTGTAGATATTTTGATGATGGCCATTTTGACTGGTGTGAGGTGATACCACATTGTAGTTTTGATTTGCATTTCTCTAATGATTAGTGATGTTGAGCATCCTTTCGTGTGTTTGTTGGAAATCTATATATCTTCTTTGGAGAAATGTCTATTTAGGTCTTCCACGCATTTTTAGATTGGGTTGTTTGTTTTTTTGATGTTGAACTGAATGAGCTGGAGTTGTATATTTTGGAGATATACAAGCAGCTTCGTCAGTTGCTTTGTTTGCAAATATTTTCTGCCATCCTGAGGGTTGTCTTTTCGTCTGTTTATGGTTTCCTTTACTGTGCAAAAGCTTTTAAGTTTCATTAGGTCCCATTTGTTTATTGTTGTTTTTATTTCCATTTCTCTAGGAGGTGGGTCAAAAAGGATCTTGCTGTGATTTATGTCATAGAATGTTCTGCCTATGTTTTCCTCTAAGAGTTTGATAGTGTCTGGACTTACATTTAGGTTTTTAATCCATTTGGAGTTTATTTTTGTCTATGGTGTTAGGAAGTCTTCTAATTTCATTCTTTTACATGTAGCTGTCCAGTTTTCCCAGCACCACTTATTGAAGAGGCTGTCTTTTCTCCATTGTACATTCTTGCCGTCTTTATCAAAGATAAAGTGACCAGATGTGCGTGAGTTTATCTCTGGGCTTTCTATCCTGTTCCATTGATCTATATTTCTGTTTTTGTGCCAGTACCATATTTTCTTGAGTACTGTAGCTTTGTAGTATAGTCTGAAGTCCGGGAGCCTGATTCTTCCAGCTCCGTTTTTCTTTCTCAAGATTGCTTTGGCTATTTGGGGTCTTTTGTGTTTCCATACAAATTGTGAAATTTTTTGTTCTAGTTCTGTGAAAAATGCCATTGGTCGTTTGATAGGGATTGCATTGAATCTGTAGATTGCTTTCGGTAGTGTAGTCATTTTCACAATGTTGATTCTTCCAATCCAAGAACATGGTCTATCTCTCCATCTGTTTCTGTCATCTTTAATTTCTGTCATCAGTGTCTTATAGTTTTCTGCATACAAGTCTTTTGTCTCCTTAGGTAGGTTTATTCCTAGGTGTTTTATTCTTTTTGTTGCAATAGTAAATGGGAATGTTTCCTTAATTTCTCTCTGATTTTTCATCATTAATGTATAGGAATGCAAGAGATTTATGTGCATTGTTATATCCTGCTACTTCATTAAATTAATTGATGAGCTCTAGTAGTTTTCTGGTAGCATCTTTAGGATTCTCTATGTATAGTATCATGTCATCGGCAAACAGTGACAGTTTTACTTCTTCTTTTCTGATTTAGATTCCATTTATTTCTTCTTCTTCTCTGATTACTGTGGCTAAAACTTCCAAAACTGTGTTGAATAATAGTGGTGAGAGTGGGCAACCTTGTCTTCTTCTTGATCTTAGCGGAAAGGGTTTCAGTTTTTCACCATTGAGAATGAAGTTGGCTGTGGGTTTGTCATATATGGCCTCTATTATGTTGAGGTAGGTTTCCTCTATGCCTACCTTCTGGAGAGTTTTTCTCATAAATGGGTGTTGAATTTTGTCGAAAGCTTTTTCTGCATCTGTTGAGATTTTCATATGGTTTTTATACTTCAGTTTGTTAATATGGTGTATCACATTGATTGATTTGAGTATATTGAAGAATCCTTGCAGTCCTGGGATCCAGTCCCAGTTGATCATGGTGTATGATCCTTTTAATGTGCTGTTGGATTCTGTTTGCTAGTATCTTGTTGAGGATTTTTGCATCTGTGTTCATCAGTGATATTGGCCTGTAGTTTTCTTTTTTTGTGACATCTTTGTCTGGTTTTAGTGTCAGGGTGATGGTGGCCTCGTAGAATGAGTTTGGGAGTGTTTCTCCCTCTGCTATATTCTGGAAGAGTTTGAGAAGGATAGGTGTTAGCTGTTCTCTAAATGTTTGGTAGAATTCACCTATGAAGCCATCTGGTCCTGGGCTTTTGTTTGTTGGAAGAGTTTTAATCACAGTTTCAATTTCAGTGCTTGTGATTGGTCTGTTCATATTTTCTATTTTTTCTGGTTCAGTCTTGGAAGGTTGTGCTTTTCTAAGATTTTGTCCATTTCTTCCAGGTTGTCCATTTTATTGGCATAGAGTTGCTTGTAGTAATCTCATGATCCTTTGTATTTCTGCAGTGTCAGTTGTTACTTCTCCTTTTTCATTTCTAATTCTGTTGATTT
Organism: Neophocaena asiaeorientalis asiaeorientalis; assembly: GCF_003031525.2. Lineage (NCBI taxonomy): Eukaryota > Metazoa > Chordata > Mammalia > Artiodactyla > Phocoenidae > Neophocaena > Neophocaena asiaeorientalis. The sequence goes on along the minus strand of NW_020174042.1, from coordinate 3,728,863 downwards.
GAGTCTCCTCCCTTTTTTTTCTTGATGATTCTGGGTAATGGTTTATCAATTTTGTTTATCTTCTCAAAGAACCAGCTTTTAGTTTTATTGATCTTTGCTATTGTTTCCTTCATTTCTTTTTCATTTATTTCTTTTTTTTTTTTCATTTATTTCTGATCTGATCTTTATGATTTCTTTCCTTCTGCTAACTTTGGGTTTTTTTTTTCTTCTTTCTCTAATGCTTTAGGTGTAAGGTTAGGTTGTTTATTTGAGATTTTTCTTGTTTCTTGCAGTAGGATTGTAGTGCTATAAACTTCCTTCTTAGAACTGGTGTGCTGCATCCCATAGGTTTTGGGTCATTATGTTTTCATTGTCATTTGTTTCTAGGTATTTTTGGATTTCATCTTTGATTTGTTCAGTGATTTATTGGTTATTTAGTAGTCTATTGTTTAGCCTCCACGTGTTGGTATTTTTTACAGTGTTTTTCCTGTAATTGATATCTAGTCCCATAGCGTTGTGGTTGGAAAAGATTCTTGATAAGATTTCAATTTTCTTAAATTTAGAAAGGCTTGATTTGTGACTGAAGATATAATCTATCCTGGAGAATGTTCCATGTGTGCTGGAGAAGTAAGTGTATTCTATTGTTTTTGGATGGAATGTCCTATAAATATCAATTGTCTTTCTTGTTTAATGTATCATTTAAAGCTTGTGTTTCCTTATTTATTTTCATTTTGGATGATTTGTGCATTGGTGAAAGTGGGGTGTTAAAAGTCCCTTACTATGATTGTGTTACTGTTGATTTCCCCTGTTATGGCTGTTAGCATTTGCCTTATGTATTGAGGTCTTCCTGTGTTAGGTGAATAAATGTTTACAATTGTTATATCCCTTGGTCATTATGTGGTGTCCTTCTTTGCCTGTTGTAACAGTCTTTAAAGTCTGTTTTGTCTGATATATTGTTATTCCACCTTTCTTTTGATTTGCATTAGTATGGAGTACCTTTTTCCATTCCCTCACTTTCAGTCTGTATGTGTCTCGAGATCTGAAGTAGGTCTCTTATAGACAGCATATATATGGGTCTTGTTTTTGTATATATTCAGGAAGTCTATGTCTTTTGGTTGGAACATTTTATCCATTTATATTTAAGGTAATTATCAATATGTACTTATTGCCATTTTGTTAATTGTTTTGGATTTGTTTTTGTAGGTATTTTCCCCCTTTCTTCTTTTGTTCTCTTCTCTTGTGATTTGATGACTTTATATTTAGTATTGTATTTGTATTCCTTTTTCTTATTTGTGTGTATATCTGTTATAGATTTTTGGTTGGTGTTTACCGCAAGGTTTTTGTATAGCAGTGTATGTATATACGTGATTGTTTTAAGTAGCTTAACCCTTAATTTCAAATGCCTTTTAAATACCTTGCATTTGTATTCTCCTCCCCTCATGATTACTGTTTTTTTATATCATATTTTATGTCTAATTGTTTTGTGCATTCCTTAACTGCTTATTGTGGATACAGATCATTTTACTACTTTTTTTAAAAAATAAATTTGTTTATTATTTATTTTTGGCTGCGTTGGGTCTTTGTTGTTGTGTGTGGCTTTGTCTAGTTGCGTGAGTGGGGGCTACTCTTCTTTGCTGTGTGCAGGCTTCTCATTGCAGTGGCTTCTCTTGTTGCGGAGCTCGGGCTCTAGGCGTGTGTGCTTCAGTAGTTGTGGCTCGCAGGCTCTAGAGCGCAGGCTCAGTAGTTGCGGCGCATAGGCTTAGTTGCTCTGTGGCATGTGGGATCTTCCCGGACCAGGGCTCAAACCTATGTCCCCTGCATTGGCAGGCGGATTCTTAACCACTGCACCACCAGGGAAGCCCTATTTTACTACTTTTGTCTTTAAATCTCCCTACAAGCTTGGTGTGTGGATGATTTCTTACCTTTATCGTATGTTTGTCTTTACCAGTGAGCCTTTTCATTCTGTAATTTTCTTGTTTCTAGTTGTGGCCTTTTCATTTTTGCCTAGATAAGTTCCTTTAACGTTTGTTGTAAAGCTGGTTTGGTGGTACAGAATTCCTTCATTTTGTGTTTGTCTGTAAAGCCTTTGATTTCTCTGTCAAATCTGAATGAGAGCCTTGCTGGATAGAGTATTTTGCTTGTAGGTTTTTCCTTTTCATCACTTTAAATATATCATGCTACTCCCTTCTATACTGCAGAGTTTCTGCTGAAAAATCAGCTGATAACCTTATGGGAGTTCACTTGTATGTTATTTTTTGCTTTTCCCTTGCTGCTGTTAGTATAGTCTCTTTATATTTAATTTTTGTCGTTTTAATTACAGTTTATCTTGGTGTATTCCTCTTTGGGTTAATCTTGTATGAGACTCTGTGCTTCCTGGACTTGGGTGACTGTTTACTTTTCAAGGGAGTTTTTTAGCTATTATCTCTTCAGATATTTTCTCGGGCCCTTTCTCTCTTCTTCTTCTGGGGCCCCTGTAATGTGAATATTAGTGCTTTTGATGTTGTCCGGGAGGTCTCTTAAACTGTCTTCATTTCTTTTCATTCTTTTTTCTTTTTTACTGTTCAGTGACAGTGATTTCACTGATCCATTCTTCTGAAGTATTTAGTTTACTATTGAGTCATTCTAGTGTATTTTTCATTTCAGTTATTGTATTCTTCATCTTTGTTTGGTTGTTCTTTATGGTTTTGTAGCTGTTTGTTAAAAACTTCCGACTTCTTGCTCTGTGCATCCATTCTCCTGCCGAGTTCTTGGATCTTTTTATGATCCTTACTTTGAACTCTTTCTTGGGTAGATTACCTATCTCCAGTTCACTTAGTTCTTCTTCTGGGGTTTTATTTTGTTCCTTTGTCTGGAACATATTCCTCTGCTGCCTCATTTTGTCTACGTTGCTATTCATATCTCTGTATGTGATAGGTCAGCTCTGATTCTTGACCTAGGAGAAGTGGCCTTCTGTAGGAAGCATCCTGTGTGTCCCCACTGTGCACTCTCCTCTTGGCACCCAAGCTGTGTGCTCTAGGGCTTCCCACTAAGAGAGCTGTGTGGTCCTTCTTTTGCAGCAGGCTCACTATGTGAGCAGTCTGGTAGCCTTGATTGGCCCCTAGTCTGCTTAGTTGCTAGGCCCTGCCTTGTGCAGATGCTGTTGGCTGCTGTTTAATAGGGCCTGGTCATAAAGTGGCTGGATTGGATGCAGAGTCCTAGGGGGCCCTGGGGCTAATACTGGCTTACTGGTGGGCAGAGTCAGGGTCCTGAAGAGTCTGTGGCTGTTGCCAGTCCACCGTTGCCAGATCCTGTGGTTAGTGCTGGAATACTGGCAGGCAGAGCTTGTCCTAGAGTCTGGCTGTAGGTCCCAGGGATCTCAGAGCTCGTTTCAGATTTTTTGGGAGAGGCAATTCCTGATACAGTTTTTGGGTCCACAGTGTCCCAGAGGTTGCTTTGGCCAGCTAGTGGGCAGGGTCAGGGCCTGGCTGGTCCCAGGGTTGGGTCTGGCCTGCATTGCAGGATCATAGTTTTCTTACTTCTGGTGTCTGCCTGCAGTGGGTGAGGCTAATCTAGAGCTTGTGCAGGCTTGCTGGTGGGAGGGGCCGATGCCTGGCCACTGGTGAGTGGATCTGGGTCTCGGCCCTCTGGTGGGCAGGGCCATATCTCGGGGCATGTTTGGAGGCAGCTGTGGGCTCAGGAGGTCTTCAGGCAGCCTGTTTGTTGATGCCTGGGGCTGTGTCCCTGCCCAGTTAGTTGTTTGGCCTGAGGTGTCCTAGCCCTGTAGCCTGCAGGCTCTTGGGTGGTGCCAGGTCTTGGAGCTGATGAGCCCAGATGTCAGCCCCCATGGCAGCAGAGTTCACACAGCTGAATGTTCCCCAGTATGTCTGTCACCAGTGTCTGTGTCCCCCCGGTGAACCGCATCCACCCCCCCACCTTTCCAGGAGACTCTCCAAGACCAGCAGGTAGATGTACTCCTGTCAAATTACTGCTTTTGCCCTGGGCCCCGGTGTGCATGAGATTTTTGTGTGCAACCTTTAAGAGTAAAGTCTCTATCACCCCCAGTCCTGTGGGGCTCCTGTAGTTAAGCCCCACTGACCTTCAAAGCTGAATGCTCTGGGGGCTTGTCTTCACTGTGCTGGACCCCTGGGCTGGGGGGCCTGACATGGGGCTCAGAATTCTCATTCCTGTGGGAGAACCTTTGCAGTATAGTTATTCTCCAGTTTTTGCGTTGCCCACCTTGGGGTATGGGGTTAGACTGTGTCACGAGTCCACCTCTCCCATCCATCTCATTATGTCTTTAGTTGTAGAAGATCTTTCCTGGTAGGTTCTAGTCTTCTTCATCAGTGGTTGTTCTGCAGATAGGTGTGAAGTTGCTGTGCTTGTGAGAGGAGGTGAGCTCTTGGTCTCTGTACTCTGCTGTCTTGACCACTCTTCCCTTTCAGTTGCTGATGTCATAAAATTACATCTTTATGCATTGCATGCCCCAAAACATAAACTGATAATTATTTTAAGTGCATTAGTCTTTCAAGTTATGTAGAAAACAAGATTTGGAGTTACAAATCAAAGTTATGTTAATGTTAGCATTTACACTAATAATTGTTTTTGTTCCTTTAAACATATTAGTCTCTCAAAAAGTACAGTCACATGCCATTGTTACAATAAGACTTGCTTTTTTTTTTTGCGGTACGCAGGCCTGTCACTGTTGTGGCCTCTCCCATTGCAGAGCACAGGCTCCGGACGCGCAGGCTCAGCGGCCATGGCTCACGGGCCCAGCCGCTCCGTGGCATGTGGGATCTTCCCAGACCGGGGCACGAACCTGTGTCCCCTGCATCAGCAGGTGGACTCCCAACCACTGCGCCACCAGGGAAGCCCAATACTTGGTTTTATAATTAGCCTTTATTGAGATGTTTATTTCCCCATGTGGCTTTCAGTTACTGTCTAATGTTCGTTCTTTTTACCTTCCCAGCACTACTGTGAGTATTTCTTGCAGGGCAGGTCTAGTGGTCACAAACTCCCTCAGATTTTGTTTTTCTGGGAATGTCTTGATTTCTCACTCACTTTTGAAGGAGAGTTTTGCCACATATAACATTCTTGGTTGAAAGGTTTTTTTCTTTTAGTATTTTTAATATTTCAGCCCATTGTCTCCTGGCCTTCAAAGTTTCTGATGAGAAAACTGCTTATGACCTTATAGAGGATCCCTTGTATATGATGCTTTTCTTCCTTTTGCTGCTTTTATGATTTTATTTTGTCATTGTCTTTTTTTTTTTTAAATTGGCTGCGTCAGGTCTTTGTTGCAGTGCGCAGGCTTCTCTCTAGTTGTGGCATGCAGGTTTTTTTCTCTCTAGTTGTGGCGCATGGGCTCCAGAGCACATTGGCTCTGTAATTGTGGTGTGCGGGCTCCAGAGCATGTGGACTCTGTATTTTGTGGCATGTGGACTCTCTCTAGTTGAGGTGCATGGGCTTAGTAGCTGTGGCATGTGGGCTTAGTTGCCCCACGGCATGTGGTATCTCAGTTCCCCCAACCAGGGATTGAACCTGTGTCCCCTGCAGTGGAAGGGGGATTCTTTACCACTGGACCACTGGGGAAGCCCCTTGTCATTGTCTTTTGAAAATTTATTATAATGTGACTTGCTGTGGGTCTTTTTGAGTCCATCTTACTTGGAGTTCTTTAAGCTTCTTGGATGTTTATAGTCATGTCTTTCATCAGATTTGGGAAGTTTGTGGTTTTTGTTTTTTGTTTTTTTTTGCGGTACACGGGCCTCTCACTGCTGTGGCCTCTTCTGTTGCGGAGCACAGGCTCTGGAAGTGCAGGCTCAGCGGCCATGGCTCACGGGCCCACCCGCTCCACGGAATGTGGGATCTTCCCGGACCAGGGCACGAACCCGTGTCCCCTGCATTGGCAGGTGGACTCTCAACCACTGAGCCACCAGGGAAGCCCTGATTTGGGAAGTTTTTAGCCATTATTTCTTCAGATATTCTCTCTGCCCCTTTCTATCTCTTTTCTTCTTCTAAGACTCCCACAATTTGTATGTTGGCCTGCTTGATGGTGTCCCACAGGTCCCTTAGGCTCTGTTTGCTTTTCTTCAATCTTTTTTCTTTCTGTTCTTCAGCTTAGATAATTTCTGTTGTCCTGTCTTTAAGTTTACTGATTCTTTCTTCTGCCTGCTCAACTCTGCCTTTCAGTCACTCTAGTGAATGTGTTGTTTCAGTTATTGTACTTTTTAGCTCCAGAATTTCCTTTTGGCATCCCTTTAGGTTTCTTTTTTTTTTTGCAGTACGAGGGCCTCTCACCGTTGCGGCCCCTCCCGTTGCAGAGCACAGGCTCCGGACGCACAGGCTCAGCGGCCATGGCTCACAGGCCCAGCCGCTCCGCGGCATGTGGGATCTTCCCAGACTGGGGCACGAACCCGTGTCCCCTGCATCAGCAGGCGGACTCTCAACCACTGCGCCACCAGGGAAGCCCCTAGGTTTCTTTTTTTAAACCCTAATTACATTTCCATTTTGTCCACACATTGTTTTCTTGATTTTCTCCACATCTTCCTTTAAATCTTTGAGCGTCTTTGAGACAGTTGAGTTGTTTTAAAGTCTTTGTCTAATACAACTGCCATAAATAAGTATTTTTCAGGAACAGTTTCTATTGATTTCTTTTTACTTTCAATGGGTTATACTTTACTGTTTCTTTGTATGCCTTGTGATTTTTTATTGAATATGAGACATTTGAGTCTAGTAATATGGTAACTCTGGAAATCAGATTCTCCTCCTTCCTCAGGGATTGGTGTTTTTTATTACTGTTTTGGGGTGGTTGTTTTTTTTTGATTGTTGTAAACTTAATGTCTTAGGTCTTTTCATAGCCTTTCCTTGGGCATTCATAGTCACTTTCTAATTTTCCCCTTACAGGCAGTTGTTTTTGAATGGCCTATTTTTTTTTTTTTAATAAGCTGGTCTTTATTGTATTTTTTCAAACATTAATATATATTTTTAATTTGTTATTTATTTTATTTTTGGCTGTGTTGGGTCTTTGTTGCCACGTGCAGGCTTTTTCTAGTTGTGGCAAGCGGGGGGCTACTCTTTGTTGAGATGTACAGGTTTCTCACTGCAGTGGCTTCTCTTGTTGCGGAGCATGGGCTCTAGATGTGTGGGCTTCAGTAGTTGTGGCCTGCAGGCTTAGTAGTTGTGGCTCGCAGGCTCTAGAGTGCAGGCTCAGTAGTTGTGGCTTACAGGCTTAGTTGCTCTGTGGCATGTGGGATCTTCCCGGACCAGGGCTCAAACCTGTGTCTCCTGCATTGGCAGGCGGATTCTTTAACCACTGTGCTACCAGGGAAGCCCATGAATGACCTCTTGTTTAAAGTCTGGCTCTCAAAAGTGGAAAAGCAAAATATGAGGGGGGAGGGGGAGGGCACTAGCTCTTTAAATTCACTGGAAGTCACTTCAGCTAGAGGGGGAGGGGCTTGCAACAATGAGGGGAGGTGCAGCAACAAGGGCTGCCTGCCTCTTTGTCTCTTGGTCTGCACCTCTGTAATCAGAAGCGGCAATTAGTGACCAGAACACAGATCCCCATTATTTGGAGGAGAGGCTCCTTGCTGCCCACCGTGGCTCCCATAAGCTGTGTACAAGCTGCTCCAGGAACATGTACACAGTTGCCTGCCACATCACTGAGGGTGGTGGATGGGTAGTTGCTACTGTGCTAAGAGCTGAAATTGACCAAAATTTACTGCAGTTTACCATCCAAGAGTTTCCCTGGAAGTTGCAAGCCTTCAACAGACTTCAGAGTTCCAAAATAGTTGTTACCAAATCAGACAGATTCTGCCAATGCAGTTATTGTCTGTGTGAGGACACAGGTTCCTGGTGCTTGCTACTCTGCCATCTTCACAGAATCTTCTCCATGATCTAATTTTGAGTTAATTTTTGTGCGTAGTGTGAAGAAAGAGTTCAGATACACTTTTGGCATGTTTATATCCAGTTCTCCCAGCACCATTTGTTGAAAACAATATTGTTTCTTTAATGAAGTAACTTGACACCTTCATAAAAAATAGACCATAAATATGTGAAGGCTTATGTCCAGTCTCCTAATTATGTTCCAGTGATCTATAAGGCTATACTTACACAGACACTGTACTGTCTTTTTCATTACATTCTTGGCACATAATAGGTGCTCAGAATTTGTTAAATTGAATTGGCTAGACTTATTAAAGAATCTGTGTTCTTAACACTTGGTGCATTTTTGTCTTTTTTCTGTTGAGGTGTGTGTTGGGGGAGGGGGGCGTTGTTGGTTCATTTTTGTTTCATTTCTCTGTAGTTTCCTGTCAAGGTATCTTTTGAAAACTTCTATCCTTAGGCTGAAAAGAAATTTTATGCCTCACTAAAGAAAAAATATCAAGGACAGAGTACCCTTTGGGATAGGCATGCTGGTAATGGTGGCAGCTATCAAAAAACAGAGGACATTAGTTGGAACGGCACTATTTAAAATAGTGAAATCCAGAGGCTGATGAGTTGCCATCATCATGCTATACCTTCCATAGAAGCTCAGCAGTGTTTTAAGCATTGTTGTATTCATTGCTTTAAAATGAAGTGTTACCAGAATATACTGGAAGTATTTTATGAAGCAGTAGACTTTGAGTTATAGCTGTACCACTTGGCAGTAGAATCACTCATGAGCAAGTTATTTAACTTTCCTATGACTATGATTACTTTGTGGGGAAAATATTCTTGCTCTATCAATTTCTTAGTGTTAATGAGATTCAACTAAAGGGATGTTTCTGTAAGTGCTTTGCAAAATATAAAGTGCTCTACAAACATTTAAAATATTATTTGTATATTAAGCACTGATACACACTTTTTTTTTTCTTTCAAACACTTTCTAAGATAAGGTGAAAGGAAAAGGATGAACAGTCATTGAACTGTTGGGTCATTTGCTGACAAATACAGTTGAAATGGGTAAAATTGGGAATATTAAAACTCAAGAATGTGGGACATAGGGAAAAGCTATGAGAGTGAGAGGAACATTTTCTTCAGTCTCTGTCTTGCGACAGGAAGTTGGAAAGGAAATGATAACTTTTCTTGGAGAACATATAAAATCTCTAACTTTACATAATTGAGTAGACTGTGATAGTCTTATCTCCTTATCATTTGTGTGTAGAATTTATGTAAAAATTGCTTTTAAATATACTGTAAAAGTTTGAGCAATACAAGGCTAGAGTAGTTAAGGCAGTGTGGTATGGCATAAGGGTAGACATATGGGTTGAAAGAATAAAATTAAGAGTCCAGAAAGAAGCCTTTTTATTTATGTTCAATTGATTTTGGACAAGGGTGCCAAGACAATTCAATGGGAAAATAATAATCTTTTAACAAATGATGCTGGATAGCCACATGCAAAAGAATGAATTTGGACCCCTTCTCACACCATATGCAAAAAATAACTCAAAATGGATTATAAACTTAAATGTAAGAACTAAAACTATAAAGCTCTTAGAAGAAAATATAGGAGTAAATCTTGATGACCCTGAGTTAGGGAGTGATTTCTTGGATAAATTGGACTTTGTCAAGATTAAAACTTTTGTGATACTAAGGATACTGTCAAGAATGTGAAAAGACAACCCACAGAATGGGAGAAAATATTTGCAAATCATGTATTTGATAAGAGACTTGTTTCTAGAACTTATAAAGAACTCCTACAACTCAAAAATAAAAAGTAACCTAATTAAAAATTGGGCAAAGTGGACTTCTCTGGCGGTCCAGTGGTTAAGACTCCATGCTTCCAATGCAGGGGGTACAGTTTCGATCCGTGGTTGGGGAACTAAGATTGCATGTGCTGTGTGGTGCAGCCAAAAAAAATTTTTTTAATAATAAATTCACATGTAGTTTAAAAAACAAAAAAATAACAAAAAAATTGGGCAAGCTATCTGAATAAACATTTTTTCACAAAGATATACAAATGTCCAATAAGCACATGAAAAGATGCTTAGCACCATTAGCCATCAGGTAAATGCAATTCAAAACCACAATGAATCTCTTTCACACCCACTTCACACCCACTAGGGTGTTTATAATTTGAAAAGATGTATAATAACAAGTGTTGGTGAGAATGTGGAGAAATTAGAAGCCTCATACACTGAATACATTAACAAGTTGTAAAATAGTATGGTCACTTTGGAAAACTATCTGGCAATTTTTCAAAAGGTTACACATAGAGTTACCATATGTCCCAGCAATTCTACTTCCAGGTATATACCCAAGAGAACTGAAAACATGTCCACACAAAAACTTGTTGCATGAATGTTTACCAGAGCATTATTCATAATAACCAAAAGGTAGAAACAGCTCAAATGTCCATCAACTGATGAATTGAGAAATAAAATATGGTGTATCCATCAGTGGGATATTATTTGGCAATAAGGAATGAAGTGCTGATAGATGCTATAATATGGATGAATCTTGAAAATATTTTGCAAAGTGAAAGAAGCCAGTCACAAAAGACCTTATACGGTATGATTCCATTTATATCAGATGTCCAGAATAGCCAAATCTATACAGACAGAAAGTAGATTAGTGTTGCCGAGGGAACAGCTGAGGGGAGGGATTAGGAGGGAATGGGAAATGATGCTAATAAGTTCTGGGTTTCTTTTTGGGCTTGGTGTAACTTTATAAATGGGTTATGGTTGTACAACTCTGTGAATATATTAAAAACCATTTAAATGTGCAAATTAAATGGGTAAATTGTATGGTACATGGATAAAAAATAATTTAAAAATCAAGCAATACCCAACTCAAAAAATATGAAGTAAAGAAAAGGACATTTGCAAATGTATCTCTACTGGTTATCTTCTGGAGATAGAGAAGAATCAGATGGTTGATTGTCTCTATGTTATTTTTTTTTCATTCTCTATCCTTCTAGTGGCTGACCAGGTTTATTAAATGCATGCATGCACTTTTGTGTTGATTGATAGTAAATCTTAATTCATTTTTGACAGGAATTGAGTTCTTCTCAGACTTTATCACATGATGGAGGATTCTTCAATAGACTGGAAGATGATGTTCATAAAATTCTTATTAGAGAAAAAAGAAGAGAACAGCTTACAGAATATAATGGAACAGATAATTGCACAGCTCATGAACACAACCAGGCATGTAAAATAGAAAATTCTCTTAAAATCACAGTGAAATTATTTTTCTTTTTTAAAAAACCTAAGCAGTGGAACTCAATTATGATTGTATAAAGTTACAGTTTTAGGATATTATCTTAGTCATTATTACACATAGATACTTATATTAAAAAGTATGAAGACTTCTTTAGTTGATAAATATTTATTGAGCATGTGCTATAATGCTAGGTATTGTTAGGCACCAATGTAGGGGAGTGGGAATATCAAGATGGATAAGACCATCCATGCCTTAGACAGAGTAGTGGGGATAGGAGGGAGACTGGAAAAATATCATTCAGCATGATGAAGGCTTTAAGAGAGATAAGAACAATAAAAAAGAGGTTTTTGAATAGAAAAGGTAATAGATCACTCCTTGGGTGAATTGGGAAAGGTGTATAAATAAGTGACATTTGGGATGGATTTTGAATGGTGAATAACTGTATAAACTGAGAAATGGAGAAAACCTAAGGGAGCTGCAAGAGCAATGGCCCAGAGCTATGAAAAGCCTGAGACTTAATATTCAGGAAACTGAAAAATTCTGCATCTAAGAAGTATAGACTTAAGTGAGTGTGGGATAACATGACTAGAGAAATAGATTGGATTTAGATTATAAAGGTCTTTATGTGAAACTAAGAAGTTAGAATTTTATCCTGCAGACCAGGGGTTGCAAACTATGGCTGGTCAGCAGTCTGTTTTGTTTTGTTTTGTTTTTTTTAGCAGTCTGTTTTTGTAAGGCTCACAAGCTAAGAATGGTATTCACATTTTAAAATATTGTTTGGAGAAATACAGAAAGAAAAGATATTATCCTATAGAGACCTCTAAGTCTGCATTTATTGTTCTCACCACAACCACCAGTCTTCTCTTTTACTTCCTCTTAAACTGTGAATCTGTTCTTTACCTTATATTGACCTCCAATACTTACTGGTCAGTCATTCAACAAATTAAACACTGCTGTGTTGTGTTATATAGGACACAAAAGAAGCCAGACTCTTAAGAACGTGTCACTCCAATGCAGCAATAATATTGCTTTCTAAAAACACTATACCACATGAAAATCTATTTTCAACTTAGTACGGGAAATCCTTGCCTGCCCTGAGGTACTTGTGAGCTTCTTCCTTTCTGGCATTGAATTAAATTTTGTGTTTTCCTGTCTTGTCTTGACTGTCAAATTTTATGTACAGTGCAAGCAACTGTGTTAACATTTATAGTTAGCCTATTTGTTTCCTCTTTTTACATTGATTATGATTTTCCCCGTTGTGGTTTGTATCTTCTTATTTTTCTGAGTCATCTCAGATCATTGTTGGATAGTAAGAATGATATTAATATACTTGAGCAAATAATTAGATGTTTCAGATCTTTTGTAGGGCAAAGTTGGGTACACATAAGTTTAATTAAATTATTAAGTAATGTTAATGATATTTTAAAACCAAAGTGACAGTGCAGTATAGTAGAAAGAGAACAGTCTTTGAAATCAAACCTAATAACACAAAATATAGCACTGCAGCTTATCAGCTGTGTTACATTGGAATGAAATTACCTGCCTTTCAGGCACTGTTATTATGAAAATTAGCGATTATGATGTAAAATGTTTAGCAGAGCATGTTGTACACAGCATGCACTTGATAATTGTTTTTGTACAAGGTGGAAAGTGGTAGATCCAAAAAAGGTAATTCATAGGAATGGAGATGAGAGATGGCTTTCTTAGGAGAAAATAGCTTTTGGTTTTTGTGGGCTTTTTAAAATTATTTATTTATTTATTTGGCTGTGCCAGGTCTTAGTTGTGGTGTGTGGGATCTTAGTTGCAGCATGTGAAATCTTTAGTTGCAGCATGCGGGCTCTTTTAGTTGTGGCATGTAGACTCTTAGTTGCAGCATGCAGGATCTATTTCCCTGACCAGGGGTCGAACCTGGGACCCCTGCATTGGAAGAGTGGAATCTTAACCACTGGACCACCAGGGAAGTCGGAAAATAGCTTTTGAATTGGAATTTAAGGGACAGTAGAATTTGAACATGAAGAAGTGAGGGAGAAGAAACTGGAATGTCAGAGTAAAAGAATGGAGGCAGTGAAGAATAAACCAGTTTAATTAAGACAAAATTCAAAGAGGAGCATAGTATAAATTTGGCATAGTGGGTTTGGAGGGATTGTGGAGGACTTAAAAGCCTGATTTATGATTTAGTCAGGAGATAATAAAGAGTTTTTGAGCAGAGGACAAAGTTCTATATGGTAATACTAATTTCACTGCAGTGCCTAGGAAAAACGGAAGGAAGGTGAAGACTAGTGATAGGAATTGGACAATATGCCATATGGTAAGGATGTAGAACAACAGTAACAAATTACTAGTGGTAATGTAATTTGGTATGACCATTTTGGAGAACAATTTGGCATTAACTTTTAAAGTTGAAGATGATGGGGAGACTGTGTTTTAGAAATTCTACGTTAGATTAAACCCTGAAGACATCTTCAACAAGAATGATTCAAACTCAGTTGTTTGTGACAACAAAATCAGTAGGAGAAATGAATGAGCTACAGCAATACATAGCAACATGGATGAATATCAAAAACATAATCTTTAATGAAAAAAGCAAGTCACCAGGGCTTCCCTGGTGGTGCAGTGGTTGAGAGTCCGCCTGCTGATGCAGGGGACACGGGTTCATGCCCTGGTCCGGGAAGATCCCACATGCCGTGGAGCAGCTAGGCCAGTGAGCCATGGCCACTGAGCCTGCGCGTCCGGAGCCTGTGCTCCGCAACGGGAGAGGCCACAACAGTGAGAGGCCTGCATACCGCAAAAAAAAAAAAAAAAAAAAAAAAAAGTAATTGCATCAAAGCATGTAAACATCTGTGTTGCTCTTGATGTGTTACCAACATTGTCTTCTAGCAGAAGGATATGAGTTTACTAACTTTTCCACAGCTTCACTGGCATTCCCTCTAATGGCCTTCGGGGCTCTGTTTTATCAATTGTCTTTGTGGCATATTTCACTCTTGTTCTGTGGATGCCTTATACTCACTATGTCCAAACTCGAGGTCATCATTTACTCTCCAAACCAAGCGTTTGGCTTGACTTCCTCATTTCTGTTTTTGGTTTTATCATTTTATCCAGATATTCAGACTCTGAACCTCCTGTTTCACTTTTCTGTTTTTCAAAGTTTGGGAGTTTTTAATCTTTGAAATAGTTCTCAGATCTATCTTCTCTTCCATTCTTATTAACATTTCTCTAGTTTAGGCTCTCATTATCTTTTTTTTTTTTGGCTCTCATTATCTTTTACTGGTATTATTTCAGTAACCTAATAAGTCTTTCTGCATCCTGCCTTATAATTCTAGGTAATTTATCTTATACATTGCTAACAGATGACTTTTAAAAAAAATTTTTGGCCGCACCACACGGCACGTGGGATCTTAGTTCCCTGACCAGGGATCGAACCTGTGCCCCCTGCACTGGAAGCGTGGAGTCTTAACCACTGGACCGCCAGAGAAGTCTGAACAGATGACTTTTTGAAAAGCAAGACTTCCATCCTGCCACACCATGTCCCTAAGCTTCAGTGTCTGTTGAATCAAGTGCAGATGTCCTCGACCTGACATTTAAAGCCCTCAAGCTTTTCAAACTGAGAGTCCCAACCCACTTAACCAGTCCTGAAATCAATTTAGTAGATTGCTACCAGCACTAACCAAAAAAAAAAGTTGTCAGCATATATGACATCTGTTCGTATTTTATGAAATTTGTTTCTGTGTATATATATATATATATAACATACAAATACATACATACACTACATACATACACTGACATGTATGTGCATTCTGGGTCACGATATAAAACATTCCTTAACATGGGTCACTGTCCAGTAAGTTTGAAAGCATTGTTCTACAGTGTAGCTTTGGCCTAAGTAACTTCAGCTGTACTCTTTCCAGTTTTTTCTCCTAGCTAGAGCAGAGCACTCCTATCACAGCGCTGGATCCTTCCCAGCTTTGCTCAAGGTTCATTTCACATGCCGTCTCCTCCCTGAAGCTCTCTCATTGCCCTATCCCAATCCCAAACACAGAAAACCTGGATATGATCTTTCCTTCTTTTTCTATACCTCATAGCATTTTGTTTTTCTTATGGCACATTTCACACAGCACATTTTTATTATTTTTGATAGATTACAAATCCCTTGTGGACATAGACTTATAGACCCTTTTATCTTCATTTTAGTATAATGTCTTCTACTTAGAAGATAAGTTTAAAATTTATTTAATGAAATATAGGACTTCATAAAAATGGGTATACATTAAAACAATATGATTTTGTTTTAAAAAGTGATGTTTGTTGTAGAAATTCTGGAAATAACTGATAAGTGAAGAAATTTTAATAGTGGCAAAAATACTTGAGGGCTTAGTATATATTTACCAGATATTCTATTAAGTACTTAAAATAATTATTTCATTCAGTTCTCACAGTTAACTGTGAAGTTGATAGGCACCTTTATGATCCCCAATTTGCAGATGCAGTGGAAAAAACTTGACCCTAATCTCATTCACTTGGAGAAAACTACCCTTGATACTTCGTTGTGGTCCTACTTTTCTATGGATTTACACTTTTTCCCCAATAATGTAGAAACTTACATGGACCACTTTTCAGTTAAATACAGAGATGGTGAGCAATTCAGATCATTAAGTAATACATTGACCCTTGAACAACACAGGTTTGAACTGCTTGGGTTTACTTATACATGGATTTTTTCAGTCGAGGTTGGTTGAATCTGCGGATGCAGAGGAGCCGCATATACAGAAGGCTGACTATATACGACTATGTGTATTTTTTTTTTTTGGCTGCATCACATCTTAGCTGCGGCATGCGGGCTCTTGCCCCACAGCATGTGGGATCTTAGTTCCCCAACCAGGGATCAAACCCGCGTCCCCTGCATTGGAAGGCGGACTCTTAACCACTGGACCGCCAGGGAAGTCCCTGACTATGTGTATTTTTGATTTCTCAGAGGGTTGGCGTCCCTAACCCCAACATTGTCCAAGGGTCAACTGTAATGTTTTTACATTAAATAATAATGTTTATAGCTAAATTGATTTCAGTTACCCACACTGAGGAAATTTTTTTTTTTTTTTTTTTTGCGGTACGTGGGCCTCTCGTTGTGGCCTCTCCCGTTGCGGAGCATAGGCTCCGGACGCGCAGGCTCAGCGGCCATGGCTCACGGGCCCAGCCGCTCCACGGCATGTGGGATCTTCCCGGACCGGGGCACAAACCCGTGTCCCCTGCATCGGCAGGCGGACTCTCAACCACTGCGCCACCAGGGAAGCCCATGAGGAAAAAATTGAAATATACCAGTTTGATATAACATTGCTTACTACTGAGGTTGCACACTTTTTGAATTTTTATTGGTCATATGCCTGCATATAGGTGCAACTGTTTTTTCTAGTTTTTTTCATTTACCTTTTGATTTTGTTTCAGTGTTTCTGGAGATTTTTCATCAAGTTAAATCTATCAGTCTTTTTCTTTTTGTTTTCTCCCTTTCATACTATGTTCAGAAGAGCTTTCCTATTCAAAGATGTTAGCTAGTAATATTATAAAGAGTTTATTTTAATACTTAAGTGTTTTTTTTTTAGTTAAAATACTATTTTATATTATTCAATGATTATATACTCAGTATAAAACAATTTTGATGAAAGGAAATTTTTAAACAATAAAGTGAAATCTTCCATAATAATTCTAAAGAGAGTTATTAAAATGTTGATGTATGTCCTTCCAGGATTTTTTCTTTGTATATAGTATTACAATTTTGAGATCATACAGATGTGTTTTATGGTTCTGTATCATCATTTTTAGTGATTTCAGAGTTTTCAGTTTGTAAATTTGTCATATATTTAGCCTATATCCTTATTGTCGGGCATTTAAATTGATGTCCAATTTTTTGTTGTAACAGCAGTGAACACTTTCATAGATACTCCCCCCTCGCATATCTATTTAAGATAAATTCCCGGAAATGAGATTTTGGGGCCATTATGATAGTATATATATTTCTAATTTTGATCCAAATTTTTTCTTCCATAATCATCTTACACTATCATCTTCTTCACTAATCTCCAACCGGGCTTGCGTCTTTAATATCCTTCAAATTCTGTAGGCTCTTTCCTGCCTCAGGGCCTTTATACCTACTGTTCTTTCTACCTGGAAAGCTCTTATCTCCCTCCACTTTTTACTTAGCCATTTCCTACCCAGTCACTCAAGGTTCATCTTAAGGGTCATGGCCTCAGAGCTTCCCTGATCCACCAGGGAATAATCCACATTATTCCCTTTATAGCACTGTGTTTCTTTTCGTCATTGCTTAAACCTTGGTTTCTAATTGCAGCATTTCTTTATGTAATATCTACCTCCTCCACCAGACAAATCCCATGAGGGCAAGAATCTTTTCAGTTCTGTTCACCATTGTACACCCAGCACCCAGCATAGGTGCTCAGTGAGTATTTTTGGAATAAAATTGTCACCACATTACTCATTAGATATAGAGAACCAATATATATTCTTATGAAAAGTATGACTTTGGGTTGATTTTTTTGCATTTAAATTTATTTATTTTGGTGTATGTTACAAGATGGCAGGCATTTAACTTGATTTTTCCAGTTAGCCATTTGTCCCATATACTACCATTATTGTGTAATTCAGCCTTTTCTCACTTCTTTAAAATACCATAGTTAGTTATATTATAATAAATTCTTGTGTCTTAAATCTCTTTCTGGACTTTCTTTTCTGTTACATTGCTGTGTCAACATAGGTGCCATGACATGTTGTTTTAATTATTTTTGCTGTATAATATATAATTATCTGGTAGGCAAATTCTACTGCATTAACTTTTTGTTTCTATCCTGTATTCTCCCAGGTGAAGTTTTGACTATCTCGCTAAGTTCCAAAGAACAAAACTCTATTGAAATTTCTGTTGAATGTACAAATTAATATTTAGTAGTACTTAGTTTTCCTATCTAAAAACACGCTTTGTTCTGTCCTTTTCAATATTTTATCATTTATTGATCCTGAAAATTACTGAATCTTATTCTTGGGGATATTTTTTATTGCTGTCTGGAGAAAATGTTTTTTCTAGTTATATCTTCTATGTGTTAATTGCTAATATAGAGAAAAACTTTTTGTTTTATTTTTATTTTTTTATTTTATTTTTTTTTGCGGTACGCGGGCCTCTCACTGTTTTAGCCTCTCCCGTTGCGGAGCACAGGCTCCGGACGCACAGGCTCAGCGGCCATGGCTCACGGGCCCAGCCACTCCGTGGCATGTGGGATCCTCCTGGACCCAGGCACGAACCCGTGTCCCCTGCATCAGCAGGTGGACTCTCAACCACTGTGCCACCAGGGAAGCCCTATTTTTGGTTTTTTGTATTATTTATTTTGTATTTTTCTCATAAGTTTCTCATAAGTTATTTTGTATTTTTCTCATAAGTCTTTTAGGTTGTTAAGATAGACTAATAACAACTTGTCAGAGACCACTTTAGTATGTTTATTCCAGGATGGAAATATCATTTCAAAGCCCTGATATTGTTCTAGGTTACGTTTGTAGTTTGAGATTAGGCATAAATATCTTATTTGCTTGTACTGTACATAATTACATTTATAAAATTGAGTACAAGTGGAAATGTATTCAACAGTTTAGGTTGCTTTAGAAAATGAATTAAAATTGGGACTTTTTTTTCCTCTTAAACCTTTCAAAAAGGATATTGTAAATCAGAATTGGCAGAACTGTCTTTGTTCTAAAATGTTTTCCTCCTTTAGGAAGTAGTTCTAAAAGATGGAAGAATTGAAAGACTAAAGTTGGAACTTGAAAGAAAAGATGCTGAAATCCAGAAGCTGAAAAATGTGATCACTCAGTGGGAGGTTTGTATATATTTACTGTTGTAAACTAATTCTATAAATTTGTACATTTTCTGTTTTTATTATATTGAAATATGTTTAATATTTGATTGATAGAAATAATATTTCTGCTATTTAGGTTTTTTAGTGCATTAATTATATATAATCTGAATGATAGTATATTTTTATCATAGTAAAATACATATAACATTAAATTTGCCATTTTAACAGTTTTTAAGTGTACAATTCAGTGGCATTAAGTACTTTCTCAGTGTTGTGTAACCATCACCACTATTTCCAGAACTTTTTCATCATCCCAAACAGAAACTCTGTACCCATTAAACTCCCTATTTCCCCTTCTACTGCAATCCTTGATAATCTCTAATCTCTGTAAATTTGCCTATTCTAGGTACTTCCTATAAGTGGAATCATGATATTTGTCCTTTTGTGTCTGCCTTATTTCACTTGGCATATTTTCAGCATGCATATCCATGTTGTAGCACGTATCAGAACTTAATTCCTTTTTATGGCTGAATAATACTCCACTGTATGTATATACCATATTTTTTGTTTATTAGTCTGTTGATGGACACTTGCACTGTTTCCACCTTTTGGCTATTGTGAATAATACAGCTATGAACATTGGTGTACAAGTATCTGAGTCCCTGCTTTCAGTTCTGTTCGTATATACCTAAGAGTGGAATTTCTGGATCATATGGTAATTCTATGTTTAACTTTTTAAGGAACCATCAAACTGTTTTCCATAGCAGCTGCACCATGTTACATTTCCACCAGCAATGAACAAGGGTACCAATTTCTTCATATCCTTGCCAACACTTGTCATTTATACAATTTTTTTTAACCACAAACCTATTACTCTCCTCCTTTCTTAGGCTTTTAAAAAAATCTCTTATTCATCTCAAGTATCATTCTCTTTTTGAACTAATTATTTTTGAACTAATTACTTTTGAACAATTATTTGTTGAATGCCTGTAATAGGCCAGGTGCTTTTCTAGACCCTGTGTATGTAATAGTGAAAAAGAGTCAAGTTCCAGCCCTGCTGGTTCTTATATTTCCCTTCCTCGTCTACTCATGCCTTTAAGAATTATCCCTGTTAAAACCTTTTTGAGCTGCACCCACTTCTGCCTTAGTTTTTTCTTTGTCATTTATATTTTCTTTTGCTTTTTTTGAGCATTTACCATGTGTTAGGCACAGTGAATACAAAGATGAGTTAGTAAGAAGCTCATAGTCTAATGGAGAAGGTAATCATGTAAATAATTGCAGTACAATGTAGAATTTGTGATTGAGATCTGACAGAGTGCTCCAGAAGCCCAGAACAGGAATAAATCCGTTGCTGCTATTGAAACTTGGTAAAGGTTTCACCAAAAAAAAGATAGTTTTTCCAGATAGAACAGTGCATACAAGGCATGAGAATGGTAGGAAATGCATTGATACTGACGTTTAGAGAAATGCAAAGTTGTAGAAGGTGAGATTGGGGGTGTTAGTTGAGGTCAGTATTTGAAGGCATTTGCATTTTAGACACGGAGAGGGCAGTGAAGGCTTTAGAAGGGAAGTGACATGAGAATTTTTTTGTGGAAGATAATGCATATAGCTGAGGCCTGGAGTGAAGACTGTCTGGTAACAAAATTAACAGGTACTGAGTGTAAGAGGAAGAACACATTTTGAACTGGTTTGGGGAAACGGAACTAATAGATCTCGTTTTGGACATGTTGAGTTTGAAATGGCTGTGGATGCAGGCATAGATGTTCAGGATGTTGAACATCTGTGTTGGACACATTGGAGTCACACCATACGTGCGTTTAACTGTGTGTTCTCTTTTTCATGAAGTTAAAAATACTAATGAGGGCACTGTATATTTCATATGTTCTTTATTATAAATTGCACAGTACTAGGATTTTATACTCTTATGTTTTCATAGATACATTTACTCTTCAGGATTGTAAATGCAAAACTATATGTTATTTTTATCGCAGTATAAAGAATATTCAGGGGTAATTTTGTTCATTTGCAATTTTTGCTTTATGAGCTGGCTTTAGGCCTTGAAGACTAAAGACATGCTTCCATATACACTGATCTGAACCTTGGAGAAAAGGCTTGAGCTAGAGTTTGATGAGGTATTAACATTGATCGAAACCCTGAGAGTGAGAATTTTATAGTGGATACAGTTTTATATTCCCAGTAGATATATTTCTGTATTCATAGTGAGTATAGTTGTAGTTGACTGTATTTGTTTTTCCCCTTCATATTTTTATGTTTCCATCTGACTTATCTCCCTCTTTCATTACTTAGCTTCTCAAAAGTCCTACTCCCTTTTATGTTTACTTCTTCCATTCAATGTATTGTCTGCAGTATTACTCAGTAACATTATTGATTTATCCTCAGCAATTTACTGGACAGAGTATTTAGTAAAAGTCATCTATTGGACTTAATTTAAAATACATCAACTTTGTTTTACAAGAAAGATTTTTGAATCTGGTAACTGCTGTACATATCTGTGTACATGTTGAGAGAAGAAATGACAAATTTCTTATATTGATCTGTTTTCTTTCCCTGACCTCTTGTATTTCTATAGTTACTAAATATATTGTTTTCTCTAATGTATTAAATATTTATAAATACTTCAGTGTGTGCTATAAGACACGTTGAATAAGAGTAGTGTAGGGGAAAAATTCCCTGGAATATGGATGTTAATGTGGGAACACAATTCCAAAATTGTTTATAATGTATAATTGTGTCATTCATGTAGTTTGAAAAGAAGCTAAGCCATTTTTTTAAGTTGAAAAATAACTGAAAGATACTTCAGTAAATTACTAATTCATTTCAGCCAAAATGTAAGTAATTCAAAAATTACTTTAAAAATATTCAGTTAATGAAATAACAAAAGATTAGTAAAGCCTTAAATGAGCAAATATAAAACTGTGCTGTACAGTAACTACTACACATGGTGTAAAATTAATACGCTACATGGGTTTTAAATACATAAAAGTTAAATTTTTATATATAAAAATTAAATAAAATAAAAATTGTAATTAAATAAAACTAAATACAGTTGAAAGTCATTTTCTCAGTAACACTGGCCACGTTTCCAGTAGTTAGCAGCCACATATTGGACAGTGGCCAATAAAGAACAGATACAGAGAGTTCTAGTATAGTACTGGTATAGAACTATGAATCATTTTTCTTTTTGTTTTCATATAATTATTTTGAATTGTATAAGGATTTTATTTGAGGAAGAAAAGAGAAAGACTCTTCAGGAAAATTTAGTTTTATTCTGAGTTTTCTCCATTTTTACTCTACTCTTCTTAAATACAGTCACCTATAATATTGATTTGTATTATTATACGAGGGATTTAATTAAGTAGTAGATAGTTGTGAATACATTTTCCTCCATCTTTTTTCTTTCAGAAGTAATTTATGTCTTTGAGCAAGCTCCATAAACTGGTAGTAAATCGTTAATTATATCATTTACTTTTAAAAAATTAAATCTTTTTTCCTTGATTATTAGGCAAAGTATAAAGAAGTAAAGGCAAGAAATGCACAGTTATTGAAAATGCTTCAGGAAGGTGAAAGTAAGTGATTTCTGTGTTTTTAGAATTAAAAGTTAATCTTAAAAATATTTGAAGATAACTTTTCAAGATATATGATTTATTAATTCAACAAAATAAAAAGGTTTCCCAAAAGGATACAAACTGGATTATTGACGATAATTTTATTATTACAAGTCTCCTTTGCAGCGCCTTAGTATTACACAAGTTTACAACTATTCAGCTAAGAAACTCTTGAAATTTCAATTCTTATGAATTATTGGAGTACATTTAGAGGCAAAACAAGAAAACATTTGCTTAAGATTCTGTTTATTAATTATTAGAGGAGAAGGCCTGTCTCAACATACTTTTGCTGCCACTCTAAACTTTTGGCAGTAGATTACCAGCAGGAAGCCAAGGAAATCAATCAAAAAAGATTAGAGATAATAACATTAGTAAAGTTGATGTTATATGAAACCACCCAAATCAGTTGCATTCCTGAATATGAATACCTAGTGATGCTAACCTTGAAAGCTCTCTGAAAATTTTCCATTAATAACAGAAAGGGAAGCATGTATTAAATTTGCAAAAGAAAATGAACCATAAAAGAGACATAGAGAAAGACATGAATAAATGAGAAAGTCTTCTGAATAGACAAAATTAAGTGTAATAAACAATTTCCCTTGTTAACAAATGTTAATGAAATCCCACATATAGCTCCTGTGAGTACTGTATAGCACTTGAGAAATTATGAAGCTCACCTTAAAGGATAAGTAAACAAGATACCCTAAATTGTTTCAAATATGAAGATACTGGGAGTGGAATTGTCCAACCAAATATTTAAACTATTAAATAACAGTTATCAAAAACCAGAAATCATGTCCAGCTGAACAGAATATATAGTCTTGAAGTAGAGTAAATACTTTTTATAACTTTACGACTTTTATAATATAACTTAACTGTTACAAGCTTAACTATGATAAAATAGAAGTTAAATAATAATGGGAAAAGGCATTATTTGAACAATTAGATATCAGTGTCCTGAGATTAATTTAGATATGCATGTCACTGAGCTCCATGTGGATCATTTAATGAATAAAATTATGAAAATAATTGTTTACAAGATGTATTTCTAATTGAAGAAAGTAAGGGTATCATTGAACATTGGATGTATGATTTTTAAATACCTAAAAATAAAGTAATATTCCTTAAGGAAACGTTTGTGAAAAGTGAGAAAATTAACTGATAAAAACTTACTCTCAAAAATAGATTGAAGGGGCTTACCTGGTGGCACAGTGGTTAAGAATCCTCCTGCCAATGCAGGGGACACAGTTTCAATCCCTGGTCCAGGAAAATCCCCCATGCCGCAGAGCAACTAAGCCCATGTGCCACAACTACTGAAGCCCGTGTGCCTAGAGCCCATGCTCTGCAGTGGAGAAGCCACTGCAGTGAGAAGCCTGCGCACGGCAACGAAGAGTAGCCCCCGCTTGCAGCAACTAGAGAAAGCCTGCACGCAGCAACAAAGACCCAACACAGCCAAAAATAAATAAATAAAATAAATAAAATTTAAAAAATAGATTAAAAATGGCTACCAGTAAATCATATCAGTGTCCATACTCCGTACTATAAGTAGTCCAAGTAGAACAATTTTATACAGGACCATGACATGAAAAATACAGTACGTTAGAGTTTACAAACTCTAGCATTTGTAATATAAATGCAAATACAGTCAGTTATGTTACAGTACAACATGTGTTCCTAAAAATCACTAATCTCTATAAAATCATACAGTTAAAACCACAAAGTTTATGGAGAAAATGGAGTTAGGAGCATACAATACTCAAAAATTTCATCAGTGACACATTAAAAAAAAAAGGGAACCTATAACAGTAACAGTTTTATACATGTTAAAATGGTTGAATACATAAATACTATAATAAATATGGCACTTAACTTTGAAGACAACCTAAAGTTTGCTGTAGAAGTAGGTTTCAGAAGGGTTGCAGCTTGTGTGTGTTAACTGTTAAGTGATGGAAGGATGGAAACTTGGTGTGGTTCTTGACACAGTGCACTGAAATAGCTGGTAGATATTTGAAGTGTGTGAGTGGGTGCAGTTTTCTTTGTTCATGAAATTGTGCTTAAGCATTAAGTACACAATTCATGTTATGTTCATGTTGTTCCCTGATGTATCAATCTCTTTGAAACACAAAACAGCATTATAGGAAAATTGACTGTAGTTAAAATATTACATAATTGTTAAAAATCACTAGTTCTCAGTGAGTGTGTTTAATTCTGAGGATGGAGGAGTAGAAAGTATAATTTGTAAAAGTTCCCAAGTTGATTCTTAAGGGACTGTGATTTGTTTCTTGAGACAGCATCTCACCTTAGTGCATATCATATTAAACTATGAAAAATAAATTTGAATGACAGAGTTATATTGGTGGAGCTCTGGTGATATCAGTACTCTTATATATTTGGACATTTCCTCCTTTACTCATTTTATTAGTTTTACCTCTTCAGTCTCTCCTAGCTTTTCAAAGTTGAAGAATTAGTTTTTCATGTATTATCCTTTACCATAGGTTAAGTAAATTGTCAGCCATGTGGAAATTTTTAAAGCCTAGGGAACACAGAGGCCAAAGAACAGATCTCTTGCTTCCCCAAAGAGGGAAAAACCTCTAGACGAATGAACAGTTCTGAGACCACAGATGTTATATGATTACTGTGCTCATATGAGCTAACACTTATTGGATAGTGCTTTAATGGTATGAAAAGTCATATAAAAATAATTCTTGTGGACCTTATGATATGCACACCTTGACAATTTAACAAAACAAACAAAAACACTCTACATTGTTTTTAAAATCTTGCTTTAAGATTAGTCGAGGCATTTTAAAGTTTTTTTCCCTATGTGAAATATTTTATTTTCTCTGTCCTTGTCCTTTTTAGTATAAATGGAAAAAATTAATCTTTTGTCATATCTGTACAATTAATATTTTAACACCACAGAAATGTAGAATTTCCAATAAAAGCTGCTGTGGTGATAATAACGATCAGAATTTACCAGTGAAAATTAAGAGGTATATATAGGGTCAAGGAATACATTAAGTATGAGGACAATTAATCTTTGCCTGACTGTATTGCTGTCTTGGTTCAGTAAAAGTATTGTTAAAGTATCTGAGTGATTGAAAAGATTATACTGCTGTTTTTCCTTTTTTGTCAGTGAAAGATAAAGCAGAAATACTTCTGCAAGTTGATGAATCACAAAGTATCAAGAATGAGCTAACGATACAGGTAAGAAAAACTATATATAGGACTGGTTATATTAAGCTGTTCTTTAGTCCTGAATTATGAAACTTGACTAAACAAAAACACAGCCCATCAATACTGCAAACCATACTTCATTATTATTATGTAATAGCAAATGATTGAAAATTCTGTTTACTGAACTGAGGGAGGTATGTATGTCCTAAAGAATAGGGGAAGATAAGGTTGTATTTTAGTTGATGTGGGCTGAATATAGAGATAGAAAGGACAGACAGAACTTATCCTGTTCATGGACTTGATTTTCTCCCCTTCCCATCCTTATTCTTTGGTCTTGTCTTAGAACAGTGAGCTTGCCCTATGTATCTTTAATATACAGCTGAATAAAATGCCTAATTGAAATTGTTTGTGAGGAGAGAGGTTCTCTTCTAATGCTCATTAATCTCATAGTCAAAAATCATCATTGTGAATGACAATTAAGAGTATTTACCAAAAAAGACCCAAAAAAGTCTTTTTTTATTGAATATTTGGTTATAGGTAACTTCACTTCATGCTGCGTTAGAACAAGAAAGATCTAAAGTGAAAGTATTACAAGCAGAATTAGCCAAATATCAGGTATGCTTTTATAATTATGAAAGTGTTTTCATCACAGATAATACATTTGGAATAGGTATATACACGTGAGAATAAAGGTACTATTTTATTCTTAGGCCAAAATTTATTCACCAAACATATTGATGATTTTGTTATTATTGGTTATATAATTTACATCATAGAAAATGTTAAGTTTATTCTAGACATTGGTATATACAGCAATAACTAAAGTAACTCAAAAAGACCTTTGGTACTACATAGATGATGTGAGATATGTGCCAGTGAACCTTATCGAGGGAAGGTACATAATGACATTTATCCCATTATATAATAAGTTTGATCACTTGGGTACAGCAGTCTCTCCTGGATATCTTCATTGTAAAGATATCTTTTCCCTTTTGTAATTAATAAATAATATGTGAAGTTATAGTTTGAGATTGTATATCCTTTTCTTTTTACCCAATGATTTTAGCATCCAGATTAAAGATATTTTTATCAGTTATTATTTTGGTAGTTGCAAAATAGTGATTTTTCTAATTCTGTCATTTCGTCTGCATTTACAAGATGGCATTCAGCATTTTTTTCTGGGTGAAGCAGTAAACAATATCAGGGCTTTGTTTCAATATATGTGTATATGTATATTTGTGAATATACACAAACACATATATTTGTATATACATATGTATGTGTGTCTATGTCATGATATAAAATGAGTTAATTGATGTGGGGGTCATAGTCAAAAAAGTTCGAAAGCCACCACTGGTGGCCTAGAGAACATAAAAGTTGTTTAGCTCCAGCTTTGACATGTCATCAATCCAGGAAGGAAGATTCCCTTTGCCTGGGAAGTTTTGAAAAGGATCTTTGAATTATTATTATTTTTAAAAAACTCTTGTTTAGAAGAAAGGTAAGAGTTTTAAGCTATATAACATTGGTACCTCTGTATAGTGGGTATCTACCTTGTAGAAAGTTTTTTAGTAAATTTATTTTTTATTTCCCTGCTATCAGGAAATCTTATTTTTAACACCTGTCATTATACATCTCAAGTTTCATATAACCTCTTCGTACTTTTTCTTCTCTGAATGAATCTTTGCAAAACTTTTATTTGGTCAGGACTGAATAACAGCATTCTCATACTTGATTTTTTTTTTTTTTTTAAAGAAGGTTTGTTGTAGACATGTTTTTGAACACCAAGAGGGAGGTTATGGGCAGAAAAAGGGTGAAACAAAGAGAAGCTGCCAACATTATTAAATGGGTCTGGGTTCCGTGTGCCCTTGATATAACCACCACTCTAAAAAATGTGCTTTCACAGACAAGTAGTTCCCAAACTTGGCTGATCATCAGAATTTCTTGGGAACTTTTTGATTGTTCAGACCACTACTAATTATCATAAGTAAATAGGCTGGGACAAAGTCTAGAGATCAGAACTTTTAAAATATTACTACTTAGGTGATTCTAGTAATTAACCAAGTTTGAGTATCATTGCCATAGTTTATAAAAATGTAGAAAAATGATAAAATTATTATAAATGCATCAAACCATTATTTATGGTTAAAATGGAGGGTAGAATAGTTATGGATGATTAAATTTTTTTGTACCTTTGTGCTTTCCATATTTTTAAAATGATTCTTTGCTTTTTGAATCAGAGTAAGGCAGAAAATGTTGTTAAAAGTAATTAATGAAAAATACTTCCTGTCTTTTAAGCCACCTTTCTCTTTCTTTGGCTCAAGTCAAATACCATTGATGGCATTTCATTTGGAGGAAATTAAATACAGATTTATATATGTCACTGAGCAAATATGAAAAGTATAATCTTTTCAACCCACTGATGAACAAAATCAGATTTCTAATGCTGTCTTATATGAACAAAACTATACAGAACTTGAATTAGAAATTGAATTACCCAAAAGGGTAATGAAGTGAATCACCAAATTTGCTGATCATATGGAGCAAATTGTCTTATTTTGATCAATTTTTTTTTTTTTTTGGGGGGCTGCATTGGGTCTTCGTTGCTGCGCACGGGCTTTCTCTAGTTGCAGCGAGCAGGGGCTACTCTTTGTTGTGGTGCACAGACTTCTCATTGCAGTGGCTTCTCTTGTTGTGGAGCATGGGTTCTAGTTGCGCAGGCTTCAGTAGTTGCAGCACGAAGGCTCAGTAGTTGTGGCATACAGGCCCTTGAGCACGCGGGCTTCAGTAGTTACAGCGTGTGGGCTCAGTAGTTGCGGTGTGTGGGCTCAGTAGTTGCGGCGCGCAGGCTCTAGGGCACGTAGGCTTCAGTAGTTGTGGCGTGTGGGCTCAGTGGTGTGGCTCACAGGCTCTAGAGCACGGGCTCAGAAGTTGTGGCTCACGGGCTTAGTTGCTCTGCGGCACGTGGGATCTTCCCAGACCAGGGATCGAACCCTGCATTGGCAGGCGGATTCTTAACCACTGTGCCACCAGGGAAGTCCTGACCAAAATTTTTATTAAAAAAAAAAAATCTGGTACAGTGCAAATGAGCTCTAAAAAATAAGATACTGGTGATCAGACTAAGTCCGGACCAGTTCAAATAGATAACTGTTTTCTACAACCTACTTTAACTGTTTGTAAAAATAACAACAGTTATTGCTATTTAAAATACGTAAAAATAATTTAGTGGTATGTTCATTCAAATTTGCAACAAACTCAGAAAAGTTCCTTCCTTTTCATAGTCAAATATGCCTTTGATCTCATTTATTCTTGAAAAGAAAATGCCCCCAAAATGTTATTTCCTCAATAATTTACCCTATTTTTCTTTACAGGGTGGCAGAAAAGGGAAAAGAAACTCTGAATCCGACCAGTGTAGGTGATTCCATTAGCCTTTGAGGTCAACACAAAAATTAAAACTTTCAGGGTTTTGCAAAAATGTATATATTTAATGCTGTGCAACTGCTGAACTATGCAGTTTTTGTTGAAGAAACTTAAAATGGTTAGCTCACTAATGGTTTATAATTTTATGTCCTTTTGGCTTAAAGTGAAAAGAAGAAAAATAGAATTCCAGCACAACTCAATGATTATTGTTTACTATTCGTACTTCCTATCACTTTAGTTTTTCATCAGTCAATAAAAGTAATTTACTCTTCCATTAATGTTTGATTTTTTAAAAATTTCAGAAACAGTGTGAAAGTATTGTTTTTGCTTATAGCACAATCAATTTAATTGGATTTAAGCTCAGTGAATATTTACGCAGCACTTTGTGCATGCTAAATCCTATAGAACATACAAGATATCCTCAAATGGCTTATGCTCAGCGGAAATAGAAGGTGGGGGTGGGTAATGACAGCAGCAACAAAAAATTACCATACATATTAGAGTGTGATATCACATTGTTTGGAAATTGAGAAAACTTGCATGAGATATGGGGTTGGCCAAAAAGTGCCTTCGGTTTTTAAGTAAAAATAAAAGACACATTTTTCATTTTCACCAAGAACTTCACTGAACAATGTATTCACCCTTTTGTTCCACTACCTTCTGCCATTTTTCAGGCAACTTCATAATCCCAAAACTTTTTTATCTTTTTGAGCAAAGAACTGTTCCAGGTGCCTTTTACAGTCTTCCAGGGAATTGAAATTTTTTCCATTAAGAATTTTGTAAAGACCTAAATAAATGGAAATCCAAAGGTGCAATGTCTGGTGAATACAGCGGATGAATCAGAACTTCCCAGCTAAGCTGTAACAGCTTTTGCCTGGTCATCAAAGAAACATGCAGTCTTGCGTTATCCTAATGGAAGATTATGCATTTTCTGTTGACTAATTCTGGATGCTTCTGGATGCTTTTTGTCGAGTGCTGCTTTCAGTTGGTCTAATTGGGAGCAGTACTTGTTGGAATTAATCGTTGGGTTTTCTGGAAGGAGCTTATAATAGAGTACTCCCTTCCAATCCCACCGTATACACATCACCTTCTTTGGATTGAAGACAGGCCTTTGGTGTGGTTGGTAGTGGTTCATTTCACTTGCCCCATGATGTCTTCTGTGCCACATTATTGTACAGTATCCACTTTTCATCACTCATCACAATTTGTTTTAAAAACGGAATGTTTTCATTACGTTTATAGAGAATCGCATGCGGAAATAAGGTCAGGAAGGTTTTTTTCGCTAAACTTAGGTAGAACCCAAACATCTAAGTGATTAACATAACCAAGCTGGTGCAAATGATTTTCAGTGCTTGATTTGGATATTTTTGAGTATGTCGGCTATCTCCTGTGTGGCATAAAGTTGCTTGTTCTCAGTTAATGTCTCGATTTGAGCACTATCAACTTCAACTGGTCTACCCAACCATGGAGCATTGTCGAGCGAGAAATCTCAGGCACGAAACTTTGCAAACCACTTTTGACACGTTCAGTGAGTCACAGCACCTTCTCCATACACTACATGAATCTTTTTTTGCATTTCGGTTGCGTTTTTACCTTTCTTGAAATAATACAGCATAATATGCTGAAAAAGTTGCTTTTTTCTTCCGTCTTCAATTTTAAAATGGCTACACAGAAATTCACCAATTTTGATGTCTTTTTTAAAATGCACACTGATATGACAGCTGTCACATACAATCTAACAAAATTGTTTTGAATGAAGTTAAAGACAACTAAGTGCTACTAGAGCCATCTTACGGAAAAAACCGAACGAAACTTTTGGCCAACCCAGTAGTTTTTTGGAAGGTGGATACCTTTTCTGTAAATTTTTTGAGAAGCATCCTAGGCAGAAGGAGTAAACTCTGGGCTGAAATATTTATTTAAAGGACAGTCTGGCTTGAGGACAGAAGTGTGACACACTGAGAATAGGAAGAGTGTTGATGTGGGGGAGGAATGAAGATAGATTTTTTTTTATTCATATAATCAGCAGTTTATGGGATTGATTTTTTTTTTTAGTGTAGTCAGTGAAATACAAATATGATTCATTAAAATACAGAGAGATTTTTGCTTTATAACAAAGGCAAACACATAAATACTGGTATTGGCCTCCAAAACCAGCATTATATGAAAGACTCCACTTCATGACAGTCTTTAATAAGAAAAAATACTTAATGTCATCATTGTTTATATGTCTGGCTTCTTCCGTGTGGTTACATGAACCTTGCAAAGAATTGTGGCTTATTATTATTCTCAACACTTAGTTCTCTATGTATCACAGAGTAGATGTTAAATAATTATTTGTTTAATTAATTGATAAAGTGGTAAAGCTTTTAAAGATAGTTTTCCCCTAATTTTACCTTTGATTAAGAATAGGTACCATCAAAACCTACTTAATTACTTAAATATATTTGGTAATCCATGGTACCATATTTTTCAATCCAGTGATGAACAAAATCAAATTTCTAATGTTGTCTTATAGGAACAAGCCAGACAGAACTTGAATAGTTTCAATTATAATTGAATTACCCAGGTAGTTAATGAACTGAATTACCAACGCCTATCACATTATCATCTGCTTTTGATTATTTACCTATACACTATCCATTTGGTACATTATCTAACATCTAACACAGTGCCTGGCACATGGTAGACACTCAACAGGTACGCCATTTTCTACTAGTGTATATATGGTTTAAAATCACCTGAGCACATAGAAAACTTCATTGATTATCCTGTTTTGTGTTGGGTATTCTCTGGAGTACTGCACTCATAACTTTGTTTTTCCTGCTGATTTTTTTCATTGATTGATGTATCCAGTTCTGTGGGCTTAATCTGTCACTTCTAGGCCAATGTCTCAATTTCAACAGAGAAAGCTTTATCTAGTAAGAGACAGAAAAGACAATCAGTTGATTTCTTCTGTTAGATTGATTTCTCAGGCATCCCCTTTTAATAAATATCTTTACTCAGATTCTTTTCTGCTTCCTGAATATGCAATGAAATTATTGATAGCTTACTATGTGTTAGGCATTGTGCTAAGTACTAGAGATGCAAATATCCACAATCAATTGGAAGAACATAGAAATGTAAAGAAATATTCATAAAATATTCCAATAAATAATAATACTGATGTATTCAAATTGCTGTTGGGGACAGAAGAAAATACATCTTACTCTTTTAAACATTTTAGACATCTTCTTTGGGATTTTTGACATTTTCTATAGTGTGTTAGTAAAGCCAACACTCTTAAACTAGAGCTTTGTTCAAGTTCTATTACTTATTAGTTGTATGGCCTTGGCTCATAATAAATATGCAATAAATGATTGAACAGCATGAAATTTGGTATCTAATGAGAATAGTCAGTGAAAGTACTGGGTAAAAATTACGTAAGATGCCATTTTTACCTGCAAATTATTTTCAGTCTAATATGAATAAACAAGCATAGCACATAAGTAAATGAAATTCAAGATAGAATACAGTGGATTCTCTAACCATTTTGTGGAAGGAAGAGAGTGTATTTGTTCAGGGAAGTCCAGTGTTACTCATTAAAAAGCTAATGTTTTAATTGATAAGTAGCTTTCCCCAAAAGTTTTAAAGGGCAGAGGCTTGTTTGACAAGAAAGGAAAATTTAAAAAGAGAGGTGAAGGAAAAGCAACGTTTACGTGTTCAGGGAATAGAAAGATAACAAGGCATGTGTTGAGCATATCAAGCTAATAATACTTAATTTTTGAGTTTTTGAAAACAAAAGTTTATGAACAAAGAAGTGATGCAGTCAAAGTTGTCCTTTAAGAAGACTGAAATGGTAATGATGTAATAGAAAATTATAGAAGAATCAATTTGGAAATATCAAGGAAGCTTTTATAATAGTAGAAACAGGACATAAAAAGGATCTGAACTAGGGAGGTGGCATTGGGATTCAGAATACAGAATAAAAAAATTCCCAGGGTGGAATTTAACAAACTTTTGTAGAGTGAGGAAAAGAACAAGGGCATTAGACATGAAAAGCAAGATCTCTAGCCTAAATGAGAGTGAGGATGATAGTGCCATTAGTAAGGTACAATGATGGAGGAATTGATGTGGGGGAGATGGACAGAATTAATTTCTGACTTTTTAAACTGGATTTGCCTACAGAACATCTGAAAATAGTCCAAGAATTTGGAAATATAGATCTGGTCCTTTGAGGGAAGGATGGATTTGGGATCTGGGATCCATCTACAGTTAAGTTGTATAAATAGTTGACATGCCCAAAGGAAAAAGTTTTTGAAGAGAAATACTGCTGAGGACAGACTTTGGAAATGGTAGGAAACAAGAGAGGTTGGTGAGAAAGGTGGGAGGCATGGTTATGAATGTTGCATAGAGGTCTCAAGTTATGAGCCTGAGGAAAAACTACTGGTTTTAACAGAGAAAGAACACATTGATAACTTTCAAAATAGCTTTTTCAGTGGCACAGAGCAAGGCACTGAGGAAAAAGTTAAACTCTGTAACACTTTTGGCAGTTATAAAAAAGGGCCCCCAAGGTGCTTTGAAGGGACTACATGGTTGAGTGAGGGTTGGTTTGTTTAAATTTAGGACTCAGTAGACCTTTACTATGTTCATGAACAAAAAGGAGCCATTTAAGAAAACAATGAGACATTTTTAGCAGAGGGGACGGAGTCATGATGGCGGAGTAAGAGGATGCAGAGTCTGTGTCTCCTCACAACTAGGGCACCTACCACACTGGTGGGGGACGTTGACACCCAAGGGGACAGGAGGAACCCCTGAGTGACTGGGTAGGACACGGGGGAGAGCAAGGGGGTAGGATAAGTGGAGGTGGGATGGGAGCAGTGCCCCTGAGGGCGGCTGGGGCAGGGGAGAGGTGCCGACGCCTGGAGAGGCCCACTCACTGCAAGGGGATCAACAGGGATGGGGAGAGACCTTTGCGGGGATTGGAAGGGAAACTGGGCATTTCCCCTGCCCAGTTGGGCCCCGGGGAGCCTGCTGTGGTCCCCAGGCCTGGTCCTCTGCCCTCTGAGGCCCCCTCTGGCCACGTGGGTCCTGGGGACATAGGAGGGAGGGTAAAGGAAGAGTAGAGGCCAACAGGGAGGGACCCTTGAGAATCGGAGGATCAGAGCGGGGGAACGAGGCTAGTGTTTCCCCTGCCCACGCGGTCCCTGGCAAGCCTGCTGAGGTCTCAGGCCTCATCCACCACACTCCGAGGCCAAAGGCACTCCAGGGACCCCATCCCACCATGCTGAGCCTAGCCCTGCTCCCATCCCCACCAGGGCCTTTACTGGCCACGTGATTCTGGAGCCTAGACCCTGCTCCCCACCTAAACCCTGGCCCCCTAAGCCCCACCCCCATCTAAGCTCCTCACCCCCCACAACCAAGGCCTTTTCTGGCCCTTTATTTTTTTGTGGGGGGGCTGTTGTGATTCTGTTTTACTTTCTGATTGTTTCATTGATATTTTTATTTTTTCTAATGTATCTGTTTTCTAATTTTTTGTTATTCTGCTTTTTTTTTTCTTTTTGCCACACTGTGCGGCTTGCGGGATCTTGGTTCATGGGTCAGGGGGCTGGCCTGAACTCCTGTGATGGGAGCACTGCGTCCAAACCACTGGACTAACAGAGAACCTCAGACCCCAGGGAATATTAATCAGAGTAAGGTCTCCTACAGGTCCTCATCTAGGTACCAAGATCTGGATCCACCCAACTGCCTGCAAACTCCAGTGCTGGAAGCTTCAGGACAAACAACCAGTAAGACAGAAAACAGTCCCACCCATCAAAAAAAGTGAGATGACGAAAAAATATGTTAAACACGAAGAAGCAAGGTAAAAACCTACAAGACCAAATACATGAAAAGGAAATAGGCAACCTACCAGAAAATGAATTCAGAGTAATGATAGTAAAGATGATCCAAAATCTTGGAAATAGAATAGAGGCATGGATCAAGAAAATACAAGAAATGTTTATCAAAGTCCTAGAAGAACTA
Source organism: Neophocaena asiaeorientalis asiaeorientalis (assembly GCF_003031525.2). Lineage (NCBI taxonomy): Eukaryota > Metazoa > Chordata > Mammalia > Artiodactyla > Phocoenidae > Neophocaena > Neophocaena asiaeorientalis. The sequence continues at coordinate 3,693,705 of NW_020174042.1, read as the reverse complement.
AAGAACAAAGAGATGAACAACACAATAACTGAAATGAAAAATACACCAGAAGGAATCAGTAGCAGAATAACTGAGGCAGAAGAACGAATACGTGAGATGGAACTTAGAATGGTGGAAATAACTGCTGAGGAGCAGAATGAAGAAAAGAGAATGAAAAGAATTGAGGACAGTCACAGAGACTTCTGGGACAACACTAAGTGCACCAACATTCAAATTATAGGGGTCCCAGAAGAAGAAGAGAAAAAGAAAGGTTCTGAGGAAATATTCAAACAGATTATAGTCGAAAGCTTCCCTAACATGGGAAAGGAAATAGCCACCCAAGTCCAGGAAGCACAGAGAGTCCCATACAGGATAATCGCTAGGAAAAACACACCAAGACACATATTAATCAAACTAACAAAAATTAAATTCAAAGAAAAAAATACTAAAAGCAAGGGAAAACCAAAAAAATGACATACAAGGGAATCCCCATAAGGTTATCAGCTGATTTTTCAGCAGAAAATCTGCAGAACAGAAGGGAGTGGCAGGATATATTTAAAGTGGTGAAAGGGAAAAACCTACAACCAAGATTACTCAGCAAGGATCTCATTCAGGTTTGATGGAGCAATCGAAAGCTTTACAGACAAAACCTAAGAGAATTCAGCACCACCACACCAGCTTTACAACAAATGCTAAAGGAACATCTCTAGGCGGGAAATGTAAGAGAAGAAAAAGACCCACAAAAACAAACCCAAAACAATTAAGAAAATACATATCAATAATTACCTTAAATGTAAATGGATTAAATGCTCCAACCAAAAGACACAGACTGGCTGAATGGATACAAAAACAAGACCCATATATATGCTGTCTACAAGAGACCCACTTCAGACTTAGGGATACATACAGACAGAAAGTGAGGGGATGGAAAAAGATATTCTATGCAAATAGAAACCAAAAGAAAGCTGGAGTAGCAATACTCATATCAGATGAAATAGACTTTAAAATAAAGACTGTTACAAGAGATAAGGAGGGACACTACATAATGATCAAAGGGATCAATCCAAGAAGAAGACATACCAATTATAAATATTTATGCACCCAACATAAGAGCACCTCAATACATAGGGAAAATGCTAATAGCCATAAAAGGGGAAACTGACAGTAACACAATAATAGTGGGGGACTTTAAAACCCCACTTACACCAATGGACAGATCATCCAAACAGGAAATAAATAAGGAAACACAATCTTTAAATGACACAATAGACCAGGTAGATTTAATTGATATTTAGAGGACATTCTACCCAGAAGTGGCAGAATATACTTTCTTCTCAAGTGCACATGGAACATTCTCCAGGATAGATCACACCTTGAGTGACAAATCAAGCCTTGGAAAATTTCAGAACATTGAAATCATATCAAGCATCCTTACTGACCACAATGCTACGAGATTGGAAATCAATTACAGGAAAAAAAAACTGTAAAAAACACAAATGCATGGAGGTTAAACAGGGTATTACTAAATAACCAAGAGATCACTGAAGAAATCAAAGAGGAAATTAAAAATTACATAGAAACAAATGACAATAAAAACACGACGACCCAAAACCTATGGGACACAGCAAAAACAGTTCTAAAAGGGAAGTTTATAGCAATTCAATCTTACCTCAAGAAACAAGAAGAATATCACACAATCTAACATTACACCTAAAGCAACTCGAGAAAGAACAAAGAAAACCCAGGCAGTAGAAGGAGAGAAATCATAAAGATCAGAGCAGAAATAAATGAAATAGAAATGAAGGAAACAATAGCAAAGATCAATAAAACTAAAAGTTGGTTCTTTGAAAAGATAAACAAAATTGATAAACCTTTAGCCAGATTCATCAAGAAAAAAAGAAAGAGGATGCAAATCAATAAAATTAGAAATGAAAAAGGAGAAATCACAACTGACACTGCGCAAATACAAAGGATTATAAGAGACTATGACAACTATATGCCAATAAAATGGACAACCTAGAAGAAATGGACAAATTCTGGCAAAGGTACAATTTTCCAAGACTGAACCAGGAAGAATTAGAAAATATAAACAGACCTATCACAAGTAATGAAATTGAAACTGTAATTAAAAATCTTCCAACAAACAAAAGTCCAGGACCAGATGGTTTCACAGGTGAATTCTATCAAACATATACAGAAGAGCTAACACCTATCCTTCTCAACTCTTTCAAAAAATTGCAGAGGGGGGAATCACTCCCAAATTTGTTCTACAAGGCCACCATCACCCTGATACCAAAACCAGACAAAGATACCACAAAAAAGAAAACTGATTTTGAAAGATTGGTTCAAGATGGCAGAGCAGAAGGATGTGCTCTCACTCCCTCTTGTGACTGGAATCACAACTAAACTGCTGAACAATCAGGGACAGGAAGACACTGGAACTCACCAAAAAAGATACCCCACATCCAAAGACAAAGGAGAAGCCACAATGAGATGGTAGGAGGGGTGCAATCAGAATAAAATCAAATCCTGTAACTGCTGGGTGGGTGACTCACAAACTGGAGAATGCTCATACCACAGAAATCCACCCACTGGAGTGAAGGTTCTGAGCCCCATGTCAGGCTTCCCAACCTGGGGGTCTGGAAGCGGGAGGAGGAATTCCTAGAGAATCAGACTTGGAAAGCTAGCGGGATTTGATTGCAAGACTTTGACAGAACTGGGGGAAACAGAGACTCCACTCTTGGAGGGCACACACAAAGTAGTCTGTGCACATCAGGACCGAGGGGTAAGGAGCAGTGACCCCATAGAAGACTGAACCAGACTTAACTGCTAGTGTTGGAGGGTCTCCTGCAGAGGCGGGGGGTGGCTGTGCCTCACTGTGAGGATAAGAACACTGGCAGCAGAAGTTCTGGGAAGTACTCATTGGTGTGAGCCCTCCCAGAGTCCTCCATTAGCCCCATCAAACAGCTGGGTAGGCTCCAATGTTGGGTCACCTCAGGCCAAACAACCAACAGGGAGGGAACCCAGCCCAACCCATCAGCAGACAAGCAGATTAAAGTTTTACTGAGCTCTGCCCACCAGAGAAACATCCAGCTCTACCCACCACCAGTCCCTCCCATCAAGAAACTTGCACAAGCCTCTTAGATAGCCTCATCCACCACAGGGCAGACAGCAGAAGCAAGAAGAACTAAAATCCTGCAGCCTGTGGAACAAAAACCACATTCACAGAAAGACGAGATGAAAAGGCAGAGGGCTATGTACCAGATGAACGAACAAGATAAAACCCCAGAAAAACAACTAAATGAGGTCGAGATAGGCAACCTTCCAGAAAAAGAATTCAGAATAATGATAGTGAAGATGATCCAGGACCTCGGGAAAAGACTGGAGGCAAAGATCTAGAAGATTCAAGAAATGTTTAACAAAGACATAGAAAAATTAAAGAACAGAGATGGACAATACAATAACTGAAATGAAAAATACACTAGAAGGAATCAATAGCAGAATAACTGAGGCAGAAGAACGGATAAGTGACCTGGAAGACAGACTGGTGGAATTCACTGCCGTGGAACAGAATAAAGAAAAAAGAATGAAAAGAAATGAAGACAGCCTAAGAGACCCCTGGGACAATATTAAAAGCACCATCATTTGCATTATAGGGGTCCCAGAAGGAGAAGAGAGAGAGAAATTGACCCAAAAAATTTTTTGAAGAGATTATAGTCAAAAACTTCCCTAATATGGGAAAGGAAATAGCTACCCAAGTCTAGGAAGTGCAGTGAGTCCCATACAGGACAAACCCAAGGAGAAACACGCCGAGACACATAGTAATCAAACTGACAAAAATTAAAGACAAAAAAAATTACTGAAAGCAACAAGGGAAAAATGACAAATAACATACAAAGGAACTCCCATGAAGTTAACAGCTGATTTCTCAGCAGAAACTCTACAAGCCAGAAGGGAGTGGCATGATATATTTAAAGTGATGAAAGGGAAGAACCTACAACCAAGATTACTGTACCCGGCAAGGATCTCATTCAGATTTGACAGAGAAATCAAAAGCTGTACAGACAAGCAAAAGCTAAGAGAATTCAGCACCACCAAACCAGCTTTAAAACAAATGCTAAAGGAACTTCTCTAAGTGGGAAACACAAGAGAAGAAAAGGACCTACAAAAACCAACCTGTAACAATTAAGACAATGGTCATAGGAACATACATATCGATAATTACCTTAAACGTGAATGGATTAAATGCTCCAACCAAAAGACACAGGCTAGCTGAATAGATACAAAAACAAGACCCATATATATGCTGTCTTATATAAGAGACCCAATTTAGACCTAGGGACACATACAGACTGAAAGTAAGGGGATGGAAAAAGATATTGCATGCAAATGGAAATCAAAAGAAAGCTGGAGTAGCAATACTCATATCAGATAAAATAGGCTTTAAAATAAAGAATGTTACAAGAGACAAGGAAGGACACTACATAATGATCAAGGGATCAATCCAAGAAGAAGATATAACAGTTATAACTATATATGCACCCAACATAGGAGCACCTCAATACATAAGGCGACTGTGAACAGCTATAAAAGAGGAAATTGAGAGTAACACAAAAATAGTGGGGGACTTTAACTCCTCACTTACATCAATGGACAGATCATCCAAACAGAAAATTACTAAGGAAACACAAGCTTTAAATGACACAATAGACCAGATAGATTTAATTGATATTTATAGGACATTCCATCCAAAAACAGCAGATTACACTTTCTTCTCAAGTGCGCACAGAACATTTTCCAGGATAGATCACATCTTGGGTCACAAATCTAGCCTCAGTAAATTTAAGAAAATTGAAATCGTATCAAGGATCTTTTCTGACCACAACGCTATGAGATTAGAAATCAATTACAGGGAAAAAAAGGTAAAAAACACAAACACATGGAGGCTAAACAATACATTACTAAATAACCAAGAGATCACTGAAGAAATCAAATAGGAAATTTAAAAATACCTAGAGATAAATGAGAATGAAAACACGACAATCCAAAACCTATGTGATGCAGCAAAAGCAGTTCTAAGAGGGATTTATAGCAATACAATCCTACCTCAAGAAACAAGAAAAATCTCAAATAAAGAATGTAACTTCACCCCTAAAGGAAATAGAGCAAGAAGAAAAAACCAAACCCAAAGTTAGTAGAAGGAAAGAAATCATAAATATCAGAGCAGAAATAAATGAAATAGAAACAAAGAAAACAATAGCAAAGATCAATAAAACTAAAAGCTGGTTCTTTGAGAAGATAAACAAAATTGATAAACCTTCAGCCACTCTCACCAAGAAAAAAGAGTGAGAGGACTCAAATCAAAAAAGTTAGAATTGGAAAAGCAGAAGTTCCAACAGACACTGCAAAACACAAAGCATCATAAGAGACTACTACAAGCAACTCTATTCCAATAAAATGGACAACCTGGAAGAAATGGACAAACTCTTAGAAAGGTATAACCTTCCGAGACTGAATCAGGAAGAAATAGAAAATATGAACAGACCAATCACAAGCACTTAAATTGAAACCGTGATTAAAAATCTTCCAACAAACGAAAGTCCAGGACCAGATAGCTTCACAGGTGAATTGTGTCGAACATTTAGAGAAGAGCTAACACCCATCCTTCTCAAACTTCCAAATAATTGCAGAGGAAGGAACACTCCCAAACTCATTCTATGAGGCCACCATCATCCTGATACCAAAACCAGACAAGGATACTACAAAAAAAGAAAACTACAAACCAATATCACTGATGAATATAGATGCAAAAATCCTCAACAAAATACTAGGAAACAGAATCCAACAACACATTATAAGGATCATAAACCATGATCAAGTGGGATTTATCCCAGAGATGCAAGGATTCTTCAATATATGCAAATCAATCAATGTGATACACCATATTAACAAATTGAAGAATAAAAACCATATGATCATCTCAGTAGATGCAGAAAAAGCTTTTGACAAAATTCAACACCCGTTTATGATAAAAAACTCTCCAGAAAGTGGGCATAGAAGGAAACTACCTCAACAAAATAAAGGCCATACACGACAAACCCACAGCAAACATCATTCTCAATGGTGAAAAACTGAAAGCATTCCCTCTAAGATCAGGAACAAGACAAGGATGTCCACTCTCTCCACTGTTATTCAACATAGTTTTGGAAGTCCTAGCCACAGCAATCAGAGAAGGAAAAGAAATACAAATTGGAAAAGAAGTAAAACTGTCACTGTTTGCAGATGACATGATACTATAAGAGAATCCTAAAGATGCCACCAGAAAATCACTAATGAGCTAATCAATGAATTTTGTAAAGTTGCAGGATACAAAATTAATGCACAGAAATCTCTTGCATTCCTATACACTAATGATGAAAAACCTGAAAGAGAAATTAAGGAAACACTCCCATTTACCATTGCAACAAAACGAATAAAATACCTAGGAATAAACCTACCTAGGGAGACAAAAGACCTGTATGCAGAAAACTGTAAGACACTGATGACAGAAATTAAAGATGATACCAACAGATGGAGAGATATACCATGTTCTTGGATTAGAAGAATCAATATTGTGAAAATGACTATACTACACAAAACAATCTAAAAATTCAATACAATCCCTATCAAATTACCAATGGCATTGTTTTACAGAACTAGAACAAAAAATCTTAAAATTTGTATGGAGACACAAAAGACCCCAAATAGCCAAAGCAGTCTTTAGGGAAAAAAACAGAGCTGGAAGAATCAGACTACCTGACTTCAAACTATACTACACAGCTACAGTAATCAAGACTATTGTACTGGCACAAAAACAGAAATATATATCAATGGAACAGGATAGAAAGCCCAGAGATAAACCCACACACCTATGGTCAACTAATCTCTGACAAAGGAGGTAAGGATATACAATGGAGAAAAGACAGTCTCTTCAATAAGTGGTGCTGGGAAAACTGGATAGCTACATGTAAAAGAATGAAATTAGAACACTCCCTAACACCATACACAAAAATAAATTCAAAATGGATTAGAGACCTAAATGTAAGACTGGACACTATAAAACTCTTAGAGGAAAACATAGGAAGAACGCTCTTTGACATAAATCACAGCAAGATATATTTTGATCCGCCTCCTAGAGTAATGGAAATAAAAACAAAAATAAACAAATGGGACCTAATGAAATTTAAAAGCTTTAGCAAAGCAAAGGAAACGACAAACCAGAGAAAAAGACAACCGTCAGAATTGGAGAAAATATTTGCAAACAAATCAACGGACAAAGGATTAATCTCCAAAATATATAAACAGCTCACACAGCTCAATATTAAAAAAAACAACCCAATCCAAAAATGGGCAGAAGACCTAAATAGACATTTCTCCAAAGAAGACATACAGATGGCCAAGAAGCATATGAAAAGCTGCTCAACATCACAAATTATTAGAGAAATGCAAATCAAAACTACAGTGAGGTATCACCTCACACTAGTTAGAATGGGCACCATCAGAAAATCTACAAACAACAAATGCTGGAGAGGGTGTGCAGAAAAGGGAACCCTCTTGCACTGTTGGCAGTAGTGTAAATTGATACAGCCACTATGGAGAACAGTATGGAGGTTCCTTAAAAACTAAAAATAGAACTACCATATGACCCAGCAATCCCACAACTGGGCATATACCCAGAGAAAACCGTAATTCAAAAAGACACATGCACTCCAATGTTCACTGCAGCACTATTTACAATAGCCAGGTCATGAAAGCAACGTAAATGCCTGTCAACAGACAAATGGATCAAGAAGATATGGTACATATATACAATGAAATATTACTCAGCCATAAAAAGGAACGAAATTGGGTCATTTGTAGAGACGTGGATGGATCTAGAGACTGTCCTACACAGTAAGAAGGAGAAGAACAAATATCGTATATTAACGTGTATATGTGGAACCTAGAAAAATGGTACTGATGAAGTGGTTTTCAGGGCAGAAATAGAGACACAGATGTAGAGAATGGACATGTGGATATGGAGGGGAAGGGGAGGGTGGGGCGAATTGGGAGATTAGGATTGACATATATATACTACCATGCGTAAAATAGATAGCTAATGGGAACCTGCTATAAAGCACAGGAAGCTCAGCTCAGCTCAGTGCTCTGTGATGACGTAGATGGGTGGGATGCCGGGACATGGGAGGTCCAAGAGGGAGGGGATGTATGTACCCATATTATCTGATTTTCTTCATTGTACAGTAGAAACTAACACAACATTGTAAAGCAATTATACCCCAATTAAAGAAAAAACAATGAGATTGGGGGAATGGGGTGAGGAATTGACTTCAGAGCCCACCAATTAGGTATTTACTTGCTATTATGTAATTTGGTTTCCATGTCAACCCTCTCTGATTCATCGTTCAATTCTAAGTTAAGCTGCTCTCTGATAATGGAATGATGTACTTTCCTTATAATGGTTTAAGAATGTTTAAACAGAACTTAAGGATTTAAAAAAGAAATATAAAATGATTTCATGATCAGACATTAGTAAACTTCCATGAAAGAATAATTCCTGAAGCAACAGACAAGATGGTAAGTGAAAGATCCTCCAAAGTATGTAAATCATTGATGAATTTGTCCTGGGGTAAATTTTAAATTGAATTTAAAATGTTATTAAAGTTAACACCCACTGCTAGTATGGTTGTTTTGAAGTGGACACCCATATGTACTATTAGCAATCTTGCACTTTGATTTCTTCCTTTTAGAAAAGTACTATTGTAATATATTTCAAGAGCCCGAAAAATGTTTATACCCACTCATTCCCAATATTGGATAATTTATCCTAAGGAAACAGTTTGAGAGAAGAATAAACTTTAAAAGATCTATACAGGTATAACAGTAAGTGTAACAGGGAACCATGGAGTAACCCAAACATTTAGCTTTAGTGTCTAACCCAAATACCCAACTCGAATGACTAATTAACACATCAGTGGGAATTAGTACTTATGCAGCCTTTAAGAAAAGTATAATTAGGGCTTCCCTGGTGGCGCAGTGGTTGAGGGTCCGCCTGCCGATGCAGGGGACGCGGGTTCGTGCCCCGGTCCGGGAGGATCCCACATGCCACGGAGCGGCTGGGCCCGTAAGCCATGGCCGCTGAGCCTGCGCGTCCGGTGCCTGTGCTCCGCAACGGGAGAGGCCACAACAGTGAGAGGCCCGCGTACTGCAAAAAATAAAAAAAAGAGAAAAACAAAAAAGAAAAGTATAATTAGAACAACTCTGTAAAAACTTGGAATATACTGAACAAAGTTTAAATATAAAAACTTGTACACTCATTACGGGTAAAGTGAAAATTTATATGCATATGGACAAACTGGAAAGTAGTAATTCCAAAATAACACTGCTTGTGTGGGGATGGGGGATAATGGAGAATTATGGGTTGTTTTTCCCCTCAATTTTTATTTGAAGTAACTCTTAACTAGTTACTCCCTATTACATCTTAACACTAAAAAAATTTTGGCACTTAATATCCAAAATTATCTTATTTTTATAGTTTTGTTTTTCTTGTTTGTTTTTACTATAATGTAAGTTCTGTGAGAGCTAGGGTCATGTCTTTTGGTAATACTGTATCCACAGTACTTTGTGCGTGGTGTGTCATGGATTCTTAATACAAATATCTTCATGAATGATGAATGAATCCAGCAAGTCTTCAGGTCATGAAACATTCTAGATATTTATTTACAATGAGATATGAGTAATTATTTGAGGCTAATTTAAAATCTTTATCATATAAAAAAGAAACCACCATAGCCAAGTCTTCATAATCTAGCAACCACTAGAACCAGAGACTACTAAAATGTTGAATGAATCTTAAGAACATATGCAACCTACTCAATTTACAGATGAGGAAACTGAGACCCAGAGTTACAGCATGTGTATTGGTAGAAATATACAGAATATTCCCCCTTTGGAGAACCTCTTTCTGCACAAACAAATGCCACTTTTAACAAAGACTATCTCTCCCTTTGCTCACTATGTTAGCCCATAAAAGGCTATAAGCGTTAGTAATTTAATAAGCAAGATGATACAAATTGCTTACATCACAGTGGTTTGAATTCAGAAAAACATGCTATTAGATACTCAAAAGTTTGAGGGGCTTAACTGCACAGGGAGAGTCAAGCCCATAAATATAGTGGCTCTCACTATGGGCTGCTAGTACATCCAGTTAGCCTGAAATAGAGGGTTCTATGGCCCTCTTCTGGGCAGTTTGAATGAACAAAGCCGCATACCTTGGTATGTATTAAACATGCTCTAACTCAGTGAATAAATGTCCCTCCCTGACTTCCTTAGATGCTCCTCCCTCACCTCTAGGTTGATGGTATGATACCTTTCCTCCAGCTCTTCCCACCATCCAAGTATACCGTATCTTCCTGGAGTGGTGAGAGCTTTCCTTCCCTTTACCCTGAGCTAGAGATCTTCCTCTTGACTCCCCACTGAGAAGACAGAAGACAAGATTATGGATAAGTTTATATTCTATATGAAATGGCTCACTAGAAGAATGAAAAGGATCTGCTCTCACCTGTGGAACCAGGATATTACTAGTTTTTAATTAGAATAAACGGTGACTTAACATAAGATCTCTCAGTGACTAAATAATGACTAAATAATGGAGCCAGGTACTAGAATTCTGAATGCAGTTCCATTCTACTATATCTGTTTCTCAAACTGGTTTGCAGATCAAATGCATTAGATTTAACTGGTGGCACTTGTTAAAAAACATGTAATTTTGGAGGTGGGTCTGGGTATCTAAAGTTTTAATGAACTTCCCAAGAAATGCTTATGCATGTTAAAATCTGATAATCACTATTCTACCACTGCTTTTTCTGATATGTATATTAAAGTAGTCATTTCCATTTGAGCTTTCAAAGTACTTCTTAAGTATCACTAAGTTCACAAAACTTCAATTTCACCTATAAAATTCATCTTGATTTCTTTATCTGTAAATTAAATGTTTTATTAGATAATCTGGAGAGGGCTAGAATAAATATAGTCTCAAGAACTTTCCAACGCTAGAGAGTTTCAGGCAAATATAAATTGTTATGAGACTATGTTGGAAGACAATTCTCCATTGGTCTGTTGCATTTCTGCATGTCTGGTGAGAAGAGGCACTGACCCCTTTTATCTTTTCAATGATGCTTATACAGTGAACAGCAGCAGCCTTGGAAGATATTGTGTCTGGCTCCTTCTGGATCAAAGGGCAGGTGTGCTTACAGCCTTGGACCATAGTGTTCCCCTCTAGGGCAAAGACCAGCCCAGTTTACTGCCTATTACAAAAGATTTGGGTTCTCTAAGCTCAGAGAACCCTGTCATGTAACACAACCCAGAGCAAGTACAGATGACACTGGTCCTCTTTGCCTTGCTGTGTGGGAACTGGGCCCTGGGGAAATGGTGCATGACAATGCTGCTCCTCTGCCTACTGCTGTTGCTGCAAGTAATAAAGTCCTTTGTCTATGACATAGGAGCCTTGTGTCTTCTGTCCACATCCACGAAACTGTGGCAGAGTAATCCATTAGCTTGCAAGTAGGGCAAGTAGAGGCTGACACTAGATCAGCCTCAGGTTTACCCCACTGTAACAAATAGTACTAAGTTTTGCCCTCTTTTAGACAACAGTGACAGAGACATGCACTACATTGAACGTAAGAGGGAAATTTGCAACTGCTATGGCAGAAACCAGGCAAATTTTTAGAACTCTGGCTGGTTGGCTAGGGAGTGGGCATACAATGCTTGTTAAGAATGGCAACAGTTAAATTGTTCTTTAGCTCATCCCTTCCTTGAAGTCTATCATGCTAATCTTAGATCTATCCAGAGATGACAGTAAAGGTTTTTTTTTGTTTTTGTTTTATTTTAACAGCACATCCAAACTGCTAAAAGAAGCTTTGGCCCTCTCAGAGAGATTTTCCTCAGGCAGACTAATTCCTGTGGGAAACCATAAATGAGGCATTTAGATTAAGGCTCTTACTGCCCCAGATTGGTTTACAATGCTGATGAAGTAACCAAATGAAGATTGAGAAACAGACCCAAAGAAATATAGATAACTTCTTGCAATCAGCCCTGATATCATGGAAAACTCCCCCTAGCACTTACATTTAATTTATCTTATTTTGATAATGGGGCAACAGATGGCTCAGATTAAGGTGGACTCCTCCAAGAAGGTTGTCAGCTGAAGGACACAAACTCTTGCCATAGCTGGAAACCATGGCTGCAGCTGCCACAGAGCCTAAGGCTGAAATAATGTGGGCAAATAATGACTTTGGGTGGACTGAAACATTGGAATTTTGTTTGGTTAAGCTGAGGTCAGCCACTGCACTGCTTAAAACAAAGTCAATGCACCTTGTTTTCCACACACGGTCACTCTCTCCTTCCATGCCTCTTACTCCCTCCCTTCTCCTCTACCCCAGTCTCAGCTACTTTAAGGGAAAGATGATTAGGGGAGGGGCCAAGGTTTCTATGTCAACATGGGACACTGGAGGTCTATGCACCTGGCAAGTATGCTGGGAAATTTCGAGGAGGGGAAGAAGTCGAACTTGTATGGCTCTGCTGGATACAGGTGCCCAAGTCACCATTCTACCAGACCCACAGGGGAACTGGCTCCTGGATTCAGCTTAATGGAGTTCAGGCAGGGTTCACCTGGGGAAGGAGAGCTGACATGACCTTGTGGGTGGGGCCCTCCAGGCCAATTCAACGTACCGTTGCTGTTACTTTTACATCTAAATGTACAGTAGGAATCAACGGGTTACATACTTGTGTTTCCTCATACCATAAATGGCAGAGGAGATTCTCCTGACTGGGAAGAGCTGCACGTAGAGAAATGTTAGTACTTTTTTTTTTTTTTTATGGTACGCGGGTCTCTCACTGTTGTGGCCTCTCCCGTTGCGGAGCACAGGCTCCAGAAGCGCAGGCTCAGCGGCCATGGCTCACGGGCCCAGCCGCTCCGTGGCATGTGGGATCTTCCCAGACCGGGGCACGAACCTGTGTCCCCTGCATCGGCAGGCGGACTCTCAACCACTGCGCCACCAAGGAAGCCCCAGTACTTTTTTTTTTTAAAGTAAGAAAACAATTTTATTTACAATAGCATCAAAAAGCATAAAATACTTAGGAATAAATTTAATCAAGGAGGCGAAAGACATACACTGAAAACTACACAATGTTGTTGAAGGAAATTAAAGAAGACACAAATGGAAAGACATCTTGTGTTCACAAACTGAAGACTCAATGTTGTCAAGATGTCAACACCACCGAAAGCAATCCACAGATTCAACGCAACCCCCACCAAAAGTCCAGGGACACTTTTTGCAGAAATAGAAAAATTTATCCCACAATGTATTGTGGAATTTCAAAGAATCCCGAATAGCCAAAACAATCCTGAAAAAGAAAAGCAAAGTTGGAGGTCTCGCACTTCCTGAGAAATGTTAGTACTTTTGAGGCTCCACGATTTCAGCTACAAGTCTACAGGACTGATGATTTTGCCCACTGGAGCCTCTGACAATGGCAACCTCCATTTGTAGGTGCTCCTTGGGTCAACCTGGACTGAAAGACACCAAGGTGAGAAGGGATCAGTAAGTCTCGCTTGTCAATGGAAATACGTTCAAGAATACCACTGTTCTGGCCCCAGTGGCATCTTGGTTTTATATGAAAAAGTGGTAGCTATCCCCCAGGAGAAAAGTTATCCTTCACCTTCTCCTCCCTCTGGCTTTTCTGCTTGAAGCAAAGCCACCGGCTCAATGGTATCCTCAATTCACAGTTTCCCCTAAATGCCTGGGTCTGATTCACTGATGGTTTGGCTACACCGAGACCTGATAGGAGTTCTTGGACCTGTTGCAGCCATTCAATCTCAGTGTTAACATGTAGAACCTAAAGTGGACAAGGTCACTATACTCAGTGGGCAGAATTCAAGGCCACTCTCTTATCTCTGACCAACAGTCCTCTTGATGAACCTTGTTATATTTGTATTGACTCTTAGGCTGTTGCCAATGGCCTAGCTCTTTGGTCTGTACTTTGAAAACTACAGACTGGCAGATTAAAAACACTCATCTTCTGTGGAGATGTGAACTGTGGAAACAAACCACAGCTGCTGACCCAACCACTTGGGTCTCTCATATAGATATCTATGGTGGAGCCGTTCTGGTGAGACTAACTGGAGTCAAGCTGCTGACAGAGCTTTGCACTCACTGCCTTTATTGCCACTACTGCTGCCGGTGTCCATCATTGTACTGGACATGATCCTCACTGATCAGAGTAGAAGAGTCTATGTTTCTGATGCAAAGGCTACCACTGCATGTCAGGCCTGGACTGCTGACAAAAGGTGATGCATTTGTCTCACAGAGAATAAGGCCACGTTGCATGAGTGTGGCCCCCACCCACTCCTGGCATTTTGAATACATTGGACGTTAGACCCTTGTCTCAGGGCTACTGGTGGTACCTCACTGCTCTTGACCTTTTTCAGCTTGGGTGTTATTGGTCTAGTCCAATCAACTGACTATAACCACACCATTGTGGCCCTTGAAACTAATGTGTCATGTTTTTGGCTTTCTGGACCATTTACAGTCTGACAGTGGTATACTTTTTATTGCAAAAGCCACTCAACAATGGGCTACTGGCCAAGGTACTTAGAGGACTTTCCATGCTCTCTATTATCCACAGACATCTGGTATAGTCGAGTGTTGGAACAGTCACCTCAAAAATCGACTCAAAAAGATCTCTTACTCTATATCCCTCATCCCCTCCTAGTTCACATGCTTCAGTACTAGGTATTTTGGTCACTGAATGGGGCTATCTCCAGATAGGGATCATCTCCTCTTGCCCACTTCCTAGGTAATGATAAGGACAAAAGGGGTGGGGTAGGGGTGTATAAACCTACTTTGAAAATCCAGAATTCTGCCCTGGGCATGACACTTCTTTCTTTCCCCTACTGACAACTGCAGGCTGGCCTGGTTGGTACACCCTCTTGGTAGCAGCCCAGCCAAATGGAGCCTACGGGATTTAAACATAAATCTGTTTCAGCTACTTGAATTCTATTGTGGGATGGATATAGTGCTAGCTTATAAGGATAATGACTACATAGTTGGATACCTTGCTCCTTGAGTCCCCCTAACGTGTTCCATAAGGGCCAAAATGGGAGACATAATGGGTCCCTATATGTTTTATAAAAATGTTTTTATGCCTTTTGCACCTACCCTTCTGGATAAAAGGTCTGGGTGTGAGTAGGGGGTGACTGGGAGAAGGTGAAGTTATAGTTACTGGAATGGGACACACTGATTTTTGATGGGGGAGGTAAACAATCCCAGCACTAGGAGAAGGAACATCTTGGACCTTGGGAGGCACAGGAAAAGGAGAGACATCAATGATCTTCCGTCTTTCAGAGCTATCCCTGGGTCTTTCCTCATCAAGAAAAACACTTAGGTGAGGCTCTCCTAAACGAGAAAACACTAAATTTAACTCACTGCTGGGTCTGCCATAGCTCACAGGATAGCTCTGACCACAATTGCCATTCTCCTTAACCTTAGTAAGAAACCAATTGAAAATGACAGGGGATGGCCTGGCCCTTGCACCTCCCATGCAAAACATGTGTCAGTACCTCTGGATATCTTTCCCACTCCCATTCCTGTAGCCTTCACTAGTCACTCTGTGGGGTGGATGAATGCCACCTGGCGGGCAGCAAGAATAAACAGCACAGTTTGGACTGCCTGCCTATAGGCAGTCCCTCCATAAACAAGGACTAGACTCAATTATTCAAACTGAACTAGGAACCCTAAGGCCTACCAACTAGTTGCTGACCACATTTAGGGGGTTCCGATAATTATAAGCATTTTCTTTCCAGGGACACCATGTGCACCCCCAGGACTGTACATCTTATGTGGAAGTTAGGCATTAACTTTCCTCCTCTTAAAAACACAGTGGCTTGTGCTTTAGGGGAGGTCCTGTGAGACCTTTAAGAAACACCGTCAGTAGATCACAGAGCCCTCAGATTACTGGGAGGACTATCTGAAATGAAGCTGCTCTTGATAACTTGGGGGAGTTTCTCAGAGGGATTACTTACTTACTTGCTATCTATATGCAACCAGTGGGCAGTTATTCCTACAGTGAGAACCACTGAATTAGAAGAAGTAGGACAAAATTTGTCCTGACTTCAGCTGAAAATGGATGACATCACATTGGCCCTAGAAGGCATTCAAGCCAGCCTCAGTTCACTGCTCAGAGCTGTTAGGATTGATATAATTGCCCTAGATTTCTTCCTTGCAGGCCATGGCAAAATACGTGCAATTGCTAAGACATCCTGCTGTAACTAGATTAATGCTTTGGGCCAAGGGGAAAAGTCAATACAGAAACAATACCTAGGAAGCAGCCAAAGTAGATTCTGATGGTTTATGGGATTTGTTCAGCTGATTGGGTCTGAAGCCCTGGGGAGCACAGTAATTAATACTGCAGGTTGGCCTCATCCTGCTATTTGGAGTCTATTGATGGTACCCTTATTAAATGTTATATGAAACAAATTTAATGGATTTGGTCCCAGCCTCTGATGGTCAGATTAATCAGAATGACAAACAGAGTGGCATACTGACGGGAAAGTTTGCCAGAAGCCAAGAAACTGTAGAAACAAGGAGTGGATATTATTGAGAGAAAATTTTTTATGGGTCTCTCACAATTCTGCACATCTTATAAATACAGGCACTGACTGCCTCTGGTGGGCGGAATAATGGCTCCCCAAAGATGTCCATATCCTAATCCCCAGAAACTATGAATCTGTCACCTTACATGCCAAAGGGACTCTGCAGATGTTATTAAGGATCCTAAAATGGAGAGATTATCCTGGATTATCTGGGAGGGCCCAACATCATCTCTATGAGGTCTTTATAAGGGAAAGAGGGAGGCAGGAAAGTCAGAGGAAATCGACAATGAAGCAGATGTTCAAGTGATCTGGCCACATGCCAAGGAATGAGGAGCGTCTTTAGAAGCTGGAAAAAGGAAGGAATGGATTCTCCCCTAGAGTCTCCAGAAAGAACACAGCCTTTCAATTTTAGCCCTTTAAGATCCATTTTGGATTTCTGACCTCCAGAGTTGTAAGAAAAATATGTGCTGATTTAAGCGACTAAATTTATGGTTGTTATAGCAGCAATAGGAAATTAACACACTGTCTTTGTTCTGGACCATTTTTTCAAGGATATTTGTGCAGTGGTTTTTGAAAACCTAATCTCCCTCCAGAGCAAAGGGCTGGAGGCTTACTGCACATTTAAAAGACATGGGCTCAGGATTTCCCTGGTGGTGCAGTGGTTAAGAATCCACCTGCCAATGCAGGGGACAAGGGTTTGAGCCCTGGTCCGGGAAGACCACACACACTGCGGAGCAACTAAGCCCATGCACCACAACTACTAAGCCTGCGCACCACAACTACTGAAGCTGGTGCGCCTAAAGCCCGCGCTCTGCAACAAGAGAAGCCACCACAATGAGAAGCCCGCGCACCTCAACGAAGAGTAGCCCCCACTCGCCACAACTGGAGAAAGCCTGTGCGCAGCAAATAAGACCTAACGCAGCCAAAAATAAATGAATGAAATGAATTTATTAAAAATAAATAAAGACATGGGCTCCCCACGCTCTTATAATTCAACCCATTGCATGTACAGGTGTCACCTGGCCCCCTCTGCATCATTCTGCAGAAGTCAGGGATTGGGGAACCAGTGCAAGAAGATGCTGATTCACTGCCCACTGCTACCGCTGTAACGAAGTCCTTTGTTTCTAACATAAGAGTCATGTGCCTTCTGTCAGTATTCCATGAACCTGTTAGCTTATAAGTAGGAAAAAATCTCAAACCCTTCACAATCCTTGTTAGATTATAGAACAACTCAGATAAGCTATGATGTTGTCTTCACCTTTCAACCCATTTGAGAACCAAGATTTTAAGAATTATTTGGATGAAATGAAAGGATTGGATGACTAAATTTTTTTAACACTTTTCATCTTCAAGTTGCCTTTTTTTTTTTTTGACTGTGCTGTGCAGCTTGTGGGATCTTAGTTCCCCAACCAGGGATTGAACCCAGGCCCTCAGCATTGAGAGAGTGGAGTCCTAACCACCGGACTGCCAGGGAATTCCCTTTAAGTTGCCTTCTTGAGTGCTACAAAACTCCCCAGCATCCGGAAGCATTCTTTTTTTTTTCCAGAAGCATTATTATTCTCTGAAATTCCTAGATGATTTGCTTCATAGAGTTTGTACCCTTTAACTTACTTCTCTCTGCCTTCAGAGAACACCTAAAATTTCTCCATGGCTCATTTGGTTAGTTTATACAACAAGGTGGCAGACTCTTCATATAAGGTAACCTCCTAAGGTCAGGAAACACATTCCAAACACATGTGTTTGAATAAATTTGTCCTCTGAAATCATAAGGCTTGGAGTTTTACGCAGAATAAAACCAAGCTTGAGTCTAATTACAAAAATATTTATCCCTGTATTTGTATGTTTCCAGGAGAACCAGTCTTACCACTTCTGTAAGATATTCAAGGCTTGCCCTAGGAACTGTGTCTCAGGTTATCAGTGGTATCCTATTTATAAGAGAGGTCAAAAGAGAATAGTCTATGAATATTTTGAGGCATTTTCAGAAGGCCTGAATAAATTCAGACTCCTAATAAGAGATCAGTAGGTGAAATGTAGTAACACTAAAAGCAAGTTTATAACAGAATCCTGGCAATACCTACCAATATTGGAGGAAATCCAAAGTAAGGTTTATCACGAGTAATATAATCAATAAAGAGACTGTAGTGAAATACGATTTTTTGATATTTGATAACATTTGCTATTCTACTTTGTGACAGAGGACTAGGAAAAATGTAGATAGTAGGGATGATCCCACCAGCTCTCTGTACAGCCTGGTTCCCAAGGGACATTTGGCAATGTCTAGAAACAGTTTTGATTGTCATAATAGTGGTGGGGTGGTAGTACTACTGGCATCTACTGAGTAAAGGTCAGGGATGCTGCTAAACATCTTACAATGCACAGGACCACACCCCACCACCTGCAAACAAAGAATGATCTGGTCTCAAATTTCAGTAGTGTCAAGGCTGAGAAACCCTGCTGTGTAGGAACAATAAAAAAGTGAGACCAGTGATGGAATAGTTCTGTATCCTGGCACCTAGTTATGGTTACATGCATCTATACATAGGATAAAATTGCATAGAACCACATACACACATGCACAAATCAATGAAGATTTAAAAATACGGTGAAAACTGAATATGGTCTGTAGTCTAGTTAACATATCAATTCCCTAGTTTGATATTATGCAGCAAAAATTTAAGATGTCACCATTGGGGGAAGCTGGGTGAAGGGTACAAGAGACTCTTTGTAGTACTATTTTTGCTACTTCCATCTGAGTCTATAATTATTTCAAAATAAAAGTTAAAAAGAAATGGTGAGGGGGCTTCCCTGGTGGTGCAGTGGTTGAGAATCTGCCTGCCAATGCAGGGGACATGGGTTCGAGCCCTGGTCTGGGAAGATCCCACATGCCACGGAGCAACTGGGCCTGTGAGCCACAACTACTGAGCCTGCGCGTCTGTCTCACAGCTGTGAGATCCTACTTAGCCTGTACTCTGCAACAAGAGAGGCCACGATAGTGAGAGGCCCGTGCACCGCAATGAAGAGTGGCCCCTGCTCGCCGCAACTAGAGAAAGCCCTCGCACAGAAACGAAGACCCAACACAGCCAAAAATAAATAAATAAATAAATAAATAAATAAATAAATAAACAAATAAAAAGGAATGGTGAGTGACTTCCCTGGTGGTCCAGTGGGTAAGACTCCATGCTCCCAATGCAGGGGGCCCAGGTTTGATCCCTGGTCAGGGAACTAGATCCTGTATGCTGCAACTAAGAGTCCGCATGCCACAGCTAAGAAGCCCGCATGCCGCGACTATGAGCCTGCATGCCACAACTAAAAAAAAAAGATCCGCATGCTGTAATGAAGATTCCGCGTGCTGCAACCAAGACCCAGCACAGCCAAAATAAATAAATAAATTAATTAATTAAAAAAAAAAAAGAAATGGTGAGACTGGAGCAAAATAAGAACACAGGTGTGTTCTTCAGAGAGGTTTCTCTTCCCTTGTGCCTCTGCTGGCCCCCTTGTTGCTTCTGTGTGTTATGCAGTGGCTGGCACAGCTGTGAGATCCTACTTAGCAGCTTGTATTCAAAGCTTGTGGTGGCTGTAGATGTATTTGTACATTCTACCCAGTGGTCTAAAGTTTTAGTTGACAAATTAATAAACAACCATCCTCACCACCTATTCCGCAGTCCTAAGGCTCAGAAACTTATTGAACATTTTACCCTATTCCATTTGATTTGGAAGTAGCCCTAGAGATATTTGTGGACTGTTCCTAGGATGTGGACCACAGTTTAAGATCAGTGTCCTAGCAGAGTTTCTATTTCTCACCACTGCATCTTTCTCATGAAGTTGCCCCTTTCAACATACTTAACGAAATCATATCCATTCCTCAAGGTCTGGCTCAAATCATTTCCTTTAAAATCCTTCTCTGACTCTCTTTCCTTCCCTGGCACCAAGCAGGGAGTGAATAATGTTTCTTTCCTCTGAAACTATTGCAAAGCAAATAAGGCTCAGGTTATGTATGGTATGTATTATCTATCTATCATCTACCTATCACTGCACTATAAACCTTGGAGGAGACAAAGGAGTATAAAATATGATTTACCGATCTAAATGAATTTCTTCTCTAGTGGTAAAAATGACAGTTCAACAATTCATGTTAGCAGTAAATGCTCTCTTGCCAAGAAATTAGCTTAGGCATTGTGTGGTACTAATGATGATTAAGACTTGATCCCTGTATTCAAGGACCTTGTCTAATAAAAGAAATATGCACATAATTTAAGTGTAACACAAGGCAGAATGTGATAAGTGACAGCAGAAAGGTAATAAAGTCATATGGGAATATATTTAGAGAATATGTCTGATCAAAAAATGTAATCAGGGAAAAATTGTTAGGGAATATCACATTTCAGGTAAGTCTTGAAGGATGGGTAAAACAAGTCAAAATGAGAGGGAAGAATTTCTACTTGCAGTGAAAATGTTGTGTTGAAACCTACAGGCAGGAAAGCACAAGGCAAGCTTGGAATGCTTAGTGGACTCACTTGGTTGAGGGTAAGATATGAATGAGGAGCAAGGTTTTTTGGTCACAGAGGGCCCTGGACGCCATGCCACAAGTTTAGATATTATTCTGAAAGTTTGGTGAGAGTTAATGACAACTTTCTGGGTGTCACAATGGAAGCTTAGTTCTGGAAGGATAACATATGGCACCAATAGAAAATAGTTTTGAGGATGGTGACTTTAGACTGAGGCAAAGGAATCTGTAGGATGTTATTGTTGCAATCTAGGCCAGAATTAATGAGGGTGTGAACTAGACTGGTAGCAGGAGAAACAGTTTTAGATAATAGAAGATATGTTACAAGTGATGAATTGTCAGGTGAAGTGTACAAATGATTATGATGGTCAGAGGAAAAAATTATTCTGCTTGGGTGTTTTCTAAGAGAGAAAGCAGCAATAATGGACACAAACTCAGGGGGTGTAGTGACTTGAAGGAATGATCATAGGTGAGAAAACTACAATGTACATGTGCTTCTAGAGATGAGAGTAAATATGTTTGACTGCAGCAGATTGTATCTATAAAGTAATGGGAGTGAAGCTTGAAAGACCAGGAGTTAGTTGTAGAAGGCCTTGCATCCAGTTAAGAAGCTTGGGCTTCAGTTTTGAGACAATGGGAGTTTAGAATGGATCTCGAGTAGGGGAGTAACATGATGAAGGCGTGTTATTTACACCATTTATTTGACGTATGTACCATCTTGTGTTATTATGTAAGTTTAATCCTGGACACAGGATTAAAGTTTGCTCAATAAATTCTTGTTGATTGACTGAATTGATTGACTCATTTTGTCAAGGAAGAATTCTTCTACCACGTGAATAATAATCTCATTAATATACTTTAATTTTGAATATTGAGACTTATAAAAAGGGATCTATCCAGTTAGATCTGGCTCATATTGGCTTGTGAAAACTGAATGATAAATTTTAGGAATTTTGTGAGCAAGGACCACAAGTTGGTAGCTTGAGATTGGCCATTTTGCAAGTATTTACATCAAGGAGATTGGGAAATGCTAAAAAATCAAAGCTTGTTTTCTGGAGAGTTGGTTATTAAACATATATTACCACGGCACTGCTTATCTCCACTTCCCTTCATTCTTCTAACTCCCTCTCCCC
>NW_020174042.1:3659463-3671391 GCF_003031525.2 Neophocaena asiaeorientalis asiaeorientalis | reverse complement strand
CCCCCGCAAGGTTTTTGAGGGCGGAGACTGAATCTTATTTGTCTCTGTATCCTCAACACAGTATTTAAACATTAACGTGCTCAATTAATGTTTATAGAATAAATGAAATATGCTCTTGTAATTTTTTTCCAGACTATTTAATAAACAAAAATCATTCAAAAGAAATTCAAATAGAAATCTAGATCTTGTGGGCCAAATCAGATCCTATGCCTGTTTTTGTAAGTAGTTTTACTTGGACACGGCCAGGCTTAGTCATGTATGTATTGTCTATGGTTGCTTTGTGCTACAAGGGCAGAGCTGAGTATTTGAGACAGGAAATGTATGGCCCACAAAGCCCAACATATCTACTATTTGGTCCTCTCTGAAAGTTTGCTGATCCCTGATCTAGACCCACACATCCAACAGTTTCTTAAAAGGTAGGATTGTTTCTAAAAAGGGCCATAATGAATTACTATACCGTATATTCTTATAGATAAATTATATTACTTCATAAATTGTGCATAGACATCAGAATTTTGTAGAAATTAATGTAGACACAGATAATTATAGAGCAATTTCATAAGCGTAGGGTTAGATATAAATGGTTTTCCAGTGGTGGAACTTTCTACCTTGAGAAGTAATGATTACTTCACATGTAAACATAAGCAAATAGTCATCCTTTAGCAGAAAGCCTTGTGTAATTTGTTCATGTTATTGAACAATGCTGCCAGAAACATAGCTGATATGAAATGATGTCTATATTGCAATTTATACTTTAAGAACTTCTCTTAGACACAGATTCCAAAATGGCTCTGCTAAAAAGTGTTCTTCATGCAAGAGTACTTATAGCCAGAACACAGTTGTATGGTTTAAGAACAGAAATACAGTGTATCTTTGCATACACGGTGTGGTGTCAAGAGTTTACATTTGCAATACTGTTAATAAAGTTCAGGTCCAGTATTGTACATTCCTTGCAAGTCATCTTTAAAGGCAAATGACGAGGTCATTTAAAATTTAGAATTCTCTACGGGAAAATTAACTTCCTGTTTCTTATTTGTACCCATACTACATCGATAATAATTTTTGAACAACTACCTTTAATGCCACCTAAAGTCTGAAATGGAGCAGTAACTTAATTTGATAGAATATAAAATGAACACCTCAGCTACATTAAACTGTCCCAGTTGGGTGGGCACTCCTTGGGTACCCTGTTTCTGCCCCAAACATCCTGGGGAACCGCATTCACAGAGAATTCAGGGGTGGGCTAGCAGGGCTGTCAGCGAAGGCCACTGTCAACACAGGTGGCCTGATCACCTGACCAAACCGGGCTGACCCGAGGGTGGGAAGCTCTGGTCGTGGAGCAATGACTCCGCGTAACTGCGCAGGGTAAGCTACAGGCGCGTACACCATTTTCCCTTCGTTATGATAAGGATTTTTTTTCCTCCATTAACCTTTCACCTCCGGCGCACTGGACTGTAAGAGCAAGCGTTTAAAATTTTTCAAGTATGCAAAACTTAAGCACATTTAAAAATGAACCACATAAAAAAAAATGAACCACAAAAAAACCTCGCAGGCATGTTTCAGACCCTCCTCCCAGTGGGGTATGCGAAGCCAGCACAGGCGCGGAGTGGGCGCGCACCGTAACCGCGGGGTGTGAGATGACTGGGTGGAAGAAACTACCTAGCCCGCCAGCGCGCAGGCGTATTTCCGACCTCAGCGCCCAGTGGTCGAGCCCCCTTTCCAGTAATTTCGCTAGCCGTGACGTCATCCCGGTGCGCCCTTACGGTGCCTCCCAGAAGCCGCAAATTCATTTTTTGGTAAAGGGGTAAAAAGGAATGAACTGACCTCTTCCGCCCCACTTTGTTTTTAGTCCTTCTCTCTGAACGCGCCTACGCTTTGCAATGGAACGGGAGAGGGAAAGAAAACCGGCCAGAGCTCCAAGCGGCAGCAGGCAGGCATGACTCGGCGACGTCGCCAGCCACGTTACCCGGCGTGCCCCGCGCGGCGCCGGCGGAGGGACGTGGGGGGAGGGGTGGGGAGGAGAAGCGGCGGCGGCTGCGGATGTCGCTGCGACCGAGTGGCGTCTGAGCACACGGCGGCTGCTGAGCGCCCGAGCCGGGCCTGCGCCGGAGCCCACGCCAAGCTCCGCGGCCCCTCGCCCGCTACGGCGGCCTTGCGCCCGTTGTCACTGAGGCGACGTGCCCCACATTCTCCGCTGCTCGGGCTGGCCGGCTCTGGCGTCCCCTGGCTCCCCCTTGCTCGCCCGCTCCCTCCTGCGCGCCTGAGTCACCGCCGCCGCCATGGCCGAGAATGGTGAAAGCGGCGGCCCTCCGAGCTCCCAGGACAGCGCCGCCGCTGCCGAAGGTGCCGGCGCCCCCGCCGCCGCCGCTGCCTCCACGGAACCCAAGATCATGAAAGTCACCGTGAAGACCCCGAAGGAGAAGGAGGAGTTCGCAGTGCCCGAGAATAGCTCCGTCCAGCAGGTGAGGGCCGCCCGAGGCTCGGGGCGGGGTGGGGATGGCGGCAGGACCTCCTCCCGCGGCGGGAGAAGCTTTTGCAAGGGCCTGGGAGGAGGGGGTCGTCCCCGGAGCTGCCCTCGGCTTTTCTCCCGGGTCTCCTCCCAAGTTAGATCACACCCAGGTTCGTGGGTTTGCACCTGGGGACGCCGCAGAGGTTTGTGGCGGGGCCGCGCGGCCTGTTTGCGGAATGTGCCGACGCCGCTTTCCACAGCGCCTTCCTCCTGCTCGGGCTTCCGCAGACCCCCAGCCGCCTCCCCCAGCTCCCCGCCCCCAGCCGCCTCCCTCCGGCTCCTCACAAAGGAAAGGGACCCGCCGCCTGGCTCCAGGCGGGGTGGAGGCTGGGCGAGGGTTTGCCTTAGCCTAGTACGCGGTTTTGTCTCATGAAGGAAAAAAAAGAGGGGGTGCTCATTGTTTTACCTGCCTGCGGGTTAAGGTGGATTTTGGGGGGTGAGGATCACGTGTACATTTAGTTCTGCTGAAATCTTCCCCACCTTCCAGTCTTTAAAGAAAAAATTAACTATAATGTAGAAATTGCTTTCAGCCGCATTTTAATAGTATAAGGCTTAAGGAGAAAGGTGGATGACTTTCAGTTACGACTTGCTGGATTTCTTTTTAAAGTATATTTGTTATCCCTTAGATGCTAATCGTTGGGGAGGATTTTGTTTCATTTTAGAGGGATAGCTATGTTCTTCAGATACTAGCGCTTGCAATCTGATAAAAGAGAACGAAATTGGAGTTACTGGAGAAAAATAAAAAATAATTCACGGCTTAAAATCTGTTCAGGAATACAAATTTTGTAGTTAATAATCTTGAGGAATTTAACAAATCGTTTTAGTTTGTTGTTGAATATACGTCCCAGGATATTGCCCTAATTATTGAATTGATTTCAGGCAATGTGAACAGTTTATGAAGAAGCAAAAATTCCTGAAATGTACCTACAGATTTCCCTAGGAATAATAAATGATTGGGGTATTTTTTAATGTAATTCTGAAAGGTGGTGTGTAGTGAGAAACTTTGACCACCTATTGAATCACTTCTTTTGGTCTCTCAATTCTCCTATAAAAATTTTCCTTAACATTTTAATATTTTGCGGCCTACAGGAAAATTGAAATGTGCAGTGAACACCCATGTGTCCCTCACCTAAATTAGAGTTTTGCTTTATTTGCTGTATGGCACAATTAATCATTTATCAGTCAATTTGATTTTTGGGGTGCATTTCAAAGTAAGTTGCAAGTATTAGTACATGTTACCCTTAAAAAGCACTTAAGCAATGTGCATATCATTAACCTGAGTTCAATTTTTAACTTAAAATTTTTTTTTACGTAAGTTTGACTTGCAGTGAAATGCGCAAGGTTGCCATTCCACGAGTTTACACAAATACATACACCTGTTTAATCCGAAGCCTAATGGAGTTGTAGAACTTTGTAATTAACTAGAAAGTTCCCTCTTGCCCTTTTCCAGTCAGTTCAGTCACTCCCCTCTGTCAACCAGTGTTTTGATATTTTTCCTCCATGGACTTGTTTTGCTTATTCTAGAATTTCACATAAGTGGGATTATATGGTATGTACTCTTGGGAAAGGCTTTTTCATTCAGCTTAGTGTTTTTAAGTCTCGTGTATCCTCAGTAGTTCTTTCCTTTTCAGTGCTGTGTTGTCTTCCGTTGTATGAATATACCACCATAATCTATCCATTTTCCTGTTGAGGGTCACCTGGGCTCTTTCCAGTTAGTTGCTATGAGTACTCTTATACAAATCTGTATTGTTGGACAAATGCGTTTATCTCTCCTGTTACAAGTGCTTAGAAGTGGAATGACTGGGTCATAGCGTAGCTGTAGGTTTAGTTTCATAAGGAGCTATGTTTTTTAAAAGTGCTTGTACCATTTTACAGTCACACTGACAGTACATGGGAATTCCCGTTGCTCCACATTCCTCCTAACATTTGATAGTATCAGTCTTTTTTTAGTGGGTGTGTAGCCATATTAACTTTTGAAGCCTGTAGTTCTATCTAGGATTCCTGGTTCAGGTCTTCGCCATCCTGGCTGCTTTCAGTATTTTACTGTAAAAGATTAGAAATAAAGTCAATATTTTGTAAATAGAAGAATTCATTTAGTTCAGTTTATTATGCTTTTATCTGTGAGGATTTTTTAACTTTTTGTGATGGTGAAACTAGAATTTCAAATTCTGTGCAAGTTTTAGTTTTACTCCTCTGTAACCAAAGTAAAATTTTAATAGATAAAATTAAAGTCTCTGTAGCAACTTTTTGTCATGGCAGTTGAATTTTTGTTTTGACGAATACTTTCTGTTGAAGCAGAAAACGTGATAAAGATTGAAGCTCATCACTGCGTCAAGAACCAGAAGACAAATTGAACTACCTATGGGCTCTGTTAGGGGAAGTACATACAGAAAAATGTACAAGAATAAGAAAAGTAGTTTTCACATGGTTTGTAAAATTCCACCTGAAGCACAAAAAAAAGGATCTGTCATTTTATAATTTTAAATTTTTTCTAAGGGTTTCACAGATTTAAACTATTTGCTACAGATTAAAATTTGTCATTAAAATAAACTTAATGACGTTGAGATTTCACTAAAAATGTTTAGTAAAAAATTGGGAAGTATTTGGTTCAGAAAATTCTTATCTAATCTTAGAGGTAAAGAGGGTAAGCAAAAGACCTACAAAAGGATGATATTGAAAGCTTAGGCTTTCTATCAGGCAAATCCCATTTTCTGCAATTTAAATTTTCTTTCACTGTTTCTATATAATGTAAATTCTCAATACATTATGCTGAAGTAGTATTTATATGAACATGTTCTAATAATTGATGAAACTATATTAAATCTCTTAGGTATAAAAAAGTTGTAAGGTGGTTATTAATTTTCTTGTTTTTCCCTCAATTTCTGTTTGTATATAACAGGCAGAAACAAGATACTTTAATACAGTTTGTATTTAACACTCTTAACTTGTTCAATTGATAATAAAGCTTATACTTTTTAAAAATTAAAGTGAAATTTATTTTTCATTGCGTACTCAGAATCAGTTGAGTAATGTTTAAATTTCTAACTAAAGGTGGTTAGAATATAAACTTCACTATGTATGTTCCAAGATGATTTCATTAATAAGGGTTTTCATAATATAAGTAGATAGATTTTTAAAAATGTGTAATGGCAAAAAGTCCCTGTGTATGAGATTATGTTTTCTATTAATTATTCATTATTTTCTGTTGGAAACAGTTTGAGGATTTCTAAGTGTTAAACAAGATGAAGTCCAGAGGAATGTTGTCTGTGTGTGAGTGGTTAAAATTAGTGCAGAGAATGGGAAGGGCCGTTTTGTATACTAGCTCCTAACTAGCTTGTTCTGGGATTTTTGTGGCTCTCTAGATGATAGTGTAAGATTTTGAAATGCAGTCACCTGAAGTATTCAGGCAGTGTGTATTCTAGTTTTAGAAAATACCTTTGTCACTTGAATCTTTTAGAAAAATACTAGCATACTTAGACATAACGTAAATATTATGTATTGAATAGAAGTGAACCTTTCCTTGATAAGAGAAATTACATTGCATCAGTGTCATCATCACAAACATCATTTAAAATTATAGTTTGTAGGGTAGATCTAGAGCTCTTGTCCACAGTGGTGCCACCAGCCACATCTGACTGTTGAACACTTAAAATATGGCTAGACTGATTTGAAATGTGCTGTAGGGATAAAATACACACCAGATTTTGAAAACTTTTGGCTTGTTTCTTTGCATAATGTTTTCAACATTTATCCATGTTGTAGCATGTATCAGTACTTCCTTTTTATTGCTGAATAATATTCCCATGTATGGATATATATGTTACATTTTATTTTTCAATTAGTTGAGGAACATTTGGGTTGTTTCTACTTCTTCACCATTATGAATAACGCCTATGTGAATACTTATACAAGTTTTTTGTGGCCATATGTTTTCATATTTCTTGAGCATATGCCTGTGAGTTGAATTACTGGGTCATGTGATAGCTCTGTGTTTACCTTTTTGAGGGACTGCCAAACTATTTTTCAAAGTGGCTGTACCAATTTTTATTCCCACCAGAAGTGCATGAGGATTCCAATCACTTTCCATTGTGTATAACACTTGTTATTGGTCTGTCTTTGATCGTAGTCTTCCTAATTGCTATGAAGTACCTTACTGTGATTGCTTGGCTTCCTGTTGCTCAAGCAGCAGTTCTTAATATGGTCTGGGGGGTCACCAGGGCCCTTCTCGGAGGATCATAAGATCAAAATTAGTTTCATGATAGTTCTGAGAGGTTATTTGTGTTTTTCACTCTAGTTTTATCACAAACAAGCAGCGTACTTTTTCAGAATCTTTTAGATGTGAAAATCCAATTGTCTTCTATTATGAGACTAAAGTGATGTGCAAAAATTTAAAACAGTGCTATTCTTCAAACTAGGAAAATAGCTATTTTTCATAAAAAAGGTATTTAATGTAATGAGTTTGTTATCTTGAATGAATTTTTCAAAGATTTCTCAGTTTTAATTTCTAGTATATCAATAGATATAACCTACATAAACAAAAACTCTGGGGGTTCAAATTTGTAAGAGTTGTGTCCTGAGGCCAAAAATTGCTGCAATGGAGTATTTAATAGATTACGTAGATACTTATAAGATTGAGGATTGGGCTTCCCTAATGGCGCAGTGGTTGTTGGGAGTCCACCTGCCAATGTAGGGGATGCGGGTTCGAGCCCTGGTCTGGGAAGGTCCCACATGCCATGGAGCAACTAAGCCCGTGAGCCACAACTGCTGAGACTGGCGTGCCACAACTACTGAAGCCCACGCGCCTGGAGCTGTGCTCCATAACAAGAGGAGCCAACTCAATGAGAAGCCCACGCACTGCTACAAAGAGTAGCCCCTGCTCGCTGCAACTAGAGAAAGCCCGTGCGCAGCAGTGAAGACCAAGGCAGCCAAAAATAAATATATAAATTAATTAATTGAAAAAAAAGATTGAGGATTGACTTCAATAAATTACCGTTATTTCTTGCCTAGAAACTGTGGTAGCCTACTGGTCAGTCTCCCCCATTAATTCCTAGAGCAATCTCTGAAAAATATTAATCAGATCATTTTATTCTCTACATAAAACTAACAGCTCCCCATTGATCTTGGACTTATGTAATGTGGCCATGAGGCCCTGTGAGATAAGATTCTATCCTGTGTCTCCATTCTGACACCATCTTTCCTCCTTGGCTCTTGCTTTATTGACTTCTTAGTTCCTTGACCTGTTAATCACATTTTTTTTCCTGCCTCAGGAGTTTTGTGCAGTTTGTTCTTGCTACCTGGAACGCCTCCTACTCTTTGCCCATTCTCAGTGCAAAGGTCACTTTCTCAAAGAAGTATCCCTGATTTTCCAGAGTTGATTGGGATTCCCCATCGTACTTTCTCACAGCACCCTGTTTTTGGTCATAATTTATTACAATTTAAAGTCTATATGTGATTATTTGATTAATGCTTTTTTTTTGCTAGAGAGGATCTGTGATTGTTCACTATTGTGTTACCAGAGCTTAGCACATAGTATGTGTTCAGTAAATATTTGTTTACAAGTGAATCTGTCATATGCATGATGTGTAATTAATAATTACTACCAGTTGTTCAGTCATTACTGAATGCAGTACAGTTGTCCCTCGCTATCTGCCAGGGATTGGTTCCAGGACCCACTGTGGATACCAAAACCCACAAATGCTCAAGTTCCACAGTCGCCCTCTGCATTTGTGGATTTGGATGGCTGAGTGTGTACATAATCTCATTGGTTTCTAGCCCTCCTCTCACGGCTTCGTTTTAAACTGCTCTCGCCTTAGCTAACCACTCTTGACTGCCACAGGGTGTTCACTCTCGCTTCTGGTTACTGGAACAATTCTTCTAGAATAGCCTTTCTTTTTTTTTCCTTTTTTTTTTGCGGTACGCGGGCCTCTCACTGTTGTGGCCTCTCCCGTTGCGGAGCACAGGCTCCGGACGTGCAGGCTCAGCAGCCATGGCTCACGGGCCCAGCCGCTCCGTAGCGTGTGGGATCTTCCCGGACCGGGACACGAACTCGTGTCCCCTGCATCGGCAGGCAGACTCTCATCCACTGCGCCACCAGGGAAGCCCGAGAAGTTAATTCTTTACATAAAGTAGGGTGTGCTGCTAAATGTTTTATCAACTAGTTCTTTGGGGAAAAACAGCACTGATTTACTGTAGTGTTTGCTGATTTCCATTTGTAAATACCTCTCACCATGGAAGATTTTAGGCTACTGATTTTAAACTGGCTTACACAATTCCTGAAAATTCAGCAGTCTAGCTGGTAGGAGCCATTGCTTACAGTTGGTGTCTTAAGGCAGGTGTCAGCAAACTAGAGTGGGCCAAATCCACCATGCCCATGCACGTCTCTATTATCTATGCTTTCAGGACAGACCATGTGGCCCACAGAGCTGAAAGCATTACTATCTGTCCCTTTACAGAAAGTTTGCTGACCCCTGCCTTTAGGGCATTAGGGCTTACTGGATCTCGATTTTGTCACACTTCCTCAAAACCCTTCTCATTGGAAAATTTTGCCATGACTTAAGTTTAACAGTGTGACCAATAGAGATAATGCAAGCTACATATGTAATTTAAGTTCTCTCAGCCACTTCAAAAATAAAATTAATTTTTTATTAGAATATTTAGAACATAAAATTTACCCTCTTAACCATTTTTGAGTGTACACTTCAGTGACATTAAATACATTCATATTCTTGTGCAACCATCACCACCATCCATCTCCAGAACTCTGTTCACCTTGAAAAACTGAAACCCTGTACCTGTTAAACAATAGTTCCCCATTATCTCCTCCTGCCAGCCTCTGGCAACAACCATTCTACTTTTGGTCTCTATGAATTTGACTACTATAGGTTTCTCATAAGAGTGGAATCATAGTATTTGCCCTTTTGTGACTGACTTTCACTTAGCGTAGTGTCCTCAAGTTTCACCCATGTTGTAGCATGTGACAGAATATCCGTCCTCTTTAAGGTTGAATGATGCTCCATTGTATGTGTATACCATTGTATGTATATACCCACTTTGTGTATCCATTCAGCTGTCAGTGTCACTGGGTTGTTTCTATCATTTGGGTATTGTAATGTTAAATATGTTTTATTTAACCTAGTATATCTTAAGTATCATTTCAACATGTAATTGATATTTTAAAAATTGAGATATTTTACTTTTTTTTTCATATTAGGCATTCAAGATCTGGTGTGTATTTTACACACACAGCACATCTCAATTTGGACTAGCCCCATTTCAAGTGCTCAATAACCACATTTGGTTAGAGACTTCCGAATTAGATAGCATAGCTAATAAAGTCTTCATGCTTCATTCCCTACTTACCTCTCCCCCTTTATTCACTGCATTTCAGCCATTTTTAAGTCTTTCCCTCCAACTATCACTAGCTCTTTCCCTTTCTGAGCTTTTGCCAATGCTGCTAATGACAGTAACATAACAGTACTTATTCCAGGCTTATCAAGGCATACTGCATTATTGTTATTTTTTTTAAGTTTCACTTTATGGTGAAAGTACTGTTGTTTCCTCTTTTTTAAAGTGAAGAAACCGGAACTCAGATTAGTAATGTGATTAAATTTATACGCCTGTTAAATAGTGCAGCCTAGATTGAAATCCAGTGACTAACTTTGGAGCCCACACCTAACCACTGCTCCAAGCTGCCTTGACTTTCCTCTGGTTGGCTTTTCAGCCTTTGGGTTTATTTAAATGTCAGTTCATTAAAGGTTGATTGGACTCATCAATCTAAATTAGATCAATGACTATAATCTCTTGATACCATTTTGTGATTATATGGACTTTTTCCTCTCCACCCCATACTGTCAGAATTTACAAAGGTAGGGGTGTTTTGCTTACCTCTTAATCCCATTGTACCTACCTCGTATTGCACTTGGCACACATTGAATAATGCAAATATTTATTGAGTGAATGAACAAATAGTGTTTTAAAGATTTATTTGCAGTATTTTGTACTTAGTTGGGACTATTTTAACAATGTGATTTACTTAGAAAAATGTGACGTTTATTCGTAGTTCAATCAAATGTCTAAAGGCATTATTTTAGTTGTTTTTGTATCTGAGCAGCTTAAAAAGAAAATCCCATTAAAATTAGGATTGGGAATTTATTAAGAGACTAAAGTTGCTATCTTCAAATCTGTTTGATGCCAATATTACTGAGTTAACATACCGAACAAATTCCATTTATTATAAGCATAAATAAAATGTATATATATGCGCCTCTATCTTGCAAATACTTTCATTACAAGAAGATATGAACTCTGGTTTGTTCCAGGTAAGTTCATGCCATTCTGAGTTAGTTTGATGTTCTGTAGATATGACAACACAGACTGCTTGGTTTATTGATTAAGCAGCTTCTATACAGATTTCTAGACTAGTAAAATGTTTTTGATAAATTTTGTATAGCCTTTAAAGCTCTCTCCAGTTTTCATAAAGGATATGGCTTTATTCATTTTTAAAATACAGACTGCAAAGAAAATGAAATACATTATGCATGCTGTTACTTTAGGAGGTTCAAATGATGTAGAAAAGTATGAAATAAGGGGACCCGTTCAAAAAAAGTTACTCTAAATGTGTATCTATCTATCTGATTCGGTCCGGAAACGTGTTTCTCTATTTACCCATATATAATTTTCTATTTATTCCTGTTAAGCAGATGGATTATTACCCACACTTTTACCTTACTCTTTTTATTTGTATCTTTGCAGTCTTTCCATATTGGCATGTGTAGAGCTAACTCATTCCACTATTTATGATTATTTGTGTTTTTATTAATATTTTGAGAAGTAGGGAAAGGGTGTTGTCATTATTAACATTGAAATGTGGTCTGCATTTTGGAGAGAGCATGAACCTTGGAATTTGAGAGATCTGACTTTCGGCAAGGCGCTTGACGCCTCTGAGCCTCACAGGCCACATTTTTTTTTTTTCTTAACAACTTTATTGGGGTATAATTGCTTTACAATGGTGTGTTAGTTTCTGCTTTATAACAAAGTGAATCAGTTATACATATACATATGTTCCCGTATCTCTTCCCTCTTGCGTCTCCCTCCCTATCCCACCCCTCCAGGCGGTCACAAAGCACTGAGCTGATATCCCTGTGCTATGCGGCTGCTTCCCACTAGCTATCTACCTTACGTTTCCTAGTGTATATATATACATTTTGGTACATGACTCTTTGAATTATGGTTTCCTCAGGGTATATGCCCAGTAGTGGGATTGCTGAGGTATATGGTAGTTCTATTTGTAGTTTTTAAAGAAAACTCCATACTGTTCTCCGTAGTGGCTGTATCAATTTGCATTCCCACCAACAGTGCAAGAGTGTTCCCTTTTCTCCACACCTTCTCCAGCATTTGTTGTTTCTAGATTTTTTGATGAT
>NW_020174042.1:3584212-3659124 GCF_003031525.2 Neophocaena asiaeorientalis asiaeorientalis | reverse complement strand
TATTTCTCCTTGGATTTATCCTGTATGGGACTCTCTGTGCTTCCTGGACTTGATTAACTACTTCCTTTCCCATATTAGGGAAGTTTTCAACTATAGTCTCTTCAAATATTTTCTTAGTCCCTTTTTCTCTTTTTCTTTTGGAACCCCTATAATTCGAATGTTGGTGCGTTTAATGTTGTCCCAGAGGTCTCTGAGACTGTCCTCAGTTCTTTTCATTCTTTTTTCTTCATTCTGCTCTGCAGTAGTTATTTCCACTATTTTATCTTCCAGGTCACTTATCCGTTCTTCTGCCTCAGTTATTCTGCTATTGATCCCATCTAGAGTATTTTTCATTTCATTTATTGTGTTGTTCATCATTGTTTGTTTCATCTTTAGTTCTTCTAGGTCCTTGTTAAATGTTTCTTGCATTTTGTCTATTCTATTTCCAAGATTTTGGATCATCTTTACTATCATTATTCTGAATTCTTTTCCAGGTAGACTGCCTATTTCCTCTTCATTTGTTAGGTCTGGTGCGTTTTTATCTTGCTCCTTCATCTGCTGTGTGTTTTTCTGTCTTCTCATTTTGCTTGTCTTACTGTGTTTGGGGTCTCCTTTTTGTAGGCTGCAGGTTCGTAGTTCCCGTTGTTTTTAAGGTCTGTCCCCAGTGGCTATGGTTGGTTCAGTGGGTTGTGTAGGCTTCCTGGTGGAGGGGACTAGTGCACAGGCCACATTTTTAACATGTGATATAATATATGCTTCACTAGATTGTTTGGAGGATTTCATGAGATAATATGTAAAAGTACCTGGCTCAGAGTTTATATACTTTACTTGTATTGGTTTCTTTCCTCCTGTACGCTTTTGTTTGCCAGTGAATTGAGTCTTAATTTTTTTGTAGTAGAAGGAAGAATGTGAGCTTGTGTAAGTGAAGCATTTAGTTTGTGGATGTTAGATTTAGGTCATAGAAACTCCTAGAAATTACATTTTTATTGATAATGCACTGTAACATTTTTGACTGAGTGTTCAGTTTTATATTTATAAGAAGGTGCCCTTTTCTCATATAGCTGCTTATGTCTCTAGTTTATCTTATACCCAACATCTTCGTGTAAGATTTATGCAATGTTTTTTTTTAATATATATTTTTAAAATTTATTTTTGGCTGCGTTGGGTCTTTGTTGCCGTGTGCGGGCCTTTCTTTAGTTGTGGTGAACGGGGGCTACTCTTCATTGGGGTGCGTGGGCTTCTCATTGTGGTGGCTTCTCTTGTTGCGGAGCACGGTCTCTAGGCTTGTGGGCTTCAGTAGTTGTGGCTCACGGGCTCTAGAGCACAGGCTTTCTGTCTTCTCATTTTGCTTGTCTTACTGTGTTTGGGGTCTCCTTTTTGTAGGCTGCAGGTTCGTAGTTCCCGTTGTTTTTAAGGTCTGTCCCCAGTGGCTATGGTTGGTTCAGTGGGTTGTGTAGGCTTCCTGGTGGAGGGGACTAGTGCACAGGCCACATTTTTAACATGTGATATAATATATGCTTCACTAGATTGTTTGGAGGATTTCATGAGATAATATGTAAAAGTACCTGGCTCAGAGTTTATATACTTTACTTGTATTGGTTTCTTTCCTCCTGTACGCTTTTGTTTGCCAGTGAATTGAGTCTTAATTTTTTTGTAGTAGAAGGAAGAATGTGAGCTTGTGTAAGTGAAGCATTTAGTTTGTGGATGTTAGATTTAGGTCATAGAAACTCCTAGAAATTACATTTTTATTGATAATGCACTGTAACATTTTTGACTGAGTGTTCAGTTTTATATTTATAAGAAGGTGCCCTTTTCTCATATAGCTGCTTATGTCTCTAGTTTATCTTATACCCAACATCTTCGTGTAAGATTTATGCAATGTTTTTTTTTAATATATATTTTTAAAATTTATTTTTGGCTGCGTTGGGTCTTTGTTGCCGTGTGCGGGCCTTTCTTTAGTTGTGGTGAACGGGGGCTACTCTTCATTGGGGTGCGTGGGCTTCTCATTGTGGTGGCTTCTCTTGTTGCGGAGCACGGTCTCTAGGCTTGTGGGCTTCAGTAGTTGTGGCTCACGGGCTCTAGAGCACAGGCTCAGTAGTTGTGGCACACAGGCTTCGTTGCTCCGTGGCATGTAGGGTCTTCCCTGACCAGGGCTCAAATACGTGTCCCCTGCATTGGCAGGCAGATTCTTAACCACTGCGCCACCAGGGAAGCCCCTATGCAATGTTTTTTAATGAGGGTACTTTAAGGTTACTCAGACTCAGGCATTTGTTGCAATAAGTTTTATGTTTCTGCAGACGAATAGTGTTTGTGGACTGCCTTTGTCTAAAGCTGCTTTGAGAAGTTTTAAGATAGCTAATTGTTTTTTTTCCTGAGTCAGTATTACTTAGTTTCTGATTTTTTGTTGTAGTATTCAATAAAAGTTTAGTAAGTAAAACAGACATAGAAGTAAAGTTCAAATGTTAGAGATCAAATTTTGGAAAATTTGAAGCCACTGTAAGCTATTTCCTCTGCCTTATTTTAGAGTGCAGAATAGAAGTTTAAGGATATATGAAGTATGTGCAGGATTTTTGGCTCTTCTACAAACATAACATTGTTTAAGTTGATCATATTTGGATTAAAATTTTATAAAATGCAGCTTATTTGGAAAAGTATAGCATATCTCTTTGATATGGTACAGTTAAACACTAAGATTTATTCATTTTTGTTTCTAGTGGAGTGGCAGGCAGCTGAGCGTCATAATCCTTGGGTTTTGTAAGTTTGTTCCAAGCTTTGGGTAACTTACTCAGAGTAAGTGAATATTACATTAGTCTATTTGGGAGTAGTTCTAATACCTAAATTGTTTGACATCGGTTGTTTGAAATGTAAAATTTATTTGTATAAGAATTAGATTATAATAAGTAGTCAGATTATACAGTTTCCCTTTGTATGGCACTAGAAGTATAGCTGTACCCTATCTGTCATAATGCTCTCCAACTTTCACCATGAAGTGCTATAAACTCATACTTCTGAATTGCCTTAGGTGCCCCTCAGAACCAAGAGTTCAATGAGGCTAGAGGATCCTAGTATCAGTGATGCTAATTTTCAACAATGCTGTGGTTCTGTAGGAGGAAGTTATTTCTTATGGGTCTTGTTAAGGACTTTGGTTTCTTGAGATTTTGTTGTGAGGATTGAATGAGATGATGTGGGGGTGTGGTTCCAGGCACAGTGTAGCTGCTAAATTAGCAATGAATGTAAATGCTTTTTGAACTGTGTGCCTTAGGATTTTACTCTTTTGCATCTAGGATACACCATAGAGAAGCCCCTAGTCTGTCCAGAAAGCCCACCTATCCTTCCTAACACTGACAACTCATGGCTAGTAGGATTCCAGCCCTTAAATATTACTAAGGGCTCAACTAAACTATTCACAACTGTTCTATAAGCATTTGATGCTAGATAATGATGTTCATGGATGACCGTCTCTTACTCTTGAGTGATCATTCCTGCTGTGATTTACGCCTTATAGCCATTCTGGTCTGCTACCTAAAACTAAGGTATCTTTCCCCCCCGCCAGACAAATTTTATTTATTTATTTTTAAATTTTTATTGGAGTATAGTTGATTTCCAATGTTGTGTTTTCAGGTGTACAGCAAAGTGAATCAGTTATACATATACGTATATCCACTCCTTTTTTACATTCTTTTCCCATATAGGTCATTACAGAGTATTGAGTAGAGTTACCTGTGCTATACAGTAGGTTCTTATTGGCTGTCTATTTCATGTATAGTAGTGTGTATATGTCAATCTCAACGTCTCAATTTATCCCTCCCCCTTTACCCCCTGGAAACCATAAGTTTGTTTTCTACATCTGTGACTCTTAAAACTAGGGTATTTTCATCCGAATTTGCTTCTGATGACCTACCCAAGACCAGGTATATGATAGATTTCTGGCTAGTTGAGTCACTTGAAATTGGATGCTCAGGAAAGTTGGTCATTTACATTTCGACTTTCTGCTGTTTCTTATGTGTAGGGCATTCACAATCAACTTTGAAACCTATTTTAATTTAAGTATAGTACAGAAGAATGCACACATAAATGTACAGCTTCATTTATTAGCACAAAAGTTAGAAGCAGAATATTATCAACTTCCCAGATGTCACTTGTGATCCCTTACAATCACCACCTCCTCTTAACTACAACTTTTCTCACTTTTGACACTATGGTTTTTGCCCCTTTTTTTCTCTTTTAACTTATGTTAATGATAACTTATGTTAATGAAATAACGTAGTTTATTGTCATTTGTGATTGGCTGCTTTTGCTCTACATTGATCCATGGTGACATGTGGTTGTAGTTCATGTGTTGTCATCATGTGTAACAGTCTATTGAATATATCACAATTTGTTCTACAGTTGAAGGTTTGGGTTGTTTTAAGTTTTGGGGTAATAAAGTTTGAACTTCCTTGAACGTGTCTTTTGGTGTACCTGTGAACACGTAATTCGTTAGATAAAATCCCAGAAGTGGAATCGTTGAGTCATACAATAAGCATAAATTCAGCTTCTACTGTGAAATGTTTTTCTGAAATATGTGAATTTATACTTCTGTTTGCAATATATGTGGATTCCAGTTGCTCCAAATCCTCTGCAACAGTCTGTAACAGTCTTTTTAAATAGTACAACCAGTTTGTTTATTTATTTAGGCTGCATCAGGTCTTCGTTGCAGCACATGGGATCTTTTGTTGCGGCACCTGGGCTTCTCTAGTTGTGGCCAACGGGCTCCAGAGCATGTGGGCTCTGTAGTTATGGCGTGTGGGCTTAGTTGCCCTGTGGCATGTGGGATCTTAGTTCCCCCACCAGGGATCGAACCCTCATTCCCTGCATTGGAAAGTGGATTTTTAACCACTGGACCACCAGGGAAGTCCCTGTAACAGTCTTCATACTGGACTGTTCAGTGGGTGTGTCACTGGTTTTAAAGTTACCTGATGTTGTTAATTAGGATGAGTCCCCTTTGTTTGTATTATTGGCCATTTAGATTTCATTTTTGTGAAGTTCCTATTTCAGTCTATTGACCAGTTTTCAGTTGGGTTGTGTCTTGCTGATTTTCATGCTTTATGTATAAAATCTGGATTCAAGCTCTCTGTTGGTTTTTGGTATTGTAGATATTTTTTCTCTGTTGCTTATCTTTTTACTCTATTAATGATAGTTTAATTTATTGTGCCTTTTTTATGGCTAAATCTTTTTGTGTCCTGTTTAGGAAATCTTTTCCAATTGAACTAATATTTTATTGATTCATCTTTTTGGTACTGTTTAATTGCAAGGTACTGTTTAATTTGCATGTAGTTAAAGTACATACTCCATATGATTTAAAATTTTTGAAATATGTCGACTTACTTTATGGCCCAGTATATAAGTTTGTAAATGTATTTATAAAGAATACTTATTCTGTAGTTGTTGGGTACAGTGTTCTATACATGCCAGTTGGGTCATCAGTTAATTTTG
This sequence comes from Neophocaena asiaeorientalis asiaeorientalis, assembly GCF_003031525.2. NCBI lineage: Eukaryota > Metazoa > Chordata > Mammalia > Artiodactyla > Phocoenidae > Neophocaena > Neophocaena asiaeorientalis. Next base: position 3,653,670 of record NW_020174042.1, on the reverse strand, counting down.
TTGTTCAAAGCTTTTATATCTTTTTTTTTTTTGCCCTATTTTATTCTATCAGTTACTGAGGTAAATATGCTAAAATATCTTACTGTACTTTTGGATTAGTCTGTTTTTCTCTGTAGTTCAATTTGATTTTTGCTTTATGTATTCTGAAGCTATATTATGTACATATACACTTAAAGTTTTATCTTCTATGTACATATACACTTAAAGTTTTATCTTCTTGTGAGTTGAACACTTTATAATGTTGAAATGTCCTAGCTGCTTTTGTATTAAAGTTTGCTTTTTCCAGGGAACTATATTCAATATCGTGTGATAAACCATAATGGAAAAGAATATGAAAAAGAATGTATATATATGTATAACTGAGTCACTTTGTTGTACAGCAGTAATTAACACAACACTGTAAATAAACTACACTTCAGTTTAAGAAAAAAGTTTGCTTTGTCAATTAGAGTAGCCTCATTAACTTTATTTGGTTAATTTTTACATGGACTATCTTTATTCATTCGTTTTATTTTCAATCCTTCTTTTCCTTAGTAGTTTATGTATATATCTTTTTTAAGCAGCATGAAGTTGGGTTTTTAAATCCAGTCCGGCAGTTTTATCTTTTTAACACATAGTCTGTTATGTAATCACTGATACATTAGGTTTACGTTTACCATTATACTATTTGATTTCTGTTTTTCCTGTCTCTTATGTTGCTTTTTTCTCTTTCTTTTGTATTGTTTCGTATTATTCCAATTGTTCCACCCCTTTTTCCCAGTTGCCCCTTTTATTAGGTTGGTAGATGCATGCTGCTTAAACTATTCTTTTAGTAGTTATCCTAGAGATTACTATATGCATCTTATAAAATGTCTAAATCAGTAAGTACTTGTACTTTCCAGTTAATTCAAGAACCTTAAAACAGTTGAACACTGTTCACCTGCCTGTGGACTACACTTGATCTTCCTTCCTTCCTTCTTTCCTCTCATTTTCTTCCTTCCAACACAAGACATTGTTACTAATGCTTTATAAAGTCGGTTTTTATTTCAATTTATTCTTTCTATTTTTTTATTCCTTCATCTAGGAGAGGATCATTTTCTTCTGTCTGAGGAACATTTCCTGTAGTCTGTATATGCTGGGTAACAAATGCTGTTTTTGTGCGTCTGAAAATGTCTATTTTGATTTCATTTTGAGGGATTTTGCACTGGGTATAAAATTTTAGTTTGGCAGTTAATCTTCCCTCTTTATAATTTTTTTCTTAATTGTTTTTTTCTTGTGTGTGTGTGGTACTCGGGCCTCTCATTGTTGTGGCCTCTCCCGTTGTGGAGCACAGGCTCTGGACGCGCAGGCTCAGCGGCCATGGCTCACGGGCCCAGCCGCTCCGCGGCATGTGGGATCTTCCCAGACCGGGGCACGAACCCGTGTCCCCTGCATCGGCAGGCGGACTCTCAACCACTGCGCCACCAGGGAAGCCCTTTTCTTAATTTTTAAATCATGGATAATTTTAAATATACAGAAGTAGAGATAATCCTAAGTTAGCTCCACCATGAATCCTTCACCCAGCTTTGACAATTAATTTTGGAGCCAGTCTTGTTTCAGGTGTACTTTCCCTTACGGCCCCTCTACATACCGCATTATTTTGATGCATCTCTTATGCCTTATATCACTTCATCCTTTAATATTTCAGCATGTATCTCTAAAAGCTAAGGATCCCTTTAAAAAATGCAATATATTATCCTGCTTTACCAATTAATAATGTCTTAATTTCACCAGTCCAGAATTTCCCCATTGTTTCAAAATGATTTTTTAAGTGTAATGTTGGCATGGATTTATTACTATGTAGTTTTAACTTTTAAAAAATACTTTACTTTTTTGAGCAGTTTTAGATTTACAGCCAATTGAGCAGAAAGTACAGAGTTCCCATACTCCCTGCTCCCCCTACTTTAACCTCCCCCACCATCGACATCCTGCTCCAGAGTGGCACATTTGTTACAATTAATGGACCTCTATTGACACATCATTATCACTCAAAGTTCATAGTTTAAGATTCACTCTTGGTGTTTTGACAAATATATAGTGTATGTGCTCTACCTCTAACCTAACTCTTGGCAACCACTGATCCATTTACTGTCTCCATAGTTTTGTTCTTTCCAGAATGTCGTCTAGTTGGAATTATACAGTACGTAACCTTTTAGCTTGGCTTATTTGACTTAGTAGTATGCATTTAAGGTTCCTCTATGGTTCTTTTCATGGTTTGATAGCTCATTTCTTTTTATTGCTGAATAATATCCCATTGTCTGGATGTACCAAGGTTTATTTATCCATTCACCTGTAGAAGAATTTCTTGGTTGCTTCCAAGTTTCAGCATTAATGAATAAAGCTGCTATATACATCTGTGTGCAGGTTTTGTCTGGACATAAGTTCTCAATTCCTTTGGGTAAATACCAAGGAGAGGGTGATTGCTGGATCGAATGGTAAGAGTATGTTTAGTTTTGTAAGAAATTGCTAAACTGTCTTCCAGAGTGGCTATACCATTTTGTATTCCTATCAGCAGTGAATGAGAGTTCCTGTTGTTCCATATCATTGCAGCATTTGGTAGTGTTATCTGTTTTGGTTTGGCCATCCTAGTAGTCGTATAGCGCAGTCTCCTTATTTTAATTGGCAATTCCCCTAATGGCCTATGATGCAGAGCATCTTTACAGATATGCTTATTTGCCATCTGTATATCTTCTTTGATGAGATGTCTGTTAAAATTTTTTGCCCATTTTTTAATTCAGTTGTTCAGTTTCTTGTTGAGTTTTAAGAGTTCTTTGTATACTTTGGGTAACAGTCCTTTATCAGATGTGTCATTTCCAAATATTTTCTCCCAGTCTGGCTTGTCTTCTCATTCTCTTGCAAAAGATTTTTTTTTCAAGTGGGATCCAAATAAAGCTCACACATTGCAAGGGACTGATAAGTTTCCTATTTTTCCTTTTCTGGCAAGTATGCTTTTATTTCTTCTTCCTGCCTTGTTGCATTGGCTGATATTTTTAATATGCTGTTGAATAGAGTGAATAAAGAGCAGACATCCTTGTTTTGTTACTGATCTTAGAGGGAAAGCATTCAGTTGTTCACCATTACTACACCAAATTGTAGATATTTTGTAGATGCGCTTTATCAGATCTGGGTAGTTCCCTTTTATTCCTGATTCCCTGGGACTTTTGTCATGAATGAATAGTTTCAAATCCTTTTTTACTATCGATTGATAAGACGGTGTGGATTTTCTTTTGTCAGTGTGGTGAATTATTGATTTTTCAAATGTTGACTTACTTAGTGGCACATTTCTAGGATAAACCTAACTTGGTAATGAAGAATTACTCTTGTTCTATATTGCTGGATTTGTTTGCTAGTATTTTACAGAGGATTTCTGCATCTGTGTTCATGAAGGATATTGGTCCCTAGTTTTCTTTTCTGGTTTTGGTATCAGGGTAATATTGGCCTCACAAAGTAAATTGAGCAGTGTTTCCCCTTCTGTTTTCAGAAGAGAGTGAATGAGTTCTGGCAGCTTGAATCTTTCAAGAAATTGGTCCATTTCATCCAAGTTGTCAAATACTTGCATGTAGTTTTCCTTATTCTATTAATAAAATCTGTGAGGTCTGTAGTCATTTCCTTCTGTTGTTCCTGATATTGCTAGTCTATGTCTTCTCTGTTTTTTTCTTGGCCATTCTATCTAGAGGTTAATCAATTTTACTAATATTTTAAAAGATTTTTCTCTGGGCTTCCCTGGTGGCGCAGTGGTTGAGAGTCTGCCTGCCGATGCAGGGGACACAGGTTCGTGCCCTGGTCTGGGAAGATCCCATATGCTGCGGAGCGGCTGGGCCCGTGAGCCATGGCCCCTAAGCCTGCGCGTCCGGAGCCTGTGCTCTGCAACGGGAGAGGCCACAACAGTGAGAGGCCCGCGTACCGCAAAAAAAAAAAAAAAAAAAAGATTTTTCTCTTATTTTTCTGTTTTTATTTTGATTTCTGCTCTTATTTTTATTTTTTGTTGGGTTTCATTTGCTTTTTGTCTAATTTCTAAAGGTTGAAACTTAGATTACTGATTTGTGATCTTTCTTAAATTTAAGCCTTTAATACTATAAATTTTCCTAGGCATTGCTTTAGCTGCATCTCAGAAATTTTGACATATTGTAACTTCATTTTTGTTCAGTTGAAAATATTTTCTAATTGCTCCTCAAGACTTTCTTTTTGACCCATGAATTATTTAGAAGTATTTTAATTTGGGAGTTTTCCAGATATCTTTCTGTTACTGATTTCTAGTGTAATTCCATTATTGTCAAGGAATATACTTATATGGCTCAATTATTTAAAATTTCCAAGGTTTGTTTTTATGACCCAGTTTATGGTCTTACCTTGGTTGAGTGTCCCTTGTGTACTTAAAAGTATCATTTCATCTATAGGTTCCCCTCTGCTTTTTCCTCATAGCAATTTATTTGTTAAAGACACCTTTTTTGTTGACTTTAGTAGCTGTATCCTTTTAATGTCACTTAATGTATTCCTTTGTTGCCTACAAATCTGGGGGAAATTTATTAGACCTAGAGCAGGCAGTGGTTCTTAGTAGTATCCATCAGAATCACCTGGGAAGCTTGTTAAGCCATAGATTACTGGGCCCCATCCTCAGTTTCTGATTTGGTTGGGGCCTGAGAATTTGCATTTCTACCAAGTTAACCTGAGAATGGTGAATGTTGCTCACCTGGGGACAACACTTTGAGAAGTACAGCAGTTTCTCAATCTTGTTATTGATTACATTTTGAGTTGGAAAATTCTTTGTTGTTGGGGCTGTCCTGTGCATTGTAGGACGTTCAGCGTCTTCGGTCCCTACCCACCAGTGGTTAAGCCCTGTTGTGACAACCAGAAATGTCCTTAGACATTGCCAAATGCTTCCCAGGGCAGATAGAGACCTCCATTCACTTTAGGAACCGCTGCTTTAGGGTGACTAACTGGGGAAAACTCTTAGATCTTTATCTCTAAGTTCTTTTATTTTAGCCTGGTTAGATTCTCCTTGGAGACACTATATATTACAATCTTTCTCCTTGGATGTTGAAGGTCCAGATGCCAGCATTCTGTTTGATGGGTGTGAGGTGAAGGGGGAAAGGCTCAGTATCTGGTATGTCTCTGTATACTTAATCTTCTGTTTTTAGTGTTTTATGTCTGTTCTTAATGTGTCTGGTGTGTTCTTTAGTTCAGAGACCCTCCGTTCCCCTTCCAGAGAGAAGAAAAAACTTCTAGTCTTTTGTTGGGTTTGGGGAGGGACAGTTGCTTACTTAGTGTGCAGTGAAGATGTGTCTGCTTCTTAGACTTTCAAATCCCGTTATTTTAGCCCTTAGGCACCTCTCACCTTATACCTTATCCTCAGCCTCTGGTGGTACCATGTCGAGTCTTCCAGGAATTCCGTAGATTGTGGGGATTGAATTAGCTTTTAGCTTGGCTTTCTGTATTGCCAGTTCAGGATTCAGTTCTCTTGGGTCCACTGGATGTCTGGGTTGAAAACTTTGTTCCAGTTAAGACCAAAAGGTCTCAATTTGTTCTGTTGTATGAGTTTCTGCTTTAAAAATTTCTTTGTGCAGATCGTATGTCTGATAAGACTTGTATGTAGAATATATAAGGAATTTTTACAACACAATAATAGGAAGGCAAATAACCTAATTAAAAAATGACAAAGGATGTTAATAAAGTTCTCCAAAGAAGATATATAAATAAGCACATGAAAAGATGCACAACATTGTTAGCCATCAGGGGAATGCAAATCAAAACTACTGCACATCTACTAGGATGGCTATTAAAAATACCAGTCAGGTAATAAATATTGGTGAAGGCATGGAGAGATTAGAACCCTTATACATTGCGGGTAGGATTGTACAATGGTATAGCCATTAGCCACTTTGGATAACACTTTGGTGGTTCCTCAAATGATTAAATCAAGAGTTACCATATGACCCAGTAATTTAATTCCACATCTAGGTATATACCCAAGAGAAATGAAAATATTTGTCCACAGAAAAACTTGTACATGAATGTTTATAGCAACATTATTCATAGTAGCCCAAAGGTGGAAACAGCCCCCATGCCCATCAGTTGATGAATGAATAAACAAAATGTTGTATATTCATACAATAGAATGTTGTTTGGCCATAAAAAGGGATGAAGTATTGATATATACCATGACATGGATGTACCTTGCAAGCATTGCATATTATATGATTTCACTTATTGTGAAATGTCCAGAATAGGCAAATCTACTTGACAGAAAGTAGATCAGTGAGCGGTTTCTTTTTTTGTTAAATTGGTATCTGTGGAGTCACTGACTTTTTTTTTTTTTTTTGGCCGTGCCACGCGGCTTGCAGAATCTTAGTTCCCCAACCAGGGATTGAACCTGGGGCCCTGGCAGTGAAAGTGCCTAGCCCTAACCACTGGACCACCAGGGAACTTCCCGATTAGTGGTTTCTTATGGTTTGGAGTGATGGGAGAATAGGGAGGTGATAGCTAAAGGGTACTGGTTTCTTTTTGAGAAGATGAAAATTTCAAAATTGACTGTGGTGATGGTTGCACGTATCTGTGAATATACTAAAAACCATTGTACACCTTAAATGGGTGAATTGTATATGTGAGTTAGTTATATCTCTATAAAGCATGAAGAAATCTTTCATTGTTTTTTCAGTGGGCATTTGAAAGGATGTAAGAGATGTGTGTCATCAATCTGGCATCTTACCTTCAAGTCCTAAAATGTGCTAAAATGCTATATAATTGTATGTTAAACAATTAAATTATATGTTTTGGAATGACATGAGGTGTATCAAGGATTCTGAAAAGGATATCTTAGTTTAAGGTTAAGAAACACAAACTTAGATTAACCTCATTTTACATATGAAAATGTTTTGATGTTCTTGAAGTCAGACCTAGATTTCAAGCTTAACCTAGCAGTTTATTAGCTGTGTCACTGTGAGAGGAGGGGGACATATTGAACCTCTCTGTTTCTATATCTGAAATAGGATTAAAAGTCATCTTCAGGGCTTCCCTGGTGGCGCAGTGGTTGAGAGTCTGCCTGCCGATGCAGGGGACGCGGGTTCGTGTCCCGGTCTGGGAGGATCCCACATGCCGTGGAGTGGCTGCGCCCGTGAGCCATGGCCGCTGAGCCTGCGCATCCGGAGCCTGTGCTCTGCAACGGGAGAGGCCACAACAGTGAGAGGCCCACATACCGCAAAAAAAAAAAAAAAAGTCATCTCTTCAGTTACTCAGGATTAAAAGAGCTGGCATTGTAGTAGCTACTATTTATTGACCACCATGTATGTGACTGATGCTTGAATTTTACATACATTCTCATTCAGTCCTTATAAAAACGTGTGTTCTGCTCGTTACCTTATGACTATTTCTAATAGCTGCCAAAGGGAGAATGAGATGTTTAATAATAGGAGAATGGTTAAATCATGATTTGACTTACTTCTTTATATAGAATATTGTGCTAATGGTACTTTAAAAATATTTTTCTTGTTGGAAATTGCTTACCTTAGGTAAAAGGGTTATATATCATTTATTTCCTTTCTTTTTAAATTAGTTTTTATTGGAGTATGGTTGCTTTATAATGTGCTAGCCTCCACTGCACAACAAATGAATCAGCTATACACATAAAGACATCCCCTCCCTTTTGGACTTCCCTCCCATTTAGGTTACCACAGTGCATTAGGTAGAGTTCCCTGTGCTGTACAGTATGTTCTTATCAATTGTCTATTTTATACATAGTATCAATAATGTATATGTGTCAATCCGATTCCCAATTCCTCCCACCCCACCCCTTTCCCCCATACATTTGTTCTCTATGTCTGTGTCTCTGTTTCTGCTTTGCAAATAAGATCATCTGTACCATTTTTCTAGATTCCACGTATATGTGTCATTATATTTGCTTTTCTTTTTCTGACTTACTTCACTCTGTATGATGCTTTTTAGGTCTGTCCATGTCTCTATAAATGACCCAATTTCATTCCTCTTTATAGTTGAGTAATATTTTGTTGTATATATGTACCAGATCTTCTTTATCTGTTCCTCTGTTGATGGGCATTTAGGTTGCTTCCATGTCCTGGCTGTTGTAAATAGTGCTGCTGTGAACATTGGGGTGTATGTGTTTTTTTGAATTATGGTTTTCTATCATATATTTTCAAATGAAGGAAAGTCAGATGGAAAAGGTTCAGAATATTTACTGCGGTATAATTTCGCATTATCTATATGATTTTTAAAAAAACCAGTTGGTTACATTGAATGTTGTAACTTGATTATGGAAAATTTCATTTATACACAAAGGTAGAATGTGATGAACTTTTGTGTACCTCTCATTTTCAACAGTGATTGACATATGGCCTATCTTGCTTTATATTTGTATTCCTCTTCATCTCCCCTCCTGCCCCTGCAAGAAAATGTTAGATATCATTTACTGTGTCTTTCCACTTACTGTGACAACCAAAAATATCCCCTTTTATTTCCAAAACATTGTCTTGGCGATAATGCTATCATCTATCGAGAGCCACTTCTGTAGGGCATTGGTGTCTGTAAGGCATTGGGGTAAGATGTGATTCTTTGAATTTCTTTACCACCCTGAGGTTTCCTGACTTTGACAGTGGAGTAAAAAAACCTAAGTATACAGGTGATTTTGATGAAGGTTTGAGAAACTGATCTAGTGTAGAATAAGTAAGCCTTTCTTATAGTATGACACTCTTTTCTATTCTCTGTTTTTGCATTTTATTCTTGTCCCTGGGAAGCCTTTCTTCAGGTTTTCCTGGCTACTTTCTAATTAGTTTTCACTGGAAAACTTTCTCTAACTACCCTTTGTGCTTCCTCTGTACTTTGTGGTTTACTGACTGCTCGCCTTCAGGGAAAGACTTTTGCTTTCTATCTTTGCATCTGCATGATACTGCTTGTTAATAAATGTTCAATGAAAGAGGTGGGGCGTAAAGTCAGTATAATTGGCTTTCTTTATATTGAACTAGAAAGGAGCAGGATTTGAGATGGAAATCTGAGGAAAAGATTATTGTAAACTTGGTAAGAGCTATGTGTGGCTTGAACTACGTTTAGCACCATTGATATAAAAAGAATAAGGCTATGACAAAGAAGTGAATTATTGGATCTTAGCAGAAGATTGAATATAGGATATGTACATCTATAATAAAATGTTTGCATTAGAGATGAGTGAGGTGGTAACACTCATTTCCCACTAAGATCAAGATATGGACACAGAAAGACTATGTCTTTATATTTGAATTGTTGCAGTATCTGTAGTGGGGGCTTCTTTTGAGGTACTTTTCTAGAAACTAGACTAGATGATGTTATACAAACATCCGTAATACATATTTATTTTATCTTATTTAGTTCAAGGAAGAAATCTCTAAACGTTTTAAATCCCATACCGACCAACTTGTGTTGATATTTGCTGGAAAAATTTTAAAAGATCAAGATACTTTGAGTCAGCATGGAATTCACGATGGACTTACTGTTCACCTTGTCATCAAAACGCAAAACAGGTATGTTTGTAGAAGACATTCAACTTTAAACCATGAATAAACGTTTACATTTCTCTCTTAAAAATAACCAGTCTTGGCTTTAAATGGCTTTCTGTCATTAATATGTAAATGGATTAAAATTCATTTATTTGCTGCTCACGTAGATAGCAAATGTTTTAATGATTCAGTAATGCTAATGCTTACACATCTCATTTTAGAAGGTTTATCATTATTGAGTTATTATTTGAATTACAAAACAAGCAAATTAATGTTTTTAGCTATGTTTTTTGTTTAGAGAGATTTTTGGACAGAGATCAGGGGTGACTCATCTTCTTGGCAAACCACAAATTAGTAACCATGTTTCATTAAATCTAAGGCACCATTCAGTTTTTAAGAGATACCTTTATTTGTGTACCACTAAGTAAAAATATCGTCAATCAAATTGGTATATTTTCTTTTCACTTAAAATTATTTTATACTTAGTGAAAGAGCTCCTAGAGCTCCCTTAGACTTATTTAGATATGGTATTTTATCATCATTCAGATGAAATGAGATTCAGAACTCTTAACTGGTGTCACATGGAATGGGTTTCCAATAAACTCTCCTTACTTTTTACTTAAGGATATTAAGTAATAATCAGTTATTACTTGTATTGATTTCTCAGCCTTCTTTTGGTGAAGTCTCTCTTTATTTTTTACTTTTAACTTTTTTAGTTTCTGAGTAAAAGTGCCCCCCCAACCCTCAAGAACTTAGAAAGGGGTAGATAAAAAGTAGCTTATATAGTCAAGCTTTGTGATTGTGACCAGTCATTGATTCTCTTCTGTGAGGTGACCTGTCTCCCTCTCTTACGTAATCAGTATGATTGAAAGTAATAAAATATTTATGACAGTATACTTCAGGAAGGGCAGTTGAAATATAGTTTGGATTTTGTGGGGTTTCACTATGTTTCTTTATATTTGTGTTCCTAGTGCTTAGTTATTTCAGGGTATTTACTCTATGATAATTTGAGTTGTTCTGAAAACTTAAACTTTATTTCTGCATATTGGAGTTCCAGAGGTTCTTTTGAAATAATTAGCTCCAGTGTTTATACCATGATATAATTATTTTTCCTAGGCCTCAGGATCATTCAGCTCAGCAAACAAACACCAGTGGAAGCAATGCTACTGCATCATCAGCTCCTAATAGTAACTCCACATCTGGTTCTGCCACTAGCAACCCTTTTGGTTTAGGTAAGTATCTTTAGTCATTTTTTATAAGGATTTTTTAAAAACTTCCTTCCCCCCAGGGTAGTTTTAAATAAAATGATAGAATTAAACGTTAAGTCACTTTAGCAATGAAAACAAAAACTTGTATAGCTTATTTCTGTAGTTGTAGGTATTAAGGGAGTAGTAGTTGGAAATACAGATGTACTTGCTTAGCTTACATTTACATATAATAAGTGGTCAGTAAGTGACACATTTCTTTTCAATAATGAAATGTATGTATACCTGATCCGACCACCACATAATTGACTCTGGAGAGGATTAGCTAGTTGTTGATCATAAGCTAACCCCCTGAACACAATTTTCTTGTTTGTAAAATGAAGGGATCAGATTGCATTAGTGATTTCCTAACTGTTCTGAATGTGCACAAAAAGGCCTGGGCCTGGGAGCAAGCCCAGTGGTTAAGAATCTTCTGCATCAGCTAAAACTATCAATTGTTTTCTTATATCAGTTTTTACACTGAGGTTCTTTGGGAGTATTTTTTTGGGAAAAGAGTGGTCTGAAGCTAACAAAAGTTGAACTAGGTAGATAAATGGCTTAATGCTTCTTTCAGTTCCGAAGTTGTATGACAAGTATAGTACCTTGAAATGACATTTAAAAAAATATGTACAGTTTTCACATATCGAGGATCAAACCTTCCACCTCTTCCAGAAAAAGTTTTTTAGTAATGGCATGGATTCACATTTGCCTTTTTTTAAATGCTTGATGCTCTTATTTTTTAAAATGATCTTGGGTTAAATGTGTCTCTTTTGGTTGAAGCAGATGAGTTTTAGATGGCAAAATTATTAACATGAACAATCTAGAGAGATTAGGATGAAATTGTTTAGTGTTCGGACTCATGAAAGGTGTTTTTGAGGTAAGTCTCTCCCCTCTTCCCTCATTTTATAGGCAAAGAAATTGAAGCCCACGGAGGCTTTTAGTTAATTTGTCTGAGGCCATACATCTCCCTAGTCTCTTCATTTCTTATCTCATTCCCACCCTCTCCTATCTTAGTTACTTTTCTCCATCAGTTATTCCACTTACCCTACATATTCAGCTTTTCTTTTGCTGTCTCTTTTCGTTAAGGTCTATTCCACGTTTAAAAGCCACAGAATCCCACTACCACCTTTCTTTTGCTTCCTTTGTCAGCTATCTTTGGAAAAGGCATTTTCTGTTTTCTGTCTATATTTCTCTTTCACTAAGTTTGCTGTGCTCCATTTCTTGTCCCCATCACTTTACTGAAAATTCCCTAGATATAGTCACCATTGACCTCTTAGCTTGCCAAATTTAGTGGACACTTTTTTAGATTTTTAGATACTTAGATTAAAAGAAAGTGATTTAAAATCTAATTCACTCTCTTCCAATGCATACCAGTCTTTCCTTGAAATTTTTTTTTCTTTAATTCCTGATATTCTTTTTCCCTGGTTAATTTTCTGACCACTTTTTTTCTCTCTCATGTGTGGGTCTCTTCTTCCTATTCCTTATATTAGTATTGTTCCCCAGAGTTCTGCCTTGTTTTTCTTCTCTTCTTTTACTCTATTTTCCCCAAGTGACATTATCCTAACTATAACTTGTTGACTCTCAGATCTTTACCTCAGCCCACATCACTTCTGAACTCCTTGCCTTGTATTCAGCTCTCTTTGATACTGCCTGATGTTCTCTGAGTCCGTTAGCCTGTATGTGCCTCCTTAGAAAGCAAAGAAGAACAAAACAAATATAAAAACTCATCATCTTGTCTCAAACTACTACCTCTCCCCAACCAAATCTTTTAGTCCATAAAATCTTCTCTATCCCACCCCATGCAATTATTCTATTCTGTTGTTACTTCCTTGATGTAGCTCCTCAACTTTTAAAAATGTTTGCTCTGTGTCATTTCCACACTGTTATTAGAATATCTTAAGTGACTGTCTTGCTTTTAAAATCTTTCAAGACTTTGTGATGTAGTCCCCGTCTACCTCTCCATCCCCATTTCTTACCGTATCTCAACAGTTATACTAGTTAGGATAGGCAATCCTGTGGTAATAGATAACCCCAAACTCAGTGGCTTATTACCACAAGCTTAATTTCTTGCTCTAAAGCTTTTCTTCATTCTTCATTTAAAAAAAAAAATTTATTTAATTGAAGTAGAGTTGATTTACAGTGCTGTGCCAATCTCTGCTGTACAGCAAAGTGACTCAGTTGTACACAGAGACATTATTTTTTTATATTCTTTTCCGTTATGGTTTATCACAGGATATTCAGTATGGTTCCCTGTGCTATACAGTAGGACCTTGTTGTTTATTCATTCTAAATGTAATAGTTTGCTTGTGCTTCATGTTCTTCACTGGTCAGTGAGGCCTCCATCTACATAGTTCTCAGGGACTCAAGCTAATGGAATTCTGCCATCTTGTAGCTGCACCATTTGGAATGTGGCAGAATAGACAGCTAAAGTGTCCCAAGCTGGACCTTGTATTCTGTACTTGGGCCAGAAGTGACACACATCATTTCTTGCAATCCTTTGGCCATAACTAGTCACATGGGCCTGTCCAACTGCAAATGAAATAGAATGCTGCACGTGAGATGTTTGGTGAGCACTGCTGTCTGCCCTTTTGGTCATGCTGAATTGTTTGTGGTTTCAAGAATACAGCAATTCTCACATTTATATCTGTGCTTTTGTATATAATGTTTGTTGTGCCTAGTATTAAATCTTCCAGCACTCCCTACTTCTTGCAACTTACTCATTTTCCAAGTTCATTAAATGTCATCTTGTGGGAAAGCAGCCATTTCACTTAGGTACTATATTATCGTGATATCCTGTGAATGTCTCTTTTGAAGTACTTATTCTGCATTTGTTTTCTTTGTCAGTCTTTCCCACCAGATTGAGTTCTGAGGGTATACTTGTGTCTTTCTTGTCACCTTATTCCCAGCATGTAGCACAGTGCTCAGTAAGTGAGGAATGAATGCATTTGGCTGGTTATATAATTTTACAAAGTTTTACAATAAGCACTTAATCATCCTCTTGGATCTGTTAGGTTTCTCCATGATTTAATTCCTGCAGAGAGACATCTATTTTCATGATAGGCAGCAGCTCTGTTCCAACCAGTCATGGGTGAATTCTACTTGCTAAACTTAAAGTAGTCTTCTGGAAAGAGATTATTAGAAGTATAATCTGTATATTTTTCATTTCTTCCTTTGCGGACATATTCCGGGGTGTGTTTCTGACACCAGCCAGTTCTCCAACACTGCCTGGGTGGGTATCCAGTAGTTCAATTTGGACACTGCCTACTTGGAGTTAGTGTCAGATCCCACAAGTTAAAGGACTTAGTCCCCCATGACTGCTCCTACTTCAGATACCAGTCCAGGTCTCAGGCTACCAGTACTTCTGACTGGCAGGCTTTAAATCAGGTGTTCCCACAACCCCCTTATCAGGTTTGGTAATTTGCTAGAATGGCTCACAGAACTCAGGAAAACACTTTACTTAAATGTACCAGTTTATTATAAAGGATACATCTCAGAAATAACTAAGTGGAAGAGAAGCATAGGGCAAGGCATGGGGGGTGGGGGAAGAGTGCGGAGCTTCTGTGCCCTCTCTGGGCATGTCCTCCTAATAGCACCTAGATGTGTTCACCAACCCAGAAGCTTCTGAACCTCACTGCACAAGAGTTTCACAGAACTCCATCTCTATATCCTCTTCTAGTCCTGGATGGGGCTGAAAGTTCCAACTCTCAAATCACTTGGTCTTTGTGGTGACCACCCCATCCTGAGGCTGTCTAGGGGCTCCACCCTAAGAAACATCATTAGCATAAATGAAGTGTGATCCAAAGGGGCTTGTTACAAATAACAAAAGACATTCCCTTCAGTCAGGAAATTCTAAGGGTTTTAGGAGGTCTGTGCCTAGAACCAGGGACAAAGACCAAATATATTTTTGTATGATACTACACATAGGAAATATATATTTATTTGGTTTTATTACTTATACTTAAATATCAAAGTGAGTGCATTTTTTACAAGTCTGAATTATAGAAATTAAACATGTACTTATGAAAGTAATAGGAATTCTATTTTTGCTTTAAACTGAATGGTTTTCTGTTAATAGGCTGTTGATTCAGTTAATATTTTTGCATCTTCATATTTTAGCCTAGTCGTATTAATGATAAAACTTCTGAATTTCATTTATGTGTGTTTTTCTCTTTATCTTCTTAGGTGGGCTTGGAGGACTTGCAGGTCTGAGTAGCTTGGGTTTGAATACTACCAACTTCTCTGAACTACAGAGCCAGATGCAGCGGCAACTTATGTCCAATCCTGAAATGATGGTCCAGATCATGGAGAATCCCTTTGTCCAGAGCATGCTTTCAAATCCTGACCTGATGAGGCAGTTAATTATGGCCAATCCACAAATGCAGCAGTTGATACAGAGAAATCCAGAAATTAGTCATATGCTGAATAATCCAGATATTATGAGACAAGTATGTGGAAAGTTTCATTTAGCTAAGAAATTATATACTTACTTCTTCCTATTTAATTTTCTGTATTTAAAGAGCTTGCCATATTTATAAGCTAAAAAAAAAAATTCCTAATCCTTGTTCAGGAAAACTCAACAAAGCTGTAATTCGAACTATTTGAACTTTGAATTTTATGCTGTATTTTAAAGATTTTTCTAAATAGTTATTTTGCAGATTTAAGAAATAAAAAGAGTCCAGTTCAAGAGATGGACAGTCATGCATAGCAAAGTGCTTCTCTTTTGATGTTATTTGAATGTTAGCTTTTTGAGGTGATTTCCAACAGGAATTATTCAGAATAATTTTCTGATTTAAATATTGAAGATTGCTAATTCATAGAATTAGAAAACTTATGAAATTAACTGTGGCAGTTAATAGCTAAAATAGTTCATGTGTATTTCAGCACCTTTTCCCCCCCCCCGGAAATCTTTTTCTTAGACATTGGAACTTGCTAGGAATCCAGCAATGATGCAGGAAATGATGAGAAACCAGGACCGAGCTTTGAGCAACCTGGAAAGCATCCCGGGGGGATATAATGCTTTACGGCGCATGTACACAGATATTCAGGAACCAATGCTGAGTGCTGCACAAGAACAGGTAATAACACAGGCTCTGAGGCTCAGGCCAAGGCTCCTGTTTTAACATAAATATGTGTGTGGTTGAGGGTTGCCTTTATATGCAGAAATGCAATTTTCATTAACAAAGAGTTCCATATCTGTTACTTAAAACAAAAGCTTATTCTTTATAATTTTTGTGTCTTTTATTACAGTTTGGTGGCAATCCGTTTGCTTCCTTAGTGAGCAATACATCCTCAGGTGAAGGTAGTCAACCTTCCCGTACAGAAAATAGAGATCCATTACCCAATCCATGGGCTCCACAGGCTTCTCAGAGTTCATCAGCTTCCAGTGGCACCACCAGTGCCGTGGGGGGCACTAGTAGTGGTGCTGCCAGTGGCACTGCCGGGCAGAGTTCTACTGTGCCAAATTTGGGGCCTGGAGTAGGAGGTATGCTCATAACAACTGATACTTTTTCCCTTTGTTCTCACTTATTCGGACAATGAAAACATATCTTATACTGTTATCCGTAGTGCTTTTGTGTGTGTATGAGGAACAACTTTTGTGAACTATCTTTTCATGTTGCAAGGTGCTTTTTTTGTTTTTTAAGGATGCTTTAAATACATAATAGTGTTAATCACTTGTGTGCATTTTAGTGCATGAGGTTACTTGAAGGTTTCCAGAGGCAGTTGTGTGGTTTTCTCTTCTCATAAGATGGTTTGGGAGAAGTGGGTTGTCTTCTCCTTTCAACAGCATAGGAAAACTGAAGTGTAGGGGTAACACAGTTACCTGTGTACTTAATCACTGGGACACATTTTCCTTGGCTTTAGTCCAGTTTTGTGTTCTTTTATAGAAAACAATGGGTATCCACTCCTGATACCAGGACTAAACTAGCTGCATCAGAGTACCTGCCAGTTTTGTTTAAAAATCAGATTTCTAAGTCTTAACCTCAGACCTTAAGGATCAGAATCTGCCACAGTGGAGTTTAAGATCTGTGTTTGTGTAAAGTTACTAGAGATTCTGATGTGTGAGCAGGTTAGGAATTTACTTTTGGTCATTTTTCTGTAGACCAGACTCAGTAAGTGGATATCCTTTTCAACTATTTAGATGTTTAACATGCTAAGAATTAGGTCCAAAATCAGTAGCCAGAATGATGATTTTAGTCCTAAAAGTTAGCATTTAAATGAGAAGAAATGAAAGCACAGAGCCATGTCCCTAAGGTGAGAGTGATTAGGTATGTTTAAAAGGATACCTATGTTTTGGCAGAGGAAATAGAAAAATGAGATGCTGGATGAGGAATTTAAAAAAATTCACTACTGAGAGGAAATAATCAGAATGGTCACCGTAGTATATATTCCTTTATAGAATACAGTGGATATCATCAGGTTTTTGGATAAAATACAAAATCTTTTTATAAAAATTTAATACCATTTAAAAAAATTAAGGTATGATTGACATATAACGTATTAGCTTCAGGTGTCAGGTGTAAAATGTAATGATACAATATTTATATAGATTACAAAATGATCACTGCGATAAGTCTAAACATCCAGATAATACCATGTTTAAAACAAGGAAAAGAATTATCCTGTTCTGATTTTACTTAATGCTTATTTGATTCTTATTGACAGACTTATGAGAGAGATGCTTTATTCACATTTTAGAGGTCTAAGAGCAGAGACAACAAAGGTTTAATTGGGTTTCCCCACTGATAGGCGAATTGTTTTTTTTTTACTGTAGCGTGGTGTCTGTAGTAACAACTTTGTCTTACAAACAAAAAATGGTTTTGCAACTTCTTACTCAGATTTTTTATTTAATGGCTTGATACAGTATTTAAGATTTCATGTTAATATTTCCATCAAAGGAAAATAAGAAACAACAAGAACGAATGTACCCTGATGGCTTAACATTCTTATTATATTTTTTTACTATTATAATGTTTACTCAACTCTTCGAAGTTAGTTAGGTATGCATATATATTCATAAGTACACCTCATATACCTGAAAGGTGAAATTTGTGACTCTTCTTTTGCCCTGTAAGTGCTCACTCTGGACGGTGAGGAAATCTTAGAGCAGGGGTCAGCAAATTTTTTCTGCAAAGGGATATAATACTTTAGGCTTTGCAGGCCAAGAGGCAAAATCAAGAATATCACATTATGAAGGGAATTCCCCAGTGGTCCAATGGTTAGGACTCCATGTTTTTTGTGTGTGTGTGTGTGTGGTACGTGGGCCTCTCACTGTTGTGGCCTCTCCTGTTGCGGAGCACAGGCTCCGGACGCGCAGGCCCAGCAGCCATGGCTCACGGGCCCAGCCGCTCCGCGGCATGTGGGATCCTCCCGCACCGGGGCACGAACCTGTGTCCCCTGCATTGGAAGGCGGACTCTCAACCACTGCACCACCAGGGAAGCCCAGGACTCCATGTTTTCACTGCCTAGAGCGTGGGTTTGATCCCTGGTCAGAGAATGAGGATCCCGCAAGCCATGTGGCGTGGCCAAAAAAAAAAAAAAGAAGTATTACATTACGAGAGAAAGCAAAGTTCCACAAGTTCTTTTATTGATGGAGTTAAAAATGTAATAATAATTGGGTATAACATTTTCTTACACATAACAACTAATGATAGGAATGGAATTCTTTTTAGGGATGACATTTTGCTTAATTGATGTTCACAGTGTTTCCTTTTGTCAATTGCAAATCATTCGCAGATGTTCATCTGGTAATACTGATAGGTAATGAGATTTTACTTATTTCATTCAAATGTGTGTTCATTCCCAAAATATATTATTACAGTAGCATATTCATCAGTTGGAAAGCATTTATAGGATTCTGTTAGATTCTTTTTGGCTTTTAGCATGTCATGACAGATTAATCACTTCCAATTGAAGATTAGGTGTTAGTGCCTCAATTATACAATTAAATGAATTTTAAAATGTGGATATTTCTTTGCACTTGCACTGAGGTCCAAAAAATGCTGTTGGAACAATACTGTGAGCTCAAAACTATCTTTACTGCACATTTGTGGGAATGGAGAACTTGCTGCTTGTTTTAACTTGACAGCACGAGAATGTATAAAGCAGCCTGACATTGCCTGTGATTCAAACAATTTCATTTGTTGTCAGAATGACTTAACCACAGTATGAGTTTGGCGTATAAATGCTGTTTTGCCTTGTAATTTTTGGGAATTCATTGAGAAACATTACCAAGTCTTTAGCAAAAGGTAATTTCCAAAGTCATTTATTTATTGTTTGATAATGGTGGTCGAGTGGTTCAGAAGAATTTCAGTCTTAGCTCTGAGCTAAAAAAAATGGCAGTAAAACTTTATCTCTTTAAACACAAACAAACAAAACCAGAAAACTTGACCTCTGTTAAGCCGTCAAACTGCTGTTTGGGCAAGTCAGCATATTTCTGACAAAAGTTCATGATATTGACTATGGCTGAGTTCACCGGAGTGAAGTGAAGTTCATCATTGATACTCTTACCAGTTGAATAACGTGAAAGTTCAAAATATGTTCCAGAGTACCTGCTGATGAATAAGACAGTGATTAACTATAGTCTTCAAATACCTTATAAGCATTTAAATACTTATAAGCATTAAAAATACTTTATAAGCATTATATCTTTGTCCAGGTAATTCTTTTAATACTCCACATGTGTTTTTATCATCATCAGATGTAGCACATCTGAGCAGATTCTCCCTCAGGTTGTACCAAATGAGTGTTCTCTCAACTTTGAAAATAGTTTTTGCCTGTTAGTCCATGCAGACTGTTTATAAAAATTAATTTTTCAGTTACTTCAAACTTGACATTGACTCCTCAAATACAAGAACTGAGCAGTATCAGTAACATTTGTCAAGAAGCAAGGAATACTACTCAAAATAATTTTCATTTTAAAAAAATTATGTAGTTTCATATTCTGTATAATTTTAAAAAATATATTTATTTATTTGGCTGCGCCAGGTCTTAGTTGTGGCACGTGGGATCTTCATTGCCACGTGTGGGATCTTTGTTGTAGCATGCAGGATCTAGTTACCTGAGCAGGGATCCAACCCAGGCCCCCTGCATTGGGAGGACAGAGTCTTAACCACTGGACCACCAGGGAAGTCCCTGCATTGTTTTTTAATTGATTATTGATGTAGAGCCCAGTGTCCTTTAACTCTTGAGAAACTGTTTTCCTTGAAATGCTAATGGTCTCAAGTTTATTTTCTGTGGACACATTTATTTGGCTGCCGCAGTCAAGATTTAAATAATCATGGTAATTAATCACCACTAGTGTACTGCTTTCCTTGCTTGGCTAACAAAAGAACCATTTGGGAACCTAACTTTGGTTGCAGCCTTATTTTCATTTTTTATTTTTGTGAAGCAGTTTGGCTATGATGAGATAATTGTATTTTAGATTTTGTATTTTTCTCACTTTACTGTGAGTTGGGAATACTGTGATAAGTGTTGTAGCAGTGTTGAAGTGTATTGTATTCTTTCAGTGTCATTGCATAGTAAATACAGTTTTGCCATCTCATTAGATAAAGTAATCCATATTCTTCTGTGCCTTAAAAGCAGGGCATTCATAGTCCAATTCTCCCCTTTTTCTTCTTGTTCTGACATAATTGGTATGCAGTGGTAATGAAAAAAGAAATAACAGCATGCTACAGTGATTTGTATGGCATGAGGTATAACTGACTCACTGATTTGTGGTATGCTGAACAGCAGTATAGAGCAGTATGATAGTGCCATGTGGAGCCTCTGTCGAAACGACTCTGCTTTTGTAGTGCAGAGGCAGCTATAGATAATAAATGAGGGAGCATGACTATGTTCCAATAAAATGTTACTTACGGATCTTGAAGTTTGCATTTCATACAGTTTTCAGATTTTATCATTATTATTTTTTCAACCATTTAAAAATGTAAAACCATTTTTAGCTCATGGGCTGTACAAAAACAGGTCATGGGCCATATTTGCCCTGCAGGCTATGTTTATCAGCTATCTTTGAATATCCTTGGACTCTAGGATGTGGGGGGAAGAAACCTAAATTGAAATAACATGAGAGAATAGGAAAAGCAAAAATTATTACAGAAAAAGAGCAGAATTATAATAAACTAGAAAGGTAAGCTGGAAGAGTCAAATGTTTTGAGCCCATTAAACTACACTGGGTGGAATAAGAACAGAAGGGAAATGAAAAAGCTAATCAGTTGTAAGTTTACTTGAGTTTGAGTATATCTAGCCAGCAGGTGAAAATCTGGATATATGTGGAACAAATTAATTAGTTTTCAAAGAACATTGAATTCACGTAAATTTAGCTATAGCTGTCTACAAAAAAGAATAATAGTAACAAGCATCTACACGTTAATTTAATTGTAAAAACCACTCTATCAGGTAGATACTGTTTACCCCATTTTACAGATGGGGAAACTGAAGTAAGAAGCAGCTCCCTTAATTTGGGGTTGAATTCATTGAGTGCCAGGAGTCAGTGAAAATGGGGTGGAGGCCTGGGCGAGAAGGCTTCCTTCTTTCTTAAGTGGGAACATATATTGAGTGCTGAATATGATTCTAATTAAGCGATCCTGGAGGAAAAGTTGGCTCAGACTTCTTCACTTAATGAGGTTTTTTTCAGTAATTTTTACCATATCAAATTTTTGCTTTAAATTGATTTTTTAGAACCTAGCCTTTCCATAAGATGTGATTTTCCTATAAATGCAACCAGAATGTTTAAAGTCCATAAACCCTCCTTTATTGGTATATGTTGGGCGTGTAGTTTTGGAGATCTTAGTTTTAGAATTCTTTCTTAGTTCAATTGATAAGTAATATGTGTATTTATCTGCAGTTGCTAAAATTATGCACAGTATATGTGTTTTAAAACTTTCTTTTATGTATCTTTTCCTTGATAAAATGTCTTTTTTTTTTTTTTTCTAAACAAACTTTCAGCTAGTATGTTCAACACACCAGGAATGCAGAGCTTGTTGCAACAAATAACTGAAAACCCACAACTTATGCAAAACATGTTGTCTGCCCCCTACATGAGAAGCATGATGCAGTCACTAAGCCAGAACCCTGACCTTGCTGCACAGGTGAGTTTATAATTGTATTATAAAGGACTGAGCACTGTGTATTGAAGTGGCCTAATCAAATAATTGTGATTTTGGCACATTTGTGTGTGCTGCCTTAACACACTAGAAAAGTATGCAAACTGCATCTCGAATTTTTTGGACAGTTTGTTTCTTTACAGTAAATTAATACTTCACAATATAATTAAAACAGCTTCATTTCCGCTGTTCACTCCCTTCAGAAAGAAGTGCAGGTTTAGTTTGTATCTACATATGTTGATATAGGAGATGAATACAAAAGTTTTGAATTGGTCTCCCTTTTGAAGCCTATTCTTTAGTGTAAGGTAAATCTTGAAGGTGATTTAGAAGTGTTAATACATTTGATACTTTTATTTATTAGATTCTGAATAATAGTCATGTTCAAAATGGCAGTTATAAAATAGCCTGAAATTGTTTACTATTGGTGAAGAGAGATTTGTGGGAACAGTATTCTCATTCTTTCCGTTACAGATCTCCACCCAAAGTTAGTATACTGGTCCTTTATTAAATAATTCATTTTCTAACTTGTTTCTGAACAGACCATAACTAAAAAAAATGAGTGGATCTCAACCCTAGCTTGACATTTAGAATGACCTTGGGAACTTTAAAATTAAAAAAAAAAAAATTCTTAGCCCTGTCCTGAGAGATTTTGGTATAACTGTATTGAATTTTTTTTCCCCCAAGTTCCCTAGGTGATTCTGATATACCCATAGAGTTAAGAACCATTGGGCTTGAAAAACCTTGGAGAATGTGAACTAAACCTTGATCATCTGTGATTTGTATTTGCTATTTATTAAGAATGGCTTCCCTTCTGTGGAATGTTGGGAATTTGAAATAGTTTCCTTTATAGTCACTTTCCATTTCCAGAATTTTAAAAGCTTTTAAAGTTAATCACTTTCTTCATTATGTCAAATGAAACAGTTTTTATACTTCTAAAATTTGGAACCATGTTGATTCAAGTATATAGTAGATACCTTTGAGTTGCAATCCTCAGCAACAGCTTCTGTCCTCTTAAAATTTGTAAAATTGGAAGTAAGGATATTTTAGATAAATTTTTTGTATACTTTAAATTTTGTATATTGTAGGTACGTTTTATGAAATACTGTTTTATTCATAAGAAAATTATTAGACTCAGTTATTACTATTAAATGCTTCAACTTACTGTGATAGTACTTTTGTTTAAAATAAATGGAAAATATGTATGCAGAGTGATCCTATTTGTATGGTTTTAAATGTATATTTAGCTAATTAATAATAAGCATTAAATGTTCGTCTTGCTTTAAAATTTTGACTTTAACAAGCACATTCCCGGCTATTTAACAATTTTACATTTATAAAGTGATTGAGCACTTTTGTATGCTGCTTTTTTACTCTAAAACAAAATGTTGGCAAAAGAAAGCTAGATATGAATCGTCCTTTATTATAGACAGTTGTTAGAAATGCTTACAATGTACTTTGGTTACCAGCAGATCAAAGTTTGTAGTTTCTCTATTCTGATTTTGATTTTTAAGTATTCAAAGAAGTCTGATTGTAAAAACTGTTGTTATATACGGTCAGGTACGTTAGGAGAAATATCCTAATCAAACGAGATACAATTTTCTGAGAAGGAATGAATCAGTTTAAGATGACACACTTGTTCAAATAACATGAATCCTGAAAGATAAATGTGATAACTTTATTGATATATGTTCATAATAAAAAATATTTGACTGGAGCCGTTAAGCAGGTTTGTTGGTCTCAAGTAGGTTTTACTTTATTTACTGTGAACTTATTGGTCACTTTGAAATAAATGCTGTATATCCATAAAACATTGTCTGACTTCTTCCTACTTTATTTTGTTGAAATTAATCTACTTTGCAACAATTGATAAACTAAAGGAGGGAGGGAAGAATTCTCTCTACTTCTAGTAGTTAACATATAATTTCTCTCAAATATAGTTAATTACTTGAGGGCAAGGATCATCCCCCACCCCCCCCCAGACTTTGGATGTGGACTGGTAAATAGGCTATCAGTAAATCATTGTTAGTTGACTTTTCACTCCATCTGGGGAAGCTGATATAAAAATTTGTCTTTTTTGAAGCTATGAGAATTTACTAGTTTCTGGTTATGCTGATCGTGTATTGTAATCTTATTTTCAGGTATACAACATCATGTTAATATTGACCCTGACTTTTTAACTCTTAACACCCATTTGAAGGTTAGGAGGCATGCCATTTTTCTCATCTGTGGTGGTAGTGAGGTGAAATCCAGAGGCTAATCTTCGTGTTCTCAAATGGATTTACATCTTTTAAGGTCTTTTTAAAGCATTTTAATACTTTATCCCCAGAGATCTATCGGTGCTAGTCCTAGGCTTATATTTACCTAGCAGCTCCATTTCTCTGGCAAGTTGGTTGCTGTTCTGCGGTGTTATTTTTCTGGACCTAATATTATCTGTTTTGCAGTAGGCAGGTAGATATAGCAGTTCCAGATGTGGATTTTCTCTGTGCTTGCCACTTGTGTGTTGAGGTGTCTGTGCAAGCCATGTATAGTTTCATGTATTGATGCTTATGTTTGTTCTGTCAGTGTAGCAGAAAATATATCTTCATGAATGCCAGTTACTCCCATTTTTCTTTCAAGGGCAAATATTCACCTTAAGGAAAAGTCAAAGAAATGGTTGCTTTTATTTTTTAGGATATTGCATGTCATTATCATAATCACCATTCCCATTGAGAGAGAAGATGCCTCGTTTTTGTTTTTGTTGTTTTGGCAATCCCTTTTGTGGACAGTATCTTCCCTTTTTTATTCATGTTCTACCTTCCTCCCTGTTAAGTGCCAGATTAGGCACTTGGGGGAAGATAGACTATTAAACAAGGTACATTACTTGTTTCAGATATTTCCAGTTAAAATTGTTTGAACACTTGCCCCATAGATGATGCTGAATAATCCCCTATTTGCTGGAAATCCTCAGCTTCAAGAACAAATGAGACAACAGCTCCCAACTTTCCTCCAACAAGTGAGTAAGAAAAGATGCTAGCTATCTTCGGTAATGATTTGCTTGAAAAAGTTTGGTGATAAACATTTTCCTTGCTTTTCTCTGGCTGATAGCAAAATGTAGAATACAGTCTGCTGTCAATTTGCAGAGAATTCAGCTTGATCTTAATTGAGCCCCATTTCACTGCTGAACTTTTGCTTATATTTTTTAAATATAAATTCTGAGGAAAGGACCATTTGGTTTTTGCTTTTGAGGATTTAGGATTTTGAATGCTTCGTTAATACCATAAACCATTTCCTTTCACTTTACTAACTTTGAAGTGCTTCATTGTCATGTTACACTTTATGGTTTAACTAATCTCTAGGAACAGGAAAGAGCTACCCTATCCTATTTTACATGTTTGATTTCTTTGTAATGTTTCAGGTACTCCAAATTAATAGAATGCCTGTTTTCCAAGGGGTAGATCTCATTCCTCAAACTCGAATTAGCAAGATTAAAATTGTCGGTGTTGTCATATAAAGAAGGTTTTATTATTAGAAAAGTACTTGAGATGGCCATGGTAATTTTATTATTTAAAAAGAAGAGAAGTCAGTCTTGGCATTTTGAAACTGGTAGTTCTAGGGAGGGATTTTAAATATTATGCAAATGATCCTCAGGCCTGTAAACCATAATCCAAGGTTAGTGTCCTTGATCTGTTGTAATGATGGAAGCCTATCTTTTTTGGTTAGTCATGTGGTGTATATTTGGAAGTAGGGAAGCTGAACCGGACACATGTATTAACTTCACCTTTGGAACTATTGTTTTAGAGTGTATCTGGTAAAATTGTTACATCAGCAACGGATAACACTTGGTCAGGAGGAATATGTGGCTTTCACCATTATTACCATGTTATATAAACTGTGCTTTTGGAGGTTGTCTCTCAGAAATAATACTTTTATCTGTTGGTAAATGGGGAACAGCTGTGGCTTCCAGAGGAGCTCCTGATTGTCTTTCATTATGAAAAATGGCTTTCATGATGGACTTGGGAGGAGGTCAAGTAACGATTTGCACACTAGATTGCTGTCAAAGAGGAGGTGCTTGTGTTTATTTTGGGAAAGAAATAATGGATTCACAGTGTCTAGGAGTAAGGTATTAGATTTTCTCAGGAAGTGTAGCAAAGAAAACATTTAAATTTTACCTTCACTGACTTTAATTCCCTCGTAACCACTGGTTTTCTTTCCTCCTTAGATGCAGAATCCTGATACGTTATCAGCAATGTCAAACCCTAGAGCAATGCAGGCCTTGTTACAGATTCAGCAGGGTTTGCAGACCTTAGCGACTGAAGCCCCCGGCCTCATCCCAGGGTACGTTTGTTTGGGGAAGATTATGAAAGTGCATGATGTTTTTTTTCTCTGAGAATTTCAGACTTAATGCCATCGTGCCTTTTTTTGGTTGAGATTGTTTTATTTAAGACAGAGTTTTCAAAGTTAAAAATGGTTATTTTAAGAAGATAACTTGGCTAATACTGTGTTGAAATGTAACTGATTTACCATCAGCTGGCCTGGTCTGGCCTCTTGTTTTGCAGGAGTTTAGGTTTACTAACAATTTACGCTTTTTCTAGGTTTACTCCTGGCCTGGGGGCATTAGGAAGCACTGGAGGCTCTTCAGGAACCAGTGGCTCTAATTCTGCGTCTGGTGAAAACCCAAGTCCCACAGCAGGAACCACCGAATCTGGACACCAGCAGTTTATCCAACAAATGCTACAGGCTCTTGCTGGAGTGAATCCTCAGGTAATGATTCTTTTCTGCTCTTCTTAATGTTAGAAATTTAGAAATTTCAAGAAAAGAAAAGAAGGTGGCCATCTTTTTGGTTTAGCCTGTAATGAAAAGTGCAATCTTAATTGATTCTAAAAAACAGGCATTACAAAAATGGTTAACTTTGGTACTGTATTGGACACTAAAGGAAACGTTACAGTTGAAGGGAAGAAATGCTTTGCCTTAATTTTTGAAAGTTGCCTTTAAAAATGCATTCTTTTTTGCAGTCCCTGTTTGAAAATTATTTGAAATAGGTTATATTTTATAAAAGTTTGTCAGGGAAGAATAGAAACTTGGTTATTCTCAGTATCTCCTGAATTCTATCTAATCTTTGTACTTGGATGTAAAAGAATTCCTAACTACCTCACCCCACCCACTACTGCCTCCTGTGGTAACTTTTGTTACATATATACACCTCACAGATATGGCTAAAAAATGTGAATGCCTAATATTCTTGCATCTGGAATCATTTATTTACTAAGAATATGCCATTATGATTCCCAGTTCAAACCTATTACAGTAGATTGTCCTTAAACTTCTATGTGGTGAAAATACAGCATAGTTTTTTTTATTTTAAGCCTTATTAAATACAATAAAAACAGGTCAGAGTTTTATCTTATAAAGAATTTGTACTTCCGATACCTAGCATAACTTCTGGCTCAGTAAATATTCTTGGAATTAATAAGAAAAAACGATTTCATGTATTAGGCCAAATTGTTATCTAAGTTGAACAATCTACAGGCCTCGCCATTATCAGGTTGCCCAGAATTGAGTGATCATTTATGTATTTTTGTCTTACATCATTTCTGAAAAGGAGGTGGAGCTGAACAGTCAGAAGTGTAGTCTGTGCATGTGAAACTGGAACTCTTTTCTCAAGACTTGATTGGCTGATACAGAAATTAATTCTACATTCTAAGCCTCCTTAGAACTTTAGAATTTTATACATGAGGACACTGGCTTTTATAATTACCCAATTGGTCAGTAGCTACAAAATAAATGATCTAATTCTAAACTATTTGCATACATACTTTTTAAAGTTTGCCTATATGTTCATGAGCTTCTTAAGTAATGGTTGAAGTCTATTAAGCTTTTTTTTTTTTTTAAAGCAGAGTTATATGATCTTTGACATCATTGTTTAGGTATAAATTAGATTGTTTAAAATAAAGTGCTAATTGAACTTTTAAATATGTTGAATATGTTTCTAGAGAGGCCAGTTCTTTTATAGCTCAGTAGTCTAGCATATGTTATTTTAAAAAGCAATTAAAATTTTTAAGATTATTTAGGTGTGACATGGACTGATTTTCCTTAGAGCTTTTGTTTGTTTGTTTGTTTTTCTTTAACAGCTACAGAATCCAGAAGTCAGATTTCAGCAGCAACTAGAACAGCTCAGTGCAATGGGATTTTTGAACCGTGAAGCAAACTTGCAAGCGCTAATAGCCACAGGAGGTGATATCAATGCGGCTATTGAAAGGTTACTGGGCTCTCAACCATCATAGCAGCATTTCTGTATCTTGAAAAAATGTAATTTATTTTTGATAACGGCTCTTAAATCTTTAAAATACCCGCTTTATTTCATTTTGACTCCTGGAATTCTGTGCTGTTATAAACAAACGCAATATGATGCATTTTAAGGTGGAGTGCAGTAAGATGTGTGGGTTTCTCTGTGTTTTTGTTTGTTTGTTTTTTGTTTTTTCCTGGAACAGTGGGAATCAATGCTTTTTCATTTAAGGCTACTGCATGCATCAACCACTTCTGCATTTATTGTAATTTTTAAAAAACATATCACCTTTTATAGTTGGGTGAACAGATTTTTGTCCTGCATCTGTCCAGTTTATTTGCTTTTTAAACATTAGCCTATGGTAGTAATTTATGTAGAATAAAAGCATTAAAAAGAAGCAAATCATTTGCGCTTTGTAATTTGTGGTACAATATTGCTTATTGTGACTTTGGCATGTAGTTTTGCAAACAAAAATGCTGTAAGATTTATACTACTGACAGTTTTTGCTTTATTTGTATACAGAATGTGTATGCACATTTGGGACTGCATTTCTAGAAACATATTGCAATAGATCATCTGAGCAAAAACATCTGTAACCAAAAAAGTGAAGATAAGGAAATACTTTAAAGCTGAGTATTTCCTGATTGTGTAGAATCTTACAGCATCTTTGATACACATCTCAGCAAAAGTACCGGTTAGTCAGGTTTGTTGAAAATATAGTAGAAAAGCTGATTCTGGTTATCTCTTTAAGGACATTTAATTGTACAGACAAGATGATGTAACATTGTCTCAACATTCACAGATTGACTGTAAATTACCTTAATCTTTGTGCATACTGAAGGAGCACTGTAGTATAACCCAAAAGTGCATTTGCCTAGGACTTTTCAGCTTCTCCCATAGGTAGTTTAACAGGCATTACAATTTGTAATTGAAATGTTGCTTTCACTGAAAGTGTCTTGATGTTTCAGTTATTTTTAATTGCCATATAAAAATAGAACTGTCTTCTGGGTTTATCATTTTTCTTATGCACAGGCAATACATGAATTTAAAATGATTTGTGAGCCACTTGTTTCTGAAGTGTTTTGGTAGTTCTATTAAGAAATAGTTAAATATTGTGCTTTTCAGAGCCTGAGAGAGGGGAATTTTGGGGGTGGGGTGGGGATCTATCCTGGATTGGGCCAGCCTGAATAATACTGGCAACCAAGATTCTGTTAGGATTTCTGTGCATATAGTGTAGTAAAGAAGTATCTTTCAGGGGTGAAAACAAAGAGCCGTTTTAACAATGTTGAGTACATTTGGCTGTTCCACAGCTTTTTTCTTCCCTCCCCAAAGAAATTCTGTTTGCCTAACTCTCAAACTATTGGGGTGGTACATTCCTTTAGGACCAATTAAAACATAACTTTGGGGTCAGTAATGTATTTGGCTGACTCTGGTTCAGTATTCTCTTAGGTCATTATATTCTCTCATGTACAGTTAAAGGATGTTAAAGTAACCTAAAGTGAATTCAGACCAGTAAAATCAAGGGGAAATACAAGTTGAATTCCATTACTTCTGTAAGTTTGCTTGCTATTAAAAAAGGTAAAGAGGCAGGTTGCCCACCATTTCATGCACTGTTCTGACACTTTCCCCTGGAAAAAAACATGTACAAAGGTCAAGATGGAGGCATGGCTAAGAGGAAGTTGTTAAGGATGATATTCATGTGTCTGCTCTCTCTGCCTTATGCCTCAGTATGGTTTAAAAACTTTTGTACTGGCGAATATGGTGGTATACAGTGTGGGATAGTGTCATAACCAATTTGACAATTTATTAATCACAAAATAACAATAAATCTCTAGCTTTTACACTTGTTTGTCTTGCCTTTTTTGTAGAAAGAAAAAGGTGTCTTCAGTTTACTTTCTCTAACCATGTCTTTTAAAGACTATTGGAGTTGGTTTACCTGATTCTATTACACTTGAGATTATTTTTCATTAACTTCTTGTTTCCTCAATCAAAATATGTGCATATATACTATATTGTGTGTTAAAAAGAGAGCCAGCTGGGAAGTCAGGTGGCCTGGGCTTTGCTTGCTCTTTTTGGTACTTGACTAGTTATTTTTGAGTCAGGACATCATGATTTCTTCACTGAAAGTGGTGGTAAGGCCTGTGCGGCACACCCAACTGGGTGATCTCTTAAGTACCTTTTAGTTGTTGCTCTGGTGTGATTTTTGTTGTTTGTTTGTTTGTTTCTAATATGTTTATCTTAGTTCAGGAGTTCAAAATACGTAAAATTCTCAAAAGCATTAAAAAAAACTCTTGAAATAATATAGACTTAAATTGTTCTTGTATGGGGTTATTACAAAATGAATAAAGAATAGAGTGGTGAAAATAACATTTCAGGATTTTATTTCCCAGGTGGAATATTTGTGATCCTAAACAAAGTGCAGCAAATCAGATAAATGACAGCTGGCCTCTGTGTATTCAGAATTGGAGTTTCAGACTTGGCTTAAATATAGTAATGAAAGGAGTTTTTTGTTTGGGGAGACATTATTACTATGTTAATTTAATAGGCAAGTTACAACAAATTAGGACAGATAAGAATGTCACTAACATTAGTGATAAAAGTGAAGCTAGGGCGCATGTCTGTGTCCTTGTGCAAAACAAAAAAAGGTTATGTTGTTAAGGCAGGGAAATACTGCATACTCTATTAACATTAAACACGTTAAGTCAATAAGAAGTCCTGCATTAAAGAAACCTGTTTAATACAGCTTTGTCCTATCCTCTGCTGTCCTTTTTACTTAACTATTTTTTAAGGTAATGCTATATCCAGTGAACACACTTGGGGAAAACTATACTTAGTAAATGCACATGGTATTCTCTTCTCTGGAATTTCATCTGTCTTCTTTGGCTTATATAAAGCCTACCGTGCCCTCTGGGATCAGTTTTGTAGTCTTCCTAAACTTTGCTAACCAGTTGATACACTCTGAACTGTCAACTGCTGCATTCTGTCCCTCTCATTCATTTACAGTTTGGGGGATTTTTGTTTGGTTTTCTGCTCTGAAATTTTCTTGGCAGTTACTTAGGTAACAATAAGTGTTTTTCAACTTCTTTATATCTTTCCTCTCATCAACCATAGGCAACCATTGACTCAAAGTAAATATTTATTGAACATCTGTTGAGTAACAGGTTCTTTTCTAGTTGCTCAAAGTGTATAGCAGTAAATAAAGTCTGTCCATATGGGGTTTAGATAGTAGAATGTAGCGAGACAGTAAACAAAACACATATATGACCCTGTTAGGTGGTGGCAAGTGCTTTGGTGAAAAATTAAGCAGAGTGTTAGTTCAGGACAAAGGGATTTTATTTTGTATAGGGTAGTCAGAGGAGGCCTCATTGAGAAGGTGACATTAGAGACTTGAGGAATATGTGGGAGGGTGAACAGCTTTTCAGGAAGAGGGGCAACTAATGAGAATACCCTGTAATGTGAATGTTCTGAGTGTGTTTGTAGAATACAGGGAGTTTGGTGTGACTGGCAAGTGAGCTAGGGAGAAAGTGGTGAAGGGACTGTGGCGAGATGGGGACAGGTAAGTGGTGCAGGTGTTCGATGTGGAGGGCTTAATACTCCAATTTTTGTGTCCCATCCCCAGAGTTTCTGATTTACTAGTCCTAGGGTTGGAGGAGAATTTGCATTTCTAACAAGTTCCCAGGTGAAAACCACTGGACTAGGGGAACCAGGGTGGAAGCTGAGAGACCGTTAAGAGGTAGTATCTCAGAGATAATACCAACTTGGGTTGGATTGGTAGCAGTGGAGGTAGTAAGAAGTAGTAGTCAGATTTGGGGTATGTTTTGAAGGCAGAGCCAGTAGGTTTTACTGATGGATGAAAGTGTGAGGTTAAGAACAAGAGAGATGTCAAGCAAGGTGAGCAAGGTACATATGGGGAGGAGTGTAAGTCTAGTTTTGATGTGTTAAGTGAGATGTACTTGATTAGATATATAACTGGAGATAATGAGAAGGCAGTTGGAGGAGAGGTTCAGGCTATAGACAGGTTATACAGCTGCCATTGTGTATATAGGTAGTATTTAAAGCCAAGGAACTAGATCAGTGGTTCTCAACCAGAAGGGACTTTGCCCCCCAGGGGGGCTTTTGGCAATGTCTGGAGACACCTTTTTGACATCATGATTGAGGCTGCTATTGGCTCTAGTGAGTAGAGGTTAAGGATGCCACTGAACATTCTCTGGTGCACAGAGAGGCCTTCCACAAGGAACATAAATATCTGGTCCAAAAATGTTAATAGTGCGAAGGCTGAGAAATCCTGACTAGATGAATTTCAGAGATTGTTTATAAACATACTTTGGGAAGATTTGAGTCCTGGTTTACTCCCAGTTCAGAGAGATGATAGGAAACCAGAAAAAGACAGGAACAGGCAGGTAGGCTGAAAGCAAGTGGAGAAACTTTTTCACGAGGAGAAAGATGGTAAATGAAGTGTGTTAAATGCTGTTGCTTCAAGTACTCATCATGGATTGAATATTAACCTATGGATTTAGTAAAGGGAAGGACCTTTATGACTATGACAGGGGTTTTAAGGGTGATTAGCGTAAAATTCTGGTTAGAGTGAACCTAGAAAGTATCAGGAGACACAGAATTTTGAAGTAAAGAGAATCAGAGAAATGGGGGCAGTAGCTGTGGTGAGGCGAGTGGTGGCGGTATAGAGGAAGTTTGCCCTTTGTGTTCTTTTTAGATGGGAAGTACTGCTGCGCGCGCGCGTGTGTGTGTGCGCGTGCGCGCGCTTGTTTTTGGAGGAGAGTATGGAATAATTGTTTTCTACCAAAAACTACAAACAGAAAGGAGTTACCACCACCTTTGACCCCCAGAATAGGTTTGATAGATAGATCCAGATAAGTAGGCAGACACATTCGTTATATGGGCTAAAGTGTGAGGGAGAGGGTTTCTTTGTCTTTCAAGCCATCATCTTCCTCAGCTAGGTAGCCAGCTGCCTTTCCTTGTCAGTAGGAGTGGTACCTTCCAGGCCCATCTGAACTTTTTGTGGTCAAGGAAATGGAGGAAGAGCAGCCCCCTCCCAACATCTTTGCTTTGGTGAGACTGAATAGAAATACGGTTGAGGTTTTTTCCAGAGCTGAGATGGTGATGAAGCACATTCTCAGTTTGTAATTCCAATTTATACATGTTACCATTTGTGCCTCAGACTCCTTAATTATAATGTAACCTGTCCCAGATTCACAACCCAGTCTCTTGCTTACCACTCTATGCTTAGAACAGAACTAGGCACGTATAGGAGCTCCCAGTATAGTTTCCCTCAAAAGACCGAAGCTGAATGTGGGGTCTGATTGTTTAGTGGGATGTATAGTAGTTGCTGTATATTCAAGCTAGATGTTTTTAAAGCTATTCATAGACCCATTCTCCACTCCTTATACTTTCTAGAGAGGGAAGGAAATTTCCACTGTGTTGTGGTTATCTAATGCTTCATAACAAACTACCCCACAGCTTAGGGGCTTGGAACAAAAATGAGTCACTAATTCTATCATGAATGAGCAGTTTGGCAAGGATTGGTGAATACTGCTGGAGCAACTTGACTGGGTCTGGAATTTATTTTCAAGAAGGCTTATTCACATAGCTGTTTAATTACTACTTTCATCTGGGAGTACAGTTGGGGTCTCAGTTCCTCTCCACCTGGGCCTTTCTACAAGGGCTGCTTCTGCTTCCTCACAACATGGTGGATAGGTTTCAAGAGCAAGTATTTCAAGAAAAATGAAAGTTGTCAGTTTTTTAAGGTCTGGTCCCCAAACTGGCCCAGTGTCATTTCTCCTGTATTCTACTGGCCAAGCAGTCTTAACTTGCCCAGATTTAAGGTTCATAGGCCCAACTGCTTGATGGGTAGAATGTCACAGAATTTGTGATCATCTTAATCTAACATACACTGTGATCCCAGAAGGGGAAAACTGTTGGAGGAACACATTTTTGTTCTTCAGTATTCACTCTTTTCCAAGGGAGAAGTAGTGACTTAACTGCTTATTGAATACTGTAGAAAGAACGAGGTACACTTGACCGAGCCCCTGTTCTTCGGGAAAGTCTGTCCAAAGGAAGCATGCATTCTAGTCGGCTGTCTTAGCACATATGATAATAAGGTTAGTGAGAAAGTTCTTCTTGTGGGGGAAGACCTGTGGTTTTCATTTTTGCTAAAAAATACAACAAAATTGACTATTATAACCGTTTAAAAATGTATAGTTCAGTGGTATTTAAATACATTCACAGTGTTGTGTAACTGTCACAGTCATCCAGAACTTCTTCATCACCCCAAGAGGAAACCCTATAGCCATTAAGCAGTCACTCACCATTCCCCCCTTACCCCAGCCCCGGGCAACCACTAGTCTGCTTTCTGTCGTCTGTGCGTTTACCTATTTTGGATGTTTCATATAAATGTAATTATATAATACAGGCATACTTATATAATTATATAATACAGGAGATAGTGTGGGTTCAGTTCCAGACTACTTTAGTAAAGCTAATATCACGATAAAGCGAGTCACACAGTGTTTGGTTTTCTGGTGCATATAAAAGTCATGCTTACACTATACTGTAGTCTGTTAGTGTGCACTAGTATTACGTCTAAAAAACAATGTATATACCTTAATTAAAATATTGCTAAAAATGCTAATCACCATCTGCACCTTCAGTGAGTCGTAATCTTTCTTTATGGTGGAGGGTCTCGTCTCGATGTTTGTGGCTGTTGACTGATTAGGGTGGTGGCTGTTGAAGGTTGTGGGGTGGCTGTGGAAGTTTCTTAAGATAAGACAACAATAAAGTTTGCCCCATTGATTGACTCTTCCTTTCACAAGTGCTTTTTTGGTAGCATGCAGTGCTGTTTGATAGCATTTTACCTACAGTCGAACTTCTTTCAAAATTGGAATCAATCCTCTCAAACCCTGCTACTGCTTTATATTAGTTAATATGTGATATTCTAAACCCTTTATTGTCATTTCAACAGTCTTCACAGCTTCTTCACCAAGACTATATAGATTTCTTCTCAAGAAATCACTTTCTTTGCTTATCCATAAAAAGCAACTACTTATTCGTTAAAGTTTTATTAGGAGTTTGTAGCCATTCAGTCACATCTTCAGGCTCCACTTCTAATTCTAGTACTCTTGCTATTTCCACCACATCTGCAGTTATAAGAGTAACAAAGACCACTGATCACAGATCACCATACAAATATAGTAATACTGAAAAAATTTGAAATATTTCAAGAATTAACCAAAATGTGACACAGAGATACGAAGTGAACAAATGCTTTTGGAAGAATGGCCCTGGAAGACTTGCTCAACACAGGGTTGCCACAAATCTTCATTTTGTAAAAGTATTTTCGAAGTGCAGTAAAGCACGATAAAACGAGGTGTCCCTCTATGTGGCCTTTTGTGTCAGGCTTCTTACCATGTTTTCAGGGTTCATTTAATGTAGCATGTATCAACACTTTGTTCCCTTTCATGGCTGAATAATATTCTATTGTATGGACATACCACATTTTATTCACTTATGTGTTGATGGACACTTAACATCATTTAGATATTATGAATAATGCTATAACATTAGTATTTGAGTCTGTTTTTAATTCATTTGGATATATACCTAGAGTGGAATTGTTGGGTCATATGGTAATTATAAATATTTTTAACTTTTTGATGAACTGCCTGTTTTCCGTAACAGCTGAACCATTTTACATTCCCATCAGCAAGGTATGGGTTCCAATTTTCTCTGTCTCCTTGGTAGCACTTCTCATTTTCTGCTTTTCTTGGTTTTAAACTTCAGCCATTCTACTAAGTGTTGGATGGTTATCCAATTGTGGTTTTGATTTGCATTTCCTTAATAACTTGATGATGAGCATCTTTTCTTGTGCCTTATTGGCTGTTTGTATGTCTTCTTTGGAGAAAGGTCTTTTCAAGTCCTTTGCCTTCTGAAAATATTGTTGAGTTGTAGGAGTTCTTTATATATGCTAGATATTAAACCCTTTCAGTTGCAGGTTGTTTTTTCACTTTCTTGATAATGTTCTTTGCACAACAGTTTTACATTTTGATGAAGTCAAATTTGTCTGTTTTTTTCTTTTGTTGCTTGTGGTTTTGGTGCCATATTTAAGAATTCATTGCCAAATCCAAGGTCATAAAGATTTTTCCCGTTTTCTTCCAAGAATTTTATGGATTTAGCTCTTATGTACAGGTCATTGATCCATTTGAATTGGTCTTGTGGTTCTGGATTTGCAAAGAGAATATAGGAGTGGTTTTTTTTACCCATTTTCATCCCTATCTTTCAAGTAAAAAAGATGAATAATGCCTCAAAGAGAACATGATGGCTAGAATTTAAAATGTAGTCGGCTGTAGACCATACTCTTGGCCAGTCTTGGTTTTCCCAAAACAGTCTTAGAAGTTCTTCATTTCCTCTTCTCATCCCTATTTCCACTATCACCCAATATGACCTCCATCTTGTAGTCTCTTGATCGAAGTGTGATATGTGTCATATTCAGGCACTAAACTTAGTCTCATGTACAAACTGTGAACACTGATCGCAGTCTTAATGTGGCACTGTTGTAGGTCCCAGCATCAGGTGTAAAGCAGGCAGTGGGTGCAAACCAGCCTAGCAATGGCATGTGGGTGAAATCTATACAGAAAGTATGTGTTCATTAAGGATTTCTTTTCAAGTGAGAAAGACGTGAAACATTGATTTAGACGGTGAGGCATGTGGATGGAGATAGCTTAGTGGACATCCTCAAAAAATTGAGGAGATAGTTGAGGGATGCAGAAGATGTTAATCTGCAAAGAGGAGGTGGTAGTTCTCAACCTTGGCTTCACATCAGAGTCAACTAAAAAGATTAAAAAATAAGCCCACCTCAGACTAAGTGGAATTGTTATATCTGTAAGGCTCAGGAATTTTTAAAAGCTTCTGAAGTGATTGTAAGGCCAGGGTTGGAACCACTGATTTAAAGGAAATAAGAATTTATTAGGTGGGGGGGGTGGTGTGATGAATTGGGCGATTGGGATTGACATGTATACACTGATGTGTATAAAACTGATGACTAGTAAGAACCTGCTGTATAAAAAAATTCAAAAAAAAATTTAAAAAACTACCATATGCTCCAGCCAAAAAAAAAAAGAAAGGAGTTTTATTAGTAATTTAAAGCAATGCTTCTCACTTTCATTGTGCATAGAGATCACCTGGGATCTAATTACATTGCATATTCTGATTGAAAAACTCTGAATGTATCTAAGACATAAAAGTTAGCTAAAACTGTAAAACTCTTAGAAGCTAGAAGAAAACATAGTGTGAATCTTTGTGACCTTGGTCTAGGCAGTGGTTTCTTAGATATGACACCAAAAGTACAAGCAGCCAATGATAAATAAGTTGGACTTCATCAAACTTAAAAATTTTTGTGCTTAAAAGTTGATCAAGGGCTTCCCTGGTGGCGCAGTGGTTGAGAGTCCGCCTGCCGATGCAGGGGACACGGGTTCGTGCCCCAGTCTGGGAAGATCCCACATGCTGCGGAGCGGCTGGGCCTGTGAGCCATGGCCGCTGAGCCTGCGCATCCGGAGCCTGTGCTCTGCAACGGGAGAGGCCACAGCAGTGAGAGGCCCGCGTACCGCAAAAAAAAAAAAAAAAAAAAGTTGATCGAGTCAGCTCTCTCCCCACATTAACAGCCATCCCTTGGATTTGAGCCCACACTTGTTGCCCTGGGTCTGAAATGGTCAGCTTTCTTTCATCCTCACTTCCGATCACAACCTTTCAGTTCTCACAGTCCCCTCCCTGTTAAGCATCTCTTCCTAAACGGACTGGATGCCGTTATCTATCACGTCCCCATACTTTTCTCACACCCTTCATCTCCTCTGACCCACACAACCAAACCTCAACCTCCACTCAGACCTTCTCTGTTCCCACGCTGGTCTCCTGAGGATGCTGAAGGAAGTTTCCCAGCCTTGCTGTGTGGGGCCCCATCCTGCCTGTGGTCCCCAACCTCGCTGGGCCCCCACAGGGCATTGGTGATCATCCTTCTCAACATGTCCCACTCCTTCCCACACAAACACTCCTTCAAACCTTGCCCATTCCCTTCAGATTCCTTTCTCACCAGCCTCTTCTCCATTCTCAGTAGATCTTCACTGGAAAAATCGAAGGCAGGCAGTAAAGTAAGCCTTCTCCAACTTCCCCCACGCCGCAATCTACTTTCAGCCTTCAGTCATCCTCCATTGACAGTGGAAAAGACCTTTCCATCCATCCCTCCTCTACCTCCTCTTTCCCCTCTTGAAACAAATCCACGCACCAACTTTCTTGTGCCTTCAGGCTCTCTCCTCCCAGGCTCCCTGGGAGATCACACTCTTCTTAAAATCTTCAGTGCTTAACTCCTTCCTTTCACTGTAAGGTTCCCAGACAGAACATCTCTATTCCCCACTTTACCTTCCTGACGTGCCAATCAATTCCTGACCACTGCTCCTGTCCCTCAACTGAAACGGCTCTTTCCAAGGTTGCCTGGCTTTACAGCGATGGCAATATTCTCACCTTAATGTCTTAGTATCATTATTTATAACATTGTTTACAAACTTGGCATGGGATGAGGCAGACTAAGAGCCAGTAGAGAGAAAAGGATAAAGAGTATAGGGGGAAAAAAAGGTATCTGGGCATGCCTAGGCACACAGTAGGGGATTAATACTTGGCAGCTATGTAAGTGTGAGGGGCACCTAGAAGCTTTTTATAAGGTGAAACTCAAACACTTCTCATTGGACTTGCCTAAAATGCACATTTGATCACATCGTTTCCCTAAGGACAATCTTTCATTCACTTCCCATTGTCTACAGGATGAAATCCAGACTTCTTGACTTGATATCCAAGCACATCGTTAATCCCGCCCCAGCTCCCTCACTTCCCAGAAGCCCCCGCATACACGCTGTGTCGCAGGCTCACTTCTTGGACGCATCACGACTCTTTGTTTCCACTTGACTCTTTTGTGTCTGGCAAACTCTGACTCATTCTTTAAGAATCAGCTTCAGGGTCAGCGTCTCTGGGCAAGTTCTGTCCCTCGGGTCCCACTGCATGTTCTGTCCCTTGAGTCAGCACCTACATCCTATATAGCAATCCTGTGCCACGTCCCCCAAGAGACTTGAGAGCAAGGGACGAGCACTGTCCACACTTGGAGCTCCATTGCCTGCCGCATGGTTGCTGTCCAGTGCAGGCAGACCTCGTTTTATTGTGCTTCCCTTTATTGCTTTTCTTTTTTTTTTTAAACAAATTGAAGGTTTGTGGCAACCCTGCATCAAGTCCATCAAGGCCGTTATTCCAACAGCGTTTGCTCCCTTCATGTCTCTGTGTCACATCCTAATCCTCACAATATCTCAAACTTATTTATTATTATATGTGTTCTGGTGATCAGTGATCTGTGATGTTACTACTGCAAAAACATTACAACTCGCTGAGGGCTCAGATGATGGTTAGCATTTTTTGGGATCTTCCCAGAGCGGGGCACGAACCCATGTCCCCTGCATTGGCAGATGGACTCTCAACCACTGCGCCACTAGGGAAGCCGTAAAGTTTTTTTTTTAGTTAAGGTTAGAAAAAGTTGATCAAGTGAAAAAGACAACCCACGGGATGGGTGAAAATATTTGCAGATCGTATATTTGATAAGAATCTAGTATCTAGGTTATAGAAAGAACTCTTAAAACTCAACAAAAAGACAATCCAATTAAAAAATGGACAAAGGATTAGAATAGACATTTCTGCAAAGAAGATAAGCAAATGGCCAATAAGCACATGAAAAGATTAGTGACATGCAAATCAAAACTTTAATGAGATGCCACTTCATATCCCATTAGGATGGCTATAATCACGAAGACAGAATAACATGTGTTGACTAGGATTGCTGGTGAGAATGTAAAATGGTGCAGCTACTACTTGGAAAAGAGTTCCGCTTCTTAAAAGGTTAAACCATGGAGTTAGCATTTGACCCAAATATCTATGAACTGATGAATGGATAAATAAAATGTGGTATATGCATACAATGAGAATACTATTTAGCAATAGAAAGGAATGAAATATTGATACATGCTAAATCAGGAACAGACATTTTTAGAGGCCCTGGGTGTTTCTTGGACAAATGTGTTTGCTAGGTGGGATGAGAGAACTTTTCAAGGTCTTCCAGCTTTGCATACCCTAACCACTAGAGCCCTAGTTATGGAAGGGGAAGGTATGTGTTCTGGGAGATTAATCCACTAGCTCCCTGTCATTCAACCCTCTGACCTCAGGGTATAACCGACTACCACAATCTTGCCCTTACTGAAGGTGGAAAACCTACCAAATTCTCATTTCTTGAGAAGGGAAATTCAAGTTAAACCCTCTGAGCTCTTTGCTTATTGTAAAGATAAATGTTATAAGTTATATGTCCTCAACTATTTCAGATCAAGGCCTAAAAAACCTTAATGACAAGGATCTCTGATGATGAAGGAAAAGCAGTGCCTGTCATCCAGGAGCTGGCCTAGTACTAAAAGGTAGGCCTCTCCTGCTAAAAATAGACAATTTCACAGAGCACCTACAATACTGCTCTGTGACCGTGGTCAAGACAAAAGACCATTCTGTAATTCTGCCTGAATGAAGAGAAAAACATGAACATTGTCTAAACCACAAAAATGACCAAATATTGGGAATTCCTTGGCGGTCCAGTGGTTAGCACTCCATGCTTTTCACTGCCAAAGGCCTGGTTCATTCCCTGGCCGGGGAACTAAGATCCCACAAGCCGCATGGCATGGCCCAGAAAAAAAAAAGACTAAATGT
The DNA here is from genome assembly GCF_003031525.2 of Neophocaena asiaeorientalis asiaeorientalis. Taxonomy (NCBI): domain Eukaryota; kingdom Metazoa; phylum Chordata; class Mammalia; order Artiodactyla; family Phocoenidae; genus Neophocaena; species Neophocaena asiaeorientalis. The sequence continues at coordinate 3,612,779 of NW_020174042.1, read as the reverse complement.
TCTGTCTCCCTGTCCTGGCTAATGTACTTCTTTAAGAATGATAGTTTTAGCCTCACTTCATGCCTCTCACATTACTGAGATAGCCAATCATCCTGCACTTCCTCACAGCATCCATTTAGAGAGAGCCCTGCTTCTTTGAACCCTCCCCCAAATCACCTAACTTGTCCAAATCATAAGTCCTTTGTAGCATCCTACAGAGATTTCCCCTCATGATTCTAAAGGTGTGTGTTCTCCCTTATGCAGTGAGCAATAAACCCAACTTGTTAATGCAGGTGTGTTCCTCATCGTCTGGCAATGAGTAGTGGCTGCCCTTTTTAGATAAAGCATGGATTTTCCATTTTCCATGGTTTTGGCCTCAGCACTTTGCATGTGTTATATCACATGTGTTATATCAGTTCCTACAACATTATGAGGCAGGTGGTGACCCCATTTTATAGGAGAGGGAAATGTTTAACCTGAACTTGCTCCAGTGGTGGGGAATGGAGAGAGGCAAAGTGGAGGGAGTGCTGCCAGAGGGGGTGGTAAGTGGTATTTGCAGGACTGAGGAACTCTTTGGTTGGCTTCTGTTTTTGAACCACTGCAAACGTTTTCCCGCCTGCCCCTTCTTCCCAGGTCATAGTGGCTGGGCAGGGGTGTGGTCAGGGCTGGGTGAGCAGCATTCCACCGCCCCTGACCCAGGAACTGACCCTCAGTGACAGAGGGATTCTCAGGGGTGGGAGAGCAGTTTGTGCTTGCTATGTCCCCCATGGCCACCAGAGGGCAGTACTGGTCCACACCTTGGCCTCCCTGCGGCCATTCTTGGAAAGATTAGAGCCCTGATTCTCAGCCCCACCAGACTCCTTTTCTTGTTTGTTTTTTAAATAAATATTTTCTAATGCCCCCTTTACCATCATGCAGTGAAATTAACTCCGAATAAAACTTACCTAAGCGAATAATATGATACTTTAACTCTGAAAGGAGGGAAAAAAAGGAAAGTAACGTAATAAACTGATGGGTTTCCAATATGTGATGCTTGGACATGGCTACACTAGAAGAGCACAGTAGTTAGTTTGATGCTTTGCCATCGGCTCACTGAGAATGAAAAATTACAAATGCAGGTGGATGTAGGTTGTATTTGACAAGTTCACTGTGATTTTCTGAAATGGTAAACAATTCTTGGTAAAGTTAAAAATAAAATAGAATCCAATTGTCCCTTTATTGCCTTCTTGGAAATGCCAGTGTATATTAAAACTGCAAAAAAAACCCACAAAGCTTTTATTTATGTATAAAATAGAGTTAGATTCAATGTCCTATAATTATAAACACTCTTTTTCATTTGGTCCTACATGGAAGTCCAGCAGGATATTTGAAAATTAATTCTTGCGAAGAACTGCCTTCACTGAGAACTCTAGCTGGTACCAGAGGATATGAGATGCCCTCTCTTTCCACCCCAATTTAGGCCCCCTGAGAGCCAGAGCTTTGTGTTGCGGGTCCTCAAACCCTCCAGATGCCCATCACAGTACCCAGTACTTACTGAGTACACTGAAATGATTGAGTCCTTTCTGTACACCTGGGGGACTCTCGTCCAGCCAGAGTATATTGCCTGGACAACTTAAGGGCCTAGATCCTGAATATGAATGTTGATGTAAACCAAACCAAACCAAAGCCAGGCAGGAGGTGCCCCAAATAGTCTGGCAGCAACAAAAATCCAGGGCTCCACATTTTTTTTTTTTAATTGGGTATAGTTGCTTTACAATGCTGTGTTTCTGCTGTACAGTGAACTGAATCAGCTATATGTATACATATATCCCCTCTTTTTTTGGATTTCCTTCCCATTTAGGTCACCACAGAGCATTAAGTAGAGTTCCCTGTGATATACAGCAGGTTCTCATTAGTTATCTATTTTATACATATTAGCGTATATATGTCAATCCCAATCTCCCAATTCATCCCCCCCCCCCCTTCCCCCCATTGGTGTCCATACGTTTGTTCTCTACGCCTGTGTCTCTATTTCTGCCTTACAAACCAGTTCATCTGTACCATTTTTCTAGATTTCACATATATGCATTAATATACAATATCTGTTTTTCTCTTTCTGACTTACTTCACTCTGTATGACAGTCTCTAGGTCCATCCACGTCTCTACAAATGACCCAATTTCGTTCCTTTTTATGGCTGAGTAATATTCCATTGTACATATGTACCACATCTTCTTTATCCATTCATCTGTCGAGGGACATTTAGGTTGCTTCCATGACCTGGCTATTGTAAATAGTGCTGCAATGAACATTGGGGTGCATGTGTCTTTTTGAATTATAGTTTTCTCAGGTATATGCCCAGTAGTGGGATTGCTGGGTCATATGGTAATTCCACTTTTAGTTTTTTAAGGAACCTCCATACTGTTCTCAGTAGTGGCTGTATCAGTTTACATTCCCACCAACAGTGCAAGAGGGTTCCCTTTTCCTCACACCCACTCCTGCATTTATTGTTTGTAGATTTTTTGAAGATGGCCATTCTGACCGGTGTGAGGTGATACCTCACTGTAGTTTTGATTTGCATTTCTCTAATAATTAGTGATGTTGAGCAGCTTTTCATGTGTTTGTTGACCATCTGTATGTCTTCTTTGGAGAAATGTCTATTTAGGTCTTCGGCCCATTTTTTGACTGGGTTGTTTGTTTTTCTGATACTGAGCTCCGTGAGCTGTTTGTATATTTTGGAGATTAATCCCTTGTCCACTGCTTTGTTTGCAAATATTTTCTCCCATCCTGAGGGTTGACTTTTTGTCTTGTTTATGGTTTCCTTTGCTGTGCAAAAGATTTTAAGTTTCATTAGGTCCCATGTGTTTATTTTTATTTTCATTACTCTAGAAGGTGGGTCAAGATCTTGCTGTGATTTACGTCAAAGAGTGTTTTTCCTCTAAGAGTTTTATAGTGTCCAGTCTTACATTTATGCCTTTAATCCATTTTGAGTTTATTTTTGTGTATGGTGTTAGGGAGTGTTCTAATTTCATTCTTTTACATGTAGCTGTCCAGTTTTCCCAGCACCACTTATTGAAGAGGCTGTCTTTTCTCCATTGTATAGTCTTGCCTCCTTTATCAAAGATAAGGTGACCATAGATGTGTGGGTTTAACTCTGGGCCTTCTATCCTGTACCATTGATCTGTATTTCTGTTTTTGTGCCAGTACCATACTGTCTTGATTACTGTAGCTTTGTAGTATAGTGTGAAGTCAGGGAGCCTGACTTCTTCCAGCTCCATTTTTCGTTTTCAAGATTGCTTTGGCTATTCAAGGTCTTTTGTGTGTCCACACAAATTGTAAGATTTTTTTGTTCTAGTTCTGTGAAAAATGCCAATGGTAATTTGATAGGGATTGCATTGAATCTGTTGATTGCTTTAGGTAGTATAGTCATTTTCACAATATTGATTCTTCCAATCCAAGAACATGGTATATCTCTTCATCTTTTTGTGTCATCTTTGATTTCTTTCATCAGTGTCTTGTAGATTTCTGAGTACAGGTCTTTTACCTCCTTAGGTAGGTTTATTCCTAGGTAGTTTATTCTTTTTGTTGCAAAGGTGAATGGGATTGTTTCCTTAATTTCTCTTTCAGTTTTTTCATTGTTAGTGTATAGCAATGCAAGAGATTTCTGTGCATTAACTTTGTACCTTGAAACTTTACCAAATTCATTGATTTAGCTCTAGTAGTTTTCTGGTGGCATCCTTAGGATTTTTTTTTTTTTTTTGCAGTACGCGGGCCTCTCACTGCTGTGGCCTCTCCCGTTGCGGAGCGCAGGCTCCGTCCGCGCAGGCTCGGCGGCCATGGCTCACGGGCCCAGCCGCTCCGCGGCATGTGGGATCTTCCCGGACCGGGGCACGAACCCACGTCCCCTGCATCGGCAGGCGGACTCTCAACCACTGCGCCACCAGGGAAGCCCTCCTTAGGATTTTTTATGTATGGTATGGTGTCTACAAACAGTGACAGTTTTACTTATTTTCCAATGTGTATTCTTTTTATTTCTTTTTCTTCTCTGATTGCCGTGGCTAGGACTTCCAAAACTATGTTGAATAATAGTGGTGAGAGTGGACATCCTTGTCTTCTTCCTGATCTTAGAGGAAGTGCTTTCAGTTTTTCAACATTGAGAATGATGTTTGCTGTAGGTTTGTTGTGTATGGCCTTTATTATGTTGAGTTAGGTTCCTTCCTCTATGCCCATTTTCTGGAGAGCTTTTCTCATAAATGGGTGTTGAATTTTCTTAAAAGCTTTTTCTGCATCTATTGAGATGATCATATGGTTTTTTATTCTTTAATTTGTTAACATGGTGTTTGACACCGATTGATTTGTGTATATTAAAGAATCCTTGCATCCCTGGGATAAATCCTACTTGATAGTGCTGTATCATCCTTCTAATGCGTTTTTGGATTCTGTTTGCTAGTATTTTGTTGAGGATTTTTGCGTATATGTTCATCAGTGATATTGGTCTTTAGTTTTGTTTTTTTGTGATATCTTTGTCTGGTTTTGGTATCAGGGTGATGGTGGCCTTGTGGAATGAGCTTGGGAGTGTTCCTTCCTCTGCAATTTTTTGGAAGAGTTTGAGAAGGATGGGTGTTAGCTTTTCTCTAATGTCTGATAGAATTTGCCTGTGAAGCCATCTGGTCCTGGACTTTTGTTTGTTGGAAGATTTTAAATTACAGTTTCAATTTCATTACATGTGATTGGTAATGTATTGTTTAGCCTCCATGTGTTTGTATATTTTACAGATCTTTTCCTGTAATTGATATCTAGTCTCATGGCGTTGTGGTCAGAAAAGATACTTGATACAATTTCAATTTTCTTAAATTTACCAAGGCTTGATTTGTGACCCAAGATATGATCTATCCTGGAGAATGTTCCATGAGCACTTGAGAAAAATGTGTATTCTGTTGTTTTTGGATGGAGTGTCCTATAAATATCAATTAAGTCCATCTTGTTTGGACGTTGTGTTTTCATTGTCATTTGTCTCTAGTTATTTTTTGATTTCCTCTTTGATTTCTTCAGTGATCTCTTGGTTACCTAATAGTGTATTGTTTATCCTCCATGTGTTTGTATTTTTTAGTTTTTTCCCTTGTAATTGATTTCTAATCTCATAGCGTTGTGGTCGGAAAAGATGCTTGAAATGATTTCAGTTTTCTTAAATTTATTGAGGCTTGATTTGTGACCTAAGATGTGATCTATCCTGGAGAATGTCCCATGTGCCCTTGAGAAGAAAGTGTATTCTGCCATTTTTGGGTGGAATGTCCAATAAATATCAATTAAATCTATCTGGTCTACTGTGTCATTTCAAGCTGTGTTTCCTTATTAACTTTCTGTCTGGATGATCTGTCCATTGGTGTAAATGAGGTGTTAAAGTCCCCCACTATTACTGTGTTACTGTCGATTTCCCCTTTTATGGCTGTTAGCATTTGCCTTATGTATTGAGGTGCTCCTATGTTGGGTGCATATTTATAATTGTTATATCTTCTTCTTTGATTGATCCCTTGATCATTATGTAGTGTCCTTCCTTGTCTCTCTCTTTTTTTTAAAGACTGGGAGCATTTTATTTTTATTATTTCCTTATTTATGGCTGAGTTGGGTCTTCTTTGCTGTGCATGGGCTTTTCTCTAGTTGCGGCGAGTGGGGGCTACTCTTCGTTGCGGTGTGCGGGCTTCTCATTGTGGTGGCTTCTCTTGTTGCGGAGCACAGGCTCTAGGCCCACAGGCTTCAGTAGTTGTGGCACGTGGGCTCAGTAGTTGTGGCTCGCGGGCTCTAGAGTGCAGGCTCAGTAGTCGTGGCACACGAGCTTAGTTGTTCCTCCGTAGCATATGGAATCCTGCTGGACCAGGGCTTGCACCTGTGTTGCCTGCATTGGCAGGCAGATTCTTAACCGCTGCACCACCAGGGGAGTCCCCTTCCTTGTCTCTTGTAACATTCTTTATTTTAAAGTCTATTTTATCTGATAGGAGTAGTGCTACTCCAGCTTTCTTTTGATTTCCATTTTCATGGAATATCTTTTTCCATCCCCTCACTTTCAGTCTGTATGTGTCCCTAAGTCTGAAGTGGGTCTCTTGTAGACAGCATATATACGGGTCTTGTTTTTATATCCATTCAACCAGTCTGTGTCTTTTGGTTGGAGCACTTAAATTTAAGGTAATTATTGATATGTATGTACCTATTACCATTTTCTTAATTGTTGTGGGTTTGTTTTTGTAGGTCCTTTTCTTCTCTTGTGTTTCCCAGTTAGAGAAGTTCCTTTAGCGTTTGTTGTACAGCTGGTTTTGTGGTGCTGAATTCTCTTAGCTTTTGCTTGTCTGTAAAGCTTTTGATTTCTCCGTCAAATCTGAATGAGATCCTTGCTGGGTAGAGTAATCTTGGTTGCAGGTTTTTCCCTTTCGTCAATTTAAATATATACTTCCACTGCCTTCTGGCCTGCAGTTTCTGTTGAATAATCAGCTGATAACCTTATGGGGATTCCCTTGTATGTTATTTGTTGCTGCTTTTAATATTTTTTCTTTGAATTTAATTTCTGTTAGTATGATTAATATGTGTCTCAGTGTGTTTCTCCTGTATGGGACTCTCTGTGCTTCCTGGACTTGATTGACTATTTCCTGTCCCATGTTAGGGAAGTTTTTGACTATAATCTCTTCAAATATTTTCTCAGACCCTTTCTCTTCTTCTTCTGGGACCCCTATAATTCTAATGTTGGTGCGTTTAATGTTGTCCCAGAGCTCTCTGAGACTGTCCTCAGTTCTTTACATTCTTTTTTCTTAATTCTGCTCTGTGGCAGTTATTTCCACCATTCTATCTATCTTGCAGCTCACTTATCTGTTCTTCTGCCTCTGTTTTTCTGCTATTGATTCCTTCTAGAGTATTTTTAATTTCAGTTATTGTGTTGTTATTACTGTTTGTTCTTTAGTCCTTCTAGGTCCTTGTTAAACGTGTTGTTTTTGTATTTTCTTCATTCTATTTCCAAGATTTTGGGTCATCTTTAGTATCATTAGTCTGAATTCTTTTTCAGTTAGATTGCCTATTTCCTCTTCATTTATTTGGTCTTGTGGGTTTTTACCTTGCTCCTTTGTCTGCAACATATTTCTCTGTCTTCTCATTTTGTTTAACTTACTTTTGGGGGGAGTCTCCTTTCTGCAGGCTGCAGGGTCATAGTTCCTCTTGCTTCTGGTAAGTCCACTCACAGTGGGTGAGTATGGTCCGGTGGCTTGTGTAGGCTTCCTTGTGGAGGGGACTTGTGCTTGCATTCTGGTGGGTGGAGTTGGATCTTGTCCCTCTGATGGGCAAGGCTGCATCAGTTGGTGTGTTTTGGGGTGTCTGTGAACTTAGTATGATTTTAGGCGGCCTCTCTGCTAATGGGTGGGGTTGTGTTCCTGTCTTGCTAGTTGTTTTGCGTGAGGCGTTCAGCACTGGAGCTTGCTGGCCGTTCAGTGGAGCTAGGTCTTGGTGTTGAGATGGAGACCTCTGGGAGGGCTCTCCCCAGTGGATATTCCCTGGGGCCGGGAGTTCTCTGGTGGTCCAGTGTCCTGCTCTCGGCTCTTCCCACCTCAGAAGCTCAGGCTCCACCCCTGGCCACAGAACCAAGACCCCTGTTACATGGAGACTTTCTTGCCTTTCTGGAAGTCTGAGGTCTTCTTCCAGTGTTCAGTAGGTGTTCTGTAGGAGTTGTTCCACGTGTAGATGTATTTTTGATATATCTGTGAGGAGAAGGTGAGCTCCACGTCTTACTCCTCCATCACCTTCCTCATTCTCTCCACATTTTCTTAGGCAAGGTCTGTCCACCCAGAAGGGCCCTTTCTTTCCATTGGCACCCCACGCACATATTGTATTTTTGGTTCCTGAGACAAGGAAATGTATATCGTTGTGAAAGAAAACAGGTAATTGGTTCCAAAACTCACTTTTTGGCCAGAACCAACCAGTGGCCCTGCAAAGTGGCTGGGTCTTGTGGCCCTAGTTAGGATAGAGGGATAAGGAAGCTTCTTCCTGGAGCCCCATCAGGGAAGGGCTCAAACCCAACCCATGCTGGCCAGATTGCAGCTTTCCCTGCTGGTACCTGGTAAGGTGCATGCCAGCAATGCACCAGTGCCCCTAAGCTCCCCACAGCCTCACCCAACCCTGCTGCCACTGGCATAAAGCTGCCCATTGGAAAGCTTTGTTTCAGTTTTCAGCCATAGCAGCTCCTCTGGTGTTCCCTCCTAGCCTGCCTAGTGTCATCATTGACAGCTTTTACAGCAGGAAGGTGGGCAGGTTGATAACAGCCTCGTTCACAGGGGTCTCTAAAATGAGGTGGGGGCAGACTGAATCAGTGAGTCACGTATTTCATTCACTCAAGTTCCACCTTTGCAAATTTTTTTTTTTAATCTGTGAACTGCATGTGCTTTTTATTTACCTAGAAATGACTCAAAGAGAGAGAGAAATTAGAGGTGTGTGGTGTAACATGACTTGCTGGTGAGTGGTCAATTTTGTACGCTTTTCTGCTCCTGAGACCGATCTCCAGAGGGTGCCAAGGATAGCCAGGTTTCATTTATTTGTCCAAGTACAGGCATGATCAAGAGTGTTCTAAATAAGTCATGGTTTACAGCATAGATTATAGAATTTCCTCTGATTATTTGATTGGGTCACACGAATTTAAAGTTCAATTGAAGCTTCACTTTCAAAGTTTCCTCTCCTTTTCTCTGAATATGCCAGAGCATGCTGACAAGAGTATCACAGATTCCTAAAAATCCACCCAAACAAGCATATCTCAATACATTATGGTTTATTCACCTTAAGAAGAATCTAGAATACAGTATCAACAAGGATACTGGAACATGGTTTGGGATGGGAGACAGAGTTATGCCCAGTTGTGTTCTGGACCACTGATATAGATGATTCTCACTTCATTTTAGAGTTTCTATAATTGTAGCAATTATCTCTGAAAGATTTTTGTCCACACTGATTTGAATGAAATTTTCTGGAGCTGATGGGGGCTCCAAAGTATCAAACTGGGACTGCAATAACTCAGGGGACATAAAATGCCCTTTTCTTTTGAGTAAGCGTCCAGAGATGACCTCGAACGACCCAGTCAGATGGACCACAAGGAGCTTCACTTCAGCCAGCTTTTCTTCTTTTCCTGACTCATCACACTTCAGAGGTGCACCATTTTTTCCGTGTATTAAGATGTCTCTGTATACTTTCTTCAGAGCTGAACAGGCAAGAATTACATGCTGTCCAGAGGCTACATCTCTGTTAAAAAAATAAAGTGTGTGGGGGGAAGATTAGCGCTAGAGTGAAGACATTTAAAATAATTGGTGTCAAGTCTAGGTTGAGGACTAGAGTCCCACTTCTCTGACAGTGGAAGGTGTTACAAATGGTGGCCAAGTATCAGGCAGTCCTGGCTTTGAGGTAAAGATCTTCCACTAGTGAGGCATCTTGGGTAACATATTTACCTCCCCGAGCATCAGTTCATCATCTGCTAAATGCAGCTACTCAGAGTACCTGCCCATAGAACTGTGATGAGTAAGTTCAGCAAGGTGCCCAGCACACAGGAAATGCTTGGTAAGTATTGGCTCTGCCCCTTGGATGTAGGATGTGACTGAGCCACCACTTGTAGATATGGGTGGTTGCCGGCAGGCACCTGTGCCCCACACACAGCACAGCTCAGGCTCTCCTCAGGTATTCAGGGATTTGAATTTCACAACTGGCTTCTCTCCATTCCTACTCTACAGTATGCTGGGAGTCTGGGGAAGTTACCAGTGCAGAGCTAGAGAGAGCAGGAGAAAAGGGAGCATCAGCCCCTGTGTGGTCAAGGTGAGAAGGATGTGAGAAGTTTCCAGGGCTGTGCTAAGGAAAAAAAAAAACTGAGCCAGAAATAGAGGTAGAGTGACAAGGCACCAATAAGGGAAAACCAGTGTGGTTCAAGACCGTACATGAGGGTGAGCCCCCTTTCCACTAAACCTACATGTACCAGCCAGAAGAGGCAGTCATCTTGGGGCCAGGAAGGAACTGTATAAAGAGGTGAAGGGTCAAAGCTGGCTTGGGTACTTAGAAATTTCAGTTCGGAACTGAGAATTCTGAAGGGGCCTGCCTTGATTCATGGCCACTGTAGACTGGAGACCCAGTGGATGGAGTGCGTCATCAGCAACAAACCTATGTACCTGAGCCTTCTGGCTCTTCCCAAGGGCCATGAGTGAGAGCTTGTTTATTCTGAGCCTGGAAGTCTGATCTCTATTCTCCTGAGGATCTTCACTTCTGCTTCCATCACAGGTCAGTATGTTAGATCTCTGACAAGTCTATTTATGTTAGAGACCCAAGTGGGCAGGAGTTCTCAACTCCAAACCTTAAACCCCTAAGCCCATGCAAAGACAGGGCTGCCAGCCATGTCTGTGCAGTCTAAAAAAAAGTAAACTGAGTTTTAATCATAAGTATACTCTAATTTCATATGGCCCACATGACTTTAGACTTACAAAACATGACTTCATCTGAGACAGCAAGATTTAGAACCTATCCCCTGCCACCTCTTTATCTTCCATGTCCCAACCAGGATTCCCAGGGGTCTGGCCCACAGATGGGTTGGGGAGGACCTCGTTTGCTCAGAGGCATGCTACGGAGCTGATCAATTGGAGTCTTCAATCCTGGTGGCCAGTTATCTGTTGACTTATGCATGACCCCAGATCTTCCTGGTTGTCAGAGTTTGAAGTAGGAGGCAATAAAAGTGGTGGCTAAGGTATAGCTATACGTCATCATTATTTTTTTAGCACTTACTATATATATTAGGTACTGTTCTAAGTGCTACCCATGCTTCATCTCACTAATTCCTCACAACAGTCTGTGAGTAGGAACTATATTTATCCCCATTTTCAGATGAAGAAACAGGTTTATGGAAGCCAAGTGGCTGACCAAGATTCCCAGCTAGTAATTGTGGAGTTGTTTAGAAGGCTGACTCCAGAACCCAACTAAACTACACATCTGTGGCTGATTAAAATCATTGTTGGTTACTTGATGGAGGTGCATTTCATTTCTGGGATGCCATATCAGCAGTCAGTTGTGATTTCAAGAGTGTATTTTTTCCCCTGTACTTTGTGATGGGTTTTCTTTACTCACTGGCTTACCTGGCGCCTGATTTTCTCTTACCTTTGTAAAACGTCATGCAAGTTGCAGAGCCATGGAATCCTGTCCTGAAATGAAGGCAGACACAAAGTGGCTTTTCCAGGTTTTGTTCGTTTTTACAGAAAGTTAATCATTTTCATCAATGTTAAGGTCCAGAGAGATCTTAGTGGTTTTGAGGAGTAGGCCATGCACAAGGCTGAGGGGTCAAGTCACTAGGCAGTTCAGCACAGGACCATTTTCCTGGTCCAGGTGTCAGAGGCTCTTTTCATAATAATAAAAATTGCCCTAAAATACCAGTATGTAACTTCCACCATCTTTTTTTTTGTGGTACGCAGGCCTCTCACTGTTGTGGCCTCTCCCGTTGCGGAGCACAGGCTCCGGACGTGCAGGCTCAGCAGCCACGGCTCACGGGCCCAGCTGCTCTGCAGCACGTGGGATCCTTCCCGCCCGGGGCACGAACCCGCGTCCCCTGCATCGGCAGGCGGACTCTCAACCACTGTGCCACCAGGGAAGCCCAACTTCCACCATCTTAATCTTCCCATTGTAAGTATATTTTCTCTGGTTCTGATACGTATATAAATCTTTTATTATACTGCATGATTCTTTAGGTGCCTCTGATCTCAAATGCAGAGAGGTATTCACAGAAACCCTATGTCAGCTGCTCTCTGGTCCTGTTCTTCAAATCCTCCAAAAGCAAAGCTCTACTCAGATATAAGCAGTGTGAGAATTTTGTATTTCTCCAGAGAAGGCAGAGGAAGTTTACATAGGGCACCCTACAATGTTTCACAAAGGAATCCTCCTAGGGTAAATACTGATTGGTCATAATGCATTTAAAGAAAAACATAATTTTTTATTATGGAAATTTTAAACATATTCAATGATTTTCAACTCACCGTCTGATTTTATATATGTCCCAACCATATCCTTACCTGTGCCCTCATCCTTTATCATTTTGATGCATATTCAAGAAACATGATGTGTCTTTAAAAGTCCTTGCTCTTAAACATTTGATTACTACCATTTTATTTAGGATTTTTGCATTTATATAATTGAGATTGACCTGCATTTGTTTTCTTGTATAGTCCATGTTAAATTTTGGTATCAAGGTTATACTAGCCTCATAAAATAAGTAGGGCAGCTTTCCCTCTTTTTCTGTTCTTTGAAACAGCTTGTATACGATATATTATTGTTATGAACTGAATGTTTTTATTTCCCCAAAATTCATACCCCCTAATGTAATGATATTTGGAGGTAATTAGGTTTAGATGAGGTCATGAGGGTGGGGTCCTCATGATGGGATTAGTGTCCTTTTGAGAAGAGACCAGTGAGCTAGTGTGTACTCTTTCTCTCCTTCCACTGCCCTCCCCCTCAATCACCCAGTGAGGATACAGTAAGAAGGCAGCCATCTACAAGCCAGGAAGAGAAACTCCAGGCTCAGAATAAACAAGAACCTGACCATGCTGGCATCTTGCTCTTGGACCTTCACCCTCCAGAACTGTGAGAAATAAGTGTCTATTGTTTAAGCCACCCCATCTATGATATTTTGTTACAGCAGCCTGAGCTAAAACTCATCTTAAAAACTCTGTGCCTGGGGCTTTTTTTTGGGAAAGATCTCTGATTACAGGTTCAATTTCTTGAATGAGCATTGTGTTATATTCAGATTTTTCTATTCTTGATTCAGTTTTGGTAACTGAAATACTTTAGAATCAGCAAGGTCACGTTTTCATTGGCGGGTGGGGGGGGAGTAGACTGTGTCCCTGAGCACTGTCTCTGCCATCAGATCACTGTCATCCAAGCCTGTTTTCCCACAGTAATTTATATTTTTCTATGAAAGTGTCCAATTTTATCTAAGTCTTAAAATTCACTGGTATCAGATTTTTCATGGCCTCTTTTCATTCCTAGTCTTAATTGTGCTTCTTTTCCCCCTTGATCAATCTTGCCAGAGATTTGTCTGTTTTTATCTTTTCAAACAATTAGTTTCAGTCATCACCTATATGGCTTCTTTGTTTCATATTCCATTAATTTCAGCACTTATTTCTATATTTTTCTACATTCTTCCTTTTTATTATTTTTTTTCTACTTAAACCCTTAGATCATCATTTTCATTTTTGTTATTTTTCCAAAAGTGCATTCAGAGGCTGTAAATTTCCTTCTAAGTACTCTTTCAGCTATATCCCATAAGTTTTAGTTGATAGCACTTTTGTCATACATTTCCAAATATCTTATAATTTCCATTATGATTTTTAACCTATGAATTTATATGAATGTCAATTTTTATTTTTCAATTTTACTTATTTCTACAGTTTCCAACCATTTTATGATTTGTGAGAATTTTTATTATTGATTTCTAATTCTTGTGCATTATGATAAAAAATGTGATTGATTGGTATGATATTGACTCTTTAGAATTTGTGGCAAATTGTGCCATATAGCACTAGTACTATGTGGTCTAGTATATGGTCAGTATTTATAAATGTTCCATATGTACTTGAAAAGAATGTTTATTTTTTATTCATGCTTTTCAATATATTTGTTGTTTAAATCTTCTATATCTTTACTAATTTTTCTTGTCTGTTTTGTGTACCTTTTGTCTGTTTTGATGTTTTCAACAGAGTTGTTTTAAATTCTCCCATAGATTAAGAATTGACAGTTTTCCCTTCTGTCTTTGTGTGTCTGAAAATGTCTTCTGCTCTTACTCTTACTCATTTTAAATAAGATTTCAGTTGGTAAAGAATTCTTGGTTGACAGTTATTTTCCCTCAGCAGTTTGAATACTTACTCCCTGTCTTTAGGGCTCTATTGTTGTTGAGAAGTATCTCTTGTTATATTGGGCAGTCATTCAGAACATATATTTTCTCTTTGGTAGCTATAGGTAGAAAATAAACCTCTTTGTCCTTGATGTTTTGCAGTTTTACTATTTATCCTGTTCAGGACTCATTTTATATATTCAGTCTAAGGAAACTGTTAATATTATCTCTTTGAATATTGCCTTTCCCCCACTTATTCTATTCTCCTTGGATTCCTTTTAGCTGTATGTGAAACATTTTATTATACCAGTCTCTTAATTTTTCTCGAATATTTTTCTAGTTATCTAGCTCTCATTCACTCTGGGTAATATCCTCTAGTCTGCCTTCTAATTCACTAGTTCTCTCTTCAGCTGTGTCTAGCTTATTGTTTAATCCATCTATTGATAATGAAACATCAATAAATTTTCTGTTTCTTTCATTTGATTCTTTTTAAAAAATTATAGTTGATTTGCAATATTATATTATTTCATTTGATTCTGTCTATTTCTTGGAGTATGACTTATTCCATTTGTGCTTTTTTGCTGATTCTCTCTCACAGTGGTTCATTTACCTGTATGGTTTGTACTTTTTGACTGCAGGTGCATCTTCAGATTTTTTTTCCCTTGTAGGAGTGCTGAGTTTTGGAAACATTTCCATAGGTAGTTTTGCCAATTCCAGACTAGTATTACATTAATTTTTCAACTTGGTCTATGTCATATGAAGTGAATTGGGCATAGGAAAGTCTCTAGTTTTCCACCTGTGGTCCAGGGGAGACAGCCAGATTCTTTGCTGCTTCTTGAATCTAGTGAGTGGAGATATTTGTAATCCTCACTCAAATAAAGTCTTCCTTTAAATACTTTACGCAAGTCCTCGCGCTTAGTTTCAGGTCCAGCTCCATGCATCGTATAGGCCTCATCTCCCATCTCTACAGGGGCATCAGAATCTCAGTTCCCAGCCTCCTGGCTTACATGCATTTCCAAAACTTGGGGGAAGAGGTTATTTAGGTTTAATTAAATCTTGCCACTTTGATTCTGGCACCTGAGAATTTCTCATTTTGCTTCTGACCTTGGTTAAGCCCTTGGCTATGCCCCCCCCACCCACAGTCTTTTCCACCAGGAGCCTTTCAAGTTCTCCAGCTCTGGGTGAGCTCATTTAGTTCCTGAATATCTCCCCTTGGCTCAGGCTTTCCCATTTCTTATTCAGAGTAACTAAATACTCAGTAAGTGAAATGTTCATTCCACCAAGTTCTTCACTCTATACTCAGCAAACTAAAGACCCTCCCGTTACTAGGACCCACCCTTTTCAGGAAGCAGAAGATTTTACACACACACACACACACACACACACACACACTCTCACACACAAAACACACACATATATTTAATTTTTTCATATTAAATAAAAATTTTGAAAAGCATGTGTGCTAATATTGGGTTGAGGTTCCTGGAAGTTTTACTAGTGATAGAATTTTTTAAGACTTTACCTCTATGGGGACTTCCCTGATGGCGCAGTGGTTAAGAACCCGCCTGCCAATGCAGGGGACACAGGTTCGATCCCTGGTCCGGGAAGATTCCACATGCTGCAGAGCAACTAAGCCTGTGCGCCACAACTACTGAGCCTGCTTTCTAGAGCCTGTGAGCCACAACTACTGAGCCCACGTGCCACAACTACTGAAGCCTGTGTGCCTGGAGCCCGTGCTCGCAATAAAGAGTAGCCCCCGCTTGCTGCAACTAGAGAAAGCACGTGTGCAGCAATGAAGACCCAACGCAGCCAAAAATAATAATAATTAAAAAAAAAAAAAAGACTTCACCTCTATGTACACACTAGTCGACCAGAGACCACTTAGAAGTACAAATGCAACTGTTACAGAATCCACACAAGACACAGATCAAATGACAACTATCACCTAACTTACACAAATAATAAAACAACAGCTATTAATACATAATTCACAGAAATTATTACTCAAGTTACAACAGCTACTACAATGTGCACACATTGTAGCTCAAATGTATTTAATGAATGAAACATTTGTTTATGTTAGCACTTGTCTGACTGTAGTCAGTAGAACCATTGTGGTTATTTCTAAACAAAGTAACAAGATAATGAGGCTTACCAGCTCCAGATCTGCAGACCACAAAGAACTCTGTGCTTTATGAGGAGACCTATGTGCTCTTGGAAAAGAGTGTATATACTTAAGGTTTATTATTGGCAAGGTTTTCTAAGACATCATACTCAAAAACTAAATGTTCTGGAGAAGTCTATGAGCTATACTTATGGAACTTGAAATTGCCACTGTAACACATATTTTCTGGGCTTATGGCAGGGGTCCAGGAAGAAGAGTGTCAAGGATTATAGGTAGCAGGGATAATTAGATGGACTTACTGAGCTGTGCAGTATTTTATGATGGAAAATTGCCCATGGGAAAAGCTGCCAATTCAAGCACAGATTTGGATTTCCCCTTTCCTTCATCCATTTACAAGCGTTTGTTGTGTGCTTAGGGAGATCCAGACACTGCTCTGGGTGCTTTCTTTCAGTACTCTAGACATGATCAGCCTAAGTTTAACTTCGAAGATTCCATTTGCACTCAACTTTCTAAATTCCTTTCTTTCCTGTACTCTCACTGTGAATAGCTAAGCTTTTCTATTATATTCATGAACTAACAGGAATGAAAAAGAGAACACTGTTTGTTAGTTATACAATGACCTTAAACAAATTTTTTTTAAACCTCTTTGGCTATATTTTCCAAAACAGCTCCTCTAATAGAAGGCTGTAGCAGAGCAGGGTGACTGGGCCTTAAAGACTCACACGTCAGCAGGATGAGCAGTTTCCTACCTAGGATCCAGTCCTACAAAGACATAGTGCCTTTCAGGCCTGCAGGAAGGGCAGCACAGGCCACTTACTTGGTAAAGTGGTATACTAATCATTAAGGGCACTAACTTCATTGTGTGTTTTACATGTAAATGGCGGCATCCCATTTCAAGCTGTAGAAATGATGTCAACTTTTAAAAAGTTAAGGAGTCTGCTTATAGCATATGGGGCCCACAGCGAGGTAACTTCCTAAGCACTTGGAAAAGAAGGAAAGAAGCTTTAATTTAAAGAGCAACACTTAATAGAAAGGAGCAGAGATGTATAAACTCATCTGAAGGAGTAAAAAGGACCCTCAGGCTAGCAGGACATCACTATGATCCAACTACATATTTTTACACACATAAAGGAAGCACGTCTGTCCCAGCAAGGCTTGGTGGGTGTGAAAGCCCAGGGCAGGAGCACTACGGAATTAAACAGCAGAGTACTGACCAGAGGACATGTCTGGCCATTGGACTGAGTTCTGGCCATAGGACCTTGAATATCATATTCTCATTAGCAAACATGTTCCTGTAAGGGGATGGATGGTCTCACACCATTAGAAACTTCAGCCCTAACTCTCCTACTCTTTTGATTGCATGTTCACTCAGAAACCTGATTGTATGTTGGCTTCTGAAATCAGATCCATGTGAAGTGTTACAGGCCATGTGGCACTTAAATTTCTCCTTGTAAATTAATCAACTGGCATTCTGGGTTTTTTTTTTTTTTTTTTTTTTTGTGGTACGCGGGCTTCTCACTGCTGTGGCCTCTCCCGTTGCGAAGCACGGGCTCCAGATGCGCGGGCTCAGCGGCCATGGCTCACAGGCCTAGCCGCTCCACGGCATGTGGGATCCTCCCGGACCGGGGCACGAACCCGCGTCCCCTGCATCGGCAGGCAGACTCTCAACCACTGCGCCACCAGGGAAGCCCCGGCATTCTGGTTTTATGTAGAAATCTTGTGAACCTGACTAGTGCGGTTCTCATATGAGACATGAATGCATGTTCAGTGTGTTGACGGTATCAGGCATTGAGCTGACAAGACAGAGCCTGACTACCCTTGTCCTATCTGGGTAGGCAGACAGCCTTTTCCACAATACATCCCTCGTCACTGTACAAGTCTCTAGGTGAAACAAAATCCTGAGACTAGTGCCGTGGGCTCCTAACCCCCATTCAGCAAGAATGTTTGGTTTAGAAGAGGTAGTTGGAAGGTTCAGAGGGCCAAATGCTAATTCACATATTCAGTATTCACATGCCTACTTAGAGTTCAAGGAGCAATTATAATGATGCATTAGGACTGATTCACAGATGCAAACACAACAAAAAAATGCGTTGTTCTTCTGCATGAGTAAAATGTTCCTAGTGGGTTTGGATGAACCAAGGAGAGGGGATAGTTTGTTTAATTTCTAGTACTTTAGATATCTCTTCTTTCTTCACATTAGCGGAGGAGCAAACTTGTGTTCTGTTGTTTTACTTAGATCGCACATTTCCTCCAGTCCATCGGCACAAATATCTCTTTGTACAGAGATCAATCTCTATTATTTTATGGCTTAGGAAACAAATATGTTATGGTGTTAAGTTGGGTATTGACTTCATTATTCATTACGTTTTCTGCATGCCTGAAACATTTCACAATAAAGATGAAACAAATTAAAAATAACGGAAAACATGTTTGGGTAATAAGCTTCCTATCCTATGTATAGGAAAATGGAACTTTACTTTGAATCCATACTTTTTTATTGTTTTAATAGTGCCTCAATATGTGCCTTCGTCAAGAATTAAGCATGTTGCATCACTTAGTCATCATAAAATTCCTCAGAAGCTCAACCATGAAAACTAATATTAATACATGGAAACATTAAACTATTTAAACAAAAATGGATGCTTTCAGACATCTGCCCAATCAGAATGTATGTTGGACCAGTTTATTCACTGCACCGGTAAGGTCTGGGTCCACCAGCCATAAAAACAATGAGAGAAGGTTGGAGATAAAACAGAAGCACTTTCAACTTTATTTTACAGAAGTTTCCAAGTATTGAGTCATAATTACACAATTGGGATCCTTCCTTGGAGGATCACATGGGGCCACAAGCAGAGAGTTTTTCCAAAGCAGCTCCAGAGGTTACCTAGACTCCCATGTGGAAACCAGAATTCTCAGACCTGCTGTGTAAAGCCAGGTGTCACCTGCCTCAAATACCCTTCAAGGCCTAGGCCCCTACAATGGATGTGCTCACCGGGGGCTGTGCCTCTCTCCTGCTCTCACCCTCACCCTTGCTTTCACCCTTTCTTGCTCCACTTAATCAACCCTGATTCACGTCTTGTAGATTATTTTTGTGTGTGTGTAGTACCAGGGCCTTTAACACAGTAGAAAAAGTAGAGTCTTAGAGGTTGGAGAGATCCCCCTCGCTCTGTGCCTCCCTTTGGTCATCTGCAGAATGGGGGAATCATATACAATACATGAGCTGCTCTGGGACGTAAACAGGAAAAGGAGTAGACTCCATTTTAAACATTACGTTTTGGCTGATTTAATAGCTGCAATAAACAGCATTCATTTCCAACTTTGAATTTTGAAAAGACCTTTAATAAATAAATTTAGTATGCAGTGGGCTCTAACTCCACAAACAGTGAATACTTAATATGTGCAAAGCACCATATCGAGCACTGGGGATATAAATATGAACAGTGCAGTCTCTGTCCTCGAGGGGGTCACAGCCTGAGGATGGGTATTTATCAATTAAACTACCCACAGGACAGTAATGAGGGCTCCAAGAAATATAAGAAGGGCTATGATAAGACAAGGGGAGAGAGCAATTTTGATCAGGCCCTAGGAAGACTAAATCTTAAAGGGTAAAGAGGATTTTAATGGAAGCAGGGCCTGTCAAGCAGAGGGAAGGGCAAGACTTGGCACATTAAAGATGGTTTACCAAGACTCTTGTCTAAATGGATGAGGCAGGAGCTCAGCACTGGTGAACAGGAGGTGTGGGAGTTGATAGGTGAGGAAGGTCAGGAGAAACTGTCAGGACTAGAGAATCAAGACCTTGAGTGACCTGCTAAGGAGTCTGGACTTTATTGTTAGGGTCTTAGGGAGGACTTGGGCACATGAGCTCCAAATTTTGTGTTCATGTTTGTGAAAAAAGGGAATGATTGAGATCTCCTTTTCATAGATGCAGAAACTGGGGCAAAACAGAGGATATATTAAAGCAAATTCACTGAACTCTGTGTGTAAATAGTTACTACAGACAATATGGTAACTAAGGCAAGTCAAACACAAAAAGTCTTAGGGGAAAGAGAGGAGGAAACAACATAACCCAAATGAACATCCCTGCTTGCTGGATCTGATGTTCTAGGTCCCTTCATTCCTGATAGTCCTTACATGCAGGGATGGGTGGGGGGCAGTGTACCCTGAACCCCCAGCCCAGTGCTTAAGCACTTGGCCTATCTAGAGAAACAGTGTCTTCTGGAAGGGGATGATGGTTAAAGGGCAGGGCAGGAGCTCAGAGGAACAGATGGAAGATGAGTGTGTCCAGCATTGCTGGGGGAGGTGGAGAGAGGGCAAGGAAAGTAGGAGGGGAGGACAATGGGCGATGGACTGGTTTTATCTGGTGCAAAATGAACTTAAGCCCATAGAGGAAAGAATGCATGTAAAAATAATATATACCCCAAAAAGGATAAGGGGGAAAAACTCAAATTCAATTAGTAGGTATTTTTAGAAGATGAAACCAAGGGTGATGAAAATTCTGTGAAAGGATTTTTCAGCACTGGTTGAATTTTCTATACAGGATAAGTATTATATTTATAATCAGGGAAAAATTTTCCAAAAAACCTCTTTTAAATAGACTTTGAGGTTGAAGTCTGCTCAAGTGTCACCATACACTACCAGGACAGCATGAACCTGGCACATATGGGAGACTCACTGACTGGCAGCTTGGAAATTCTTTTTTATCATCATCATCACGCTATAATGTATTGCATCCTGGGTGGCGTATCTCTCTATACCAGCGCTGTCCAATAGAGCTTTTTGCCCTGAGGGAAATGTCCTCTATCTGTGCCACCTGGATTAGCAGCCACCAGGCACATGTTGCTGTTGAACACTTGAAATGTGGCAATGCAACCCAGGAACTGGAGTTTACATTTAATTTAATTGAAATAGACTTAAGGAGCCCTTGGTATATTCAACTCAAGTTCTTTCTC
Organism: Neophocaena asiaeorientalis asiaeorientalis; assembly: GCF_003031525.2. Lineage (NCBI taxonomy): Eukaryota > Metazoa > Chordata > Mammalia > Artiodactyla > Phocoenidae > Neophocaena > Neophocaena asiaeorientalis. The sequence goes on along the minus strand of NW_020174042.1, from coordinate 3,591,878 downwards.
TTCACATCTCAGCCTTCTGAGCATAATACCCTCCCCAAACCCTCCTGAGACTTCCGCAAGGCCAACTGCTATGTCTGCCTCTAACACTCTAACTGATGTTCAGTACAATATCTTTGGGGTGGGGGGCTGGTTGCCAGAGCAACCAGGAGGTCTTTGGTGCCAGCTCAGCTGTGACCCACACCTTTACTCTTAAGACTCGCTGGGCTCTCATCAAAAATGTAAGCCATCTGCCATCTTACCTCTTTCTCTCTGCTTCTTTCTAAGGTCAGGCTAACTTGTACAGCTGCCTCTGAATATATTTAGTAACTTGTTGTGTTTCTTCCAGTAACTGATAACCTTTTCTTCTGTACAATAAATTCCTCTTCTGAATTCTCCTCCCCAGCCCCCCATCCATACTGCCCACTTAACAAGCCTCACTTGTGAACAAGAGGAAGGCTGCTTAAATGCCATTTTAAAATCTGTCCATTTGGGTTGCTTTACTTTGTTCCTTATTTTAATTTTCATTTGTACCTGCCAAGGAGAAAAATAAAATAACCCTAGCACAGTCACATTTTACACACTCCACAGAAATGGTTTCTGTTACATGTATGTATATATAGATAAGATATTAGCAACAACAATAAGAAGTGATATTTACTGAATGCTTCAGGCACTTCTCTGTGCACATTTTTCATATTATCTCATTTAATCCTCCCAAGAACTAATGAAACAGGTCCTGTCACCATCCCTACTTCACAGGAGGAAAATGAGGCACAGAGAGACTAAGCCATCTGCCAAAAGTCACACAAGCTCAGTGGTGAGGCCAGGTTATCTATATTATGTTTATTATCTCTCATATAGTATCATTATTTTGTTTACATTATTACTCTGTATCCCTTTTTTGCTTCTCTGCTCCTGCCTTCTAAAGTCAGATGCTGTAAACTTGATTTTGATGGTTTAAAGTTTGAACTATTACAAATCGAGGTGCACTCCCTGGGACAAAGAGAAACCCTCAGAGTGCTCTAGAATTAGACCTAATATGGGTTAATGACTCCAGTCCTTCACGGCAGGACAAAGAGAAGAAAGTGGGGCCCAACTGGGGTGAGCCAAGGTCATGAAAGTGAAAACACCAGTGTTGCTCTTTGGCCAGTTCCATACCATACCTGCCCTTTGGACACCCTTGGCACGTGGGCCCAGCTAGAGCCCCGGCTCTCAGCTGCTCTGTGGACTCAGCCCTACGCCCTGCCCTCAGTCTCTCCTGGGTTACAGCTAATCATGCCAGTGAATCCAGTTTGTGACTCTGGTTTGAGAGAGACCCTCTAGGAAAGGGCCTCATGACAGTGTATAAAGAAATGAGGTGCTAGTCATTCATTCTTACACTCATTCATTCATTCACTCACAAATTTGCCACAAATATTTTCTGACATGTACTGTGTGTCAGGCTCTGGGGATATATAATGGTTAACAGAAATGGCCATAGTGCCTGCCCTTTTGGAGGTAAAATCTAGTTGTAGAGATAAATAGTAATCAAATTCTCACACCATCAAATGCCATGTTGCAGCTGGGACAAGGACGATAAGGGATACGGTGCCATGAGAGTTTATTATAGGAGGTTTTACCTAGAAGTCAGGGAGAGCTTCCCTGAAGAAGGAGCATAGGAGCTGAGATGTGAAGCATGAGCTGGGTAACTGAGAAGAGGGCAAGGAAGTGCATTATTCCTCACAGTGGGAACAACAGATACAAAGGCCCTGCGGGGAGGAGCATGGTGGTAGAGCAACTGAAAGAGGCAAGGGTGGCTCCAGTGGATACAAGGAGGGGACGCGTGGCTCCAGAGGGCCAGATCTGAGTTTGTGAAACCCACCGGAGCAATTTTGTTTTTCTCCTTGGTGATCATAAATAGTGATGAATGAAAAAAAGAGCTGCGGCAGCCCAGGGAGCGGGATTCGTGACGCGACATCAGAGCCCTCCCCACTCCTGCACCTGGGTGGGCGGGCAGGGGGCGGTTTCCTCAGGCTGCTGGTGGGGAAGCAGCCAGGGCTTTGCTTTGCCAGGCAAAGATGCCAGGGCCTGGCGAGGTGGTAGGCTGATAAGTCCTGGGAAGAAAAGATGAACTTCCCCACATATGAGGCAGAGGGGAGCCTCTGCCCTCTCAGGGATTACATTCTGCAGATTAAAATCCCTCAACAAAGTGTTCCAGCAGATCCTGCCGAGCTGGGGCAGAGGGTGGCATCACTGCTGATGCCAGTTTAGAGTTTAGATGGGAGTTTAGGGCCAAAGCTAACAATATGTGGTGGACCCGCTGTGCACCTGGCTTTTGGAGCACTGTATGTGAGTGCATGACTCAGGAACTCTACTACAAGAAGCACTGCAGGAATCTTAACCTGCGTCACCCTGCATCACAGGACATCTGTGTTGGAAATAAAAACAGACAGCAAACCTTACCTGGTCATTCAGAGGTATCCCTTTTCCCATCTTCATCCGATTTTCCTCTGGGTGATAGTCATCTGCATCGTAGAATTTCCATCCTAGCTTTAAGAACAAAGTGAAAGAGGGTATGTGGCAGGTAGTGCGGCCCACGTGACAGCCACCGTGGGGTTACTAAAACTAACGGGCAGGTACGGAAACAACCCTGCCACCCTCTTCTCCACCAGCAGCCCGGGGAAACCGCCCCCCACCCCCGCCCACCCAGGTGCAGGAGTGGGGAGGGCTCTGATGTCGCGTCACGAATCCCGCTCCCTGGGCTGCCGCAGCTCTTTTTTTCATTCATCACTATTTATGATCACCAAGGAGAAAGACAAAATTGCTCCGGTGGGTTTCACAAGCTGCATGGAGGTGTCTGTGGTGAGTTTACAAACCACTCAGGCCAGAAGAAAAGGCAGGGAGGGGAAAGGGAGAGAAGCAAAGAGACAACATGATGGGACTAGCAACTGCGAGGCATTAGAACAGGTTACCTGGGATGCCAGCAGGGTGCCGACGGTGGATCTGTGGAGAGGACATAGATGTTACATGACTGCCCTTTCCCAGCCTGCGCTGTGCCTCTTCCATCCGAGGAGCCCTGGGAAGCAGAGGGCTGCCCTACCGGTATTATAATCACCGACAACTTATGATACTGAAACTGAGATAGATGCTCCTGACCCTGGAGTCTAGAGCATGGCTTTAGTTTTCTCCAGGAATTTAAATGAAATAATTATCCGGTCATCACCAGTTTTTCTCCCCAAAGCAATACATAAGATCTCATTAAACTCCTGAAGTTTTTTCCTTAGGTTTTTGGTCCCTGTTTTGTAGATAATTATTTTTTTGAGAAAAAAATTATTGAATTATTAAAGTGATATATTCTACTGAGGATATTGGAGGGAGAGGTCTGACAGGGAATTTAACCTCTAAGCAGCCACACAAGGTTCAAGGAGCTCATAAAAGCATTAAAATATTGGGGCTTAAAAGGGGCACACTCTTCAAATAAAGGACATGGAGAATTACCAGCACTGATTATTAAGTCTGGGAGTTGAATGCTCTCTGTGCAATGCATCTGAGAATGATCTACCTGTTCGGACCCTAACAGGCTGCATGGTCAGTGAAGAGGGCTTGGGTCCTAGAAACTGAGGTCTGGCCACGGTCTCCATTCTGCCACTGAATGACTGTGTCCTCCTGTGTAAGTCACCTTGTCCTCTAAATCTGTTTTCTCACCTGTAAAACAAGGGAACTGAGCTACATTTATCCATTCACCTACTCATTTCACTCAGCCAATAGCTACTGAGCACCTACTAGTTCCTAGGACATAATGCTCAGCCCACTGAGACTGGCCATCTTGAGGCTTACAGGCTAGTGCCGTGGGGTAGGGGTGGAGGCCTTCAGGCAATTAATTAGAAACGAAGCCCCTTCACGCTATCAGTTTCTGAAGTGTTACCCAAAATGTCGATCATTGAAGTATGAACTTCAGAAGTTTTTACTGTATCCTCCTATCATTTCACCATGCCCTCTTGCCTAAGTTTTACACACACTTTTACAATTATCTACTTGTTATTTTTGTTTAATTGGTTCACTTTTTTTTGTTGTTTTTTTGCGGTACGCGGGCCTCTCACTGTTGTGGCCTCTCCCGTTGCGGAGCACAGGCTCCGGATGCGCAGGCTCAGCGACCATGGCTCACGGGCCCAGCCGCTCCGCGGCATGTGGGATCCTCCCGGACCGGGGCATGAACCCGTGTCCCCTGCATCGGCAGGCGGACTCTCAACCACTGCGCCACCAGGGAAGCCCCTAATTGGTTCACTCTTTAAAATTAAACAAATGTGTTAAACAAGGAAACTCTTACCTTCCCTTATACAGGAAGCCACCCTCACTTGCCTTAAACAGGAGGCAACCAAAAAGATGTATACAGTGCAAACAAAACGTTGTGATGAAATTCTAGCTGGATACTATTCCTTACCAAGGGTCCTCTCTCTTTTGTTAAGAAGGTATCAGGGAAGTTTTAAAAAGACACACTTGTACCAAACTGAGACCTGCTCCCAAAAGTAACCAAAGGATTGAGAGAACTGGAACCTCTCCCATTATGTTCACTCCTTTGGAGGCTGCATGGGGTGACATGTTGTAGCCTACTGGTGACTAAACCGTCCCAGCCGAACTCCAGGGCTGGTGAAATCAGCGCTGTGTACAACGGAAATCACACTTAAGACCAAGTTAGATTAGCCAGGAATGAACATGTCAGCCACCCGTCAAAATTTAAAAGAAAAGCTAACTAGATTGGGGTGTAGACAGGCAGGAAGGAGATAGAAGAAAACGGAAAAACCACTCTCTACCACTCTAACCAAACTTCCTAACCAGAGGATAGCTGGACTGTTTGAATATGGACCAGGGACCCCCAGCAGAAATACGGCAAAGTGCTCGGCTCACAGGAGACTGGTCAGGGCCGAACATTACAAACCAGTTTGGGGCCCAAATGTCTTCCAGTGGGATGGTCTAAATCAGGATCGAGGAGACTTAAAAAGACAGTAGGCAGTAGGCTGGGGCACAGAATAATGAGAAAGGTATTCAAGAGGCCTGAGCTTGTTGCGACAGCAGGAAAAAGAAGGAAACACGGAAAGAAGCTGAGGGTGGCTTCACTAAGATTGTTAAAATATAAAGAAAGCTAACACTGCCACCCACTCAAATGGCTCCATTCATTCATTCATCAAGTCAATACATATTTATTAAGCACCTACTATGTGCCAGGCTTTGTTCTAGACACATATGTCAATAAACAAAAAGGAAAAAGATCCCTTACATTCAGGTAGGGGAAGGAAAGGCAATAAACATAATAAACTTATTATTTGACATTACTTTAACAGTGTTTTAAATGGGGTCTTTCTGGTTTGAGACTATTGTTTTCTTAAGGTATTACCCCACTGCTCCAAATGTTATGGAGTATATTTAAAAATCCTGCAGGGCCCTAAGAGGGGCTCACAAAAGTCACCAAAGAGCTCAATGTTGCTGCATCCAATGATCAGTGTAATCAATTCTCAGGCATTTTGTCACTCAGTCCATCGACAACAGTTGACATTGACCTAACCGTTAGAGGGCCCAGGGCTCAGTCCTTGGCCAGCTTATCCACACTCACTCCCTTGGTGTTCTGAATATATATGTCTTTAAACATATCCACACACCGATGAGTTCTACATTTTCACCTAAAGTCCCTCTCTCCTGAACTCGACTTGGATATCTGATTGCCCACTTGACAGATCCACTTGGGTGACCGATAGGCATGTCCAACTCACCACATCCCACACTGAGCTCCTGAAATTTTCTGAATCAGGAACTGCCCATGCGGGCCAGTGTATTTTAAAGACTCTTTCTTTCTCCAGGTAGGTAGGTTTCGCTTCCAAAAATTATTGAGGCATTTTTAGCCTCAAAGACAGGGAATCTTGCAGTATATACAGTAATGTCAAATAATAAGTTTATTATTAACTCCAAACCTGCTCTGCCTATTGCTTCCCCATCAGTCAACAGAAACTTCTTTCTTCCAGTTACCCAGGCCAAAAATCTTGAAATCATTCATGACTCTTCTCTCCTTCATATCCCACATCCAGTCCATCAACACATCTTTTTGGCTCTACTTTCAAAATATTCCAGCATATGACCACTTCTCTTCACCTGCATTGTTTTTCTGACCTCATCTCCCAATCACTCTGCCACAATGGCCTCCCTGCTAGTCCACAAGAAAGTCAAGCCTCAGGGCCTTTGCACTTGCCATTCCCTCTACCCATATGCCCTTTCCTGGCTATCCACGGGCTTATTTCCTCTCTTCTTGTAGGTCTTTCTCCAACACCACTTCCTCAGAGGAGCCCTCCCTCATTATCCTGCCTGGCTCTTTGTTCCACTTACCTTCCTTTATTTTCCCCTGGAGCACCTACTGCTGCCCGGTGCACTGCACATGTATTTATTCCCTTACTGCCTCCCTCCCTTACTAGGATGTAAACTCTTTGAGGGCAGGGATGTATCTGTCTTGCTCACTACATGTCAGTGACGTTGAGGAAGGATTGAGCTCAATAAACATTTACTGAATGCATGAATATCATAACCATATGACATATGGTACAGTCTCCCCTCATCTGATCCAAGGCTTGGGTCGGGGGGCAGCACATGAACTGCCCAAGCTCACAATCAGACAGCAGTAGAACCAAGACCTAGGGCTCTTGACTTTCACTACATCACACCAGAGCGGCAGTTTTTCATTCTCTGAGTTCTTCAGTCATACACAGTGAGGGACTTTCTGGCTCTGTGTGTTATTTTAAATTTCAGTGCAAGATTCCCTGTCTTTGAGGCTAAAAATGCCACAATAATTTTTGGAAGCTAAACCTACCTACCTGGAGAAAGAAAGTCTTTAAAATACACTGGACCGCATGGGCAGTTCCTGATTCAGATCATTCTAGAAGGGACTGGATAAGCCTTTGGAGGTTGTGATATTTTAGTTGTCTTTTTTTGCCTCTGGTGGAATGCTGCCCTAGCTGCCTTTTCTGATAATAAAGGGCATTGTCAGACTTTGGTCTAAACAGGAAGCCAAAGGCTTCCTCAGCCCCCAAGTTGGCCAGACTGGGCTGGGCAGAGGTTTTGCGGTATGCAGTGCGCCTCCCTGCTTACAAACCTTCTTAACACCGAATCCTTACAGTTGAACGGGGAACACAGTAAATTGGAAGGTTAAATTCACGTTCCAAAATCTAATCAGAAAAGTCCAGGGCCCGGCAGGAGGGAGCTGGCGCGCTGTCCAGCTTGACAAAAGTCTGTAGGAGCCTGGGACAAGGCTTGGCCCTGCTCTGTGGGCCTTGCTCCCTTGCACGCTGGGCCCACACAAGGCCCCCAAACATGGGCACCTGTGACGGCCCGGGCCGCTCCAGGTGGCGCGGGGAAGTCGTTACTCTATTCGCGCCCCTGCAGACGCCTCTTCACAGGCGCTTTCGCTAAAGCCTCTGCCTAAATTTACAGACGGAGAGCCCGAGTCTGGGGTATGGCCCCGGGCCGGGTGCCCCCGAGGCGAGCAGGTTGGCAAGTGGGGAGAGGGAGCAGGTGCCCTGGGCCTCAGTTCCCTCATCAGCAAAGGGAAAGGACCCTCCCGTCGCCGCGGGCCCGGAACGCTGGCGGATCTGGCCTCCGCCGCCCCGCGCCGCCCCCCCACTGCGCCCCCAGCGCCCCGGCCCTCCTGGACCTACTTCCCAGAGCCACT